>NC_141696.1:1141799732-1142102232 GCF_964263255.1 Lissotriton vulgaris | reverse complement strand
TATAGAGACACAACATTGTTGGTCATCATTTCTGCATGCGCGATTCCCAGGACCTGCTCCTCCCACAGCCCCATGTGTAAACACGCGTAGCTGGGGGAGAAGCAGGCCCCCATCGCTACTCCTCTCAACTGTTGGAACACTTGATTTTGAAACAAAAAAAAGTTGTTTTTGAGACACATTTCCAACATTTCCTTAATCATGTTGTTATGTTCTAGCATGCATACCAGTCTTTTACTCAAGAAATGTGCAACTGCTTTTAACCATCTTCGTGGTTGATACTCGTATATAAATCAGTCCCATCAAGTGTGATCAGTAAATAATCATTATGCCACTCGATTGTCTTTATCTTTTCCAAGAAGTCCATATTTTCCAAGAAGTCCATAGTGTCTCTTATGTAAGACGGCAGGGTTTTGACATACTCCTGAAGGAAGTGGTCGATGTAACGGGACACGTTTTCAAAAGTCCCTCCCCTGGCCGATATTATGGGTCTACCCGGTGGTCTGGTCCGATCTTTATGGACTTTCGGAATCAAATAAAAAACCGGGATTATTGGATAATTTGTCTTTAAAAATTTCAATTCATCACCACTTAAGAGACCCTGTCCTCTCCAGGAATATAACTTGGTGTTAAACTTATCCCAGGCAGATTTCGTAGTTGGCCAATCACTCCTTTTGTAGCATTGTCTATCATTGATCTGCTTCAGCGCTTCATCCATATACATATGCATTGGCCAGAGGACGATGTTACCTCCCTTATCAGACTGCCTGATGACCACATTGTTGTTATCCTGAAGTTTCTTCATCAGACTGCCAAATGCATTGTTATGTTTCAGTTTTCCATTATCCATATTCAACGATTTTCTATGGAGTTTCTTGATTTCTGCTATTACCAAATCACTGAATACATCGATATCATGTGTTGTTGTTGGGTTAAAAGTCGATTTTGATTTGATATATATATATAATGTGTTCCTCAAGATCAAATCTGCACCATATAAAGTATGCAAGAGTTAGGTTTAAAATACACTGCAAAGTTAATGTGAGTATGTAGAAGGACGTAAGTAGCATGAATCTAGCTGGAGGAGCTATTGAGTGCTTTGTTATATTTAAAATGTCTAGCTAATGTGTCAATCCATTTCTGAAAAAGTACAATTTAATGTAAAATCCTGACAGAACCCTCTGCTCCAGCTCTGAATTATTTCTTGCACCCACCTAAAACATTAAAAAGGCGGTGGCCATGCTTTCCAACCTAGGTCCAAAACACCACAAAAATGCCAATACTGACATTCCTTTTACACACACTCAGTTTCCTTATATTCAATAGCAGTGATCACCATTTATTTTTTCGATCATTAAGTATAACACTATTTGATATTGTCATCATACACAGGAGCACGATAAGAACATATCTGAAAATGTACAGTCCATTACACCCAACCAACATATTTCAACTAAGACATTGGACACAAACACCGATTTACAAGCATTAGAAAAAACAAATGTCCGTTCTAAATTTTGATTACCCAAACAGGATATATGAATTATTTTCACACAAAACGAATATTTAAACACCTTCTTCAATGGACAAAGCTACCTAAAACTGCTGCGCTGATGAAATCAGGGGCGATATTCCTCCATTTTTCAATCCCTTTCACCCTGATTCCCAGTGCCCATTTTTGATGCTCGTTGGTTGCACAGATGTCAACGCGATTCGAACCGTAACTTTATTTATAGGTTCGCCTCAGGACTCCGAACTGTTAACCACTATAGAAAAAACCCACAACCTAAGTCAGCATGTTGTAGCACGCAGTCACCGAGTAGCTACAAAATACTGAGGAGTTACTTGTGTTCAGAGAAGCTTGAAAGGCTTTCTTATTTTAAATTAAGAATATGATCTGTTCACTCTCCACAGTACTTGGCTTCTTTGGTCTATAAGGCTGTACAAACAGTATGATGATTATGGAGCCATCTCTGAAGTAGGTTTATGTCCTAGGTGTCAAAGGCAGTAACCTTAAATAACCAGCACTGGCAAAGCCACTAGATTTGGTTACGGGTGTTAACACAAGCATTCACAAATGGCACTTGCATGTTGAATGCACAAATGATGTTTTGTACTTTAAGGCAAAACCTATTGGCTTTGATAACCTTGGAGAGAAAAAGCAGGAAAATTACTGCCGTTTGTATTGAGTGACTATAATAGATAAATGTAACCGATAATGAGATAACTGAGTGTACTTATCAGCTGTGAAATAATCGTCTGCATTTTAATAGATTCACTTTCTAGAGGGTAGAATGATATTCCACCCAGCCAATAGCAGGAGGTGAGAGACATTTACTGCTCTGGGTGGAGCTAAGCCCATCCTATGTATTTTTTAAGGAATTGATAATAGTAGGATTGTAGACAGTTGCGCTGCCAAGTGGGGTTTAAAAAGGATATAGATGGTTGTTCCTTCCACTTTGTTTTGTGTCCCAGCCTTATTTATTTTTTGAGTGTTGTTATACAGCACAAACAAGGCCATGATCAACAGGGCGCTTTACTTACAGCACAGTTGAGGACGTAAAGAAAAACAGAGCAAAACAGTCAAAACATAAGCAGTTGTGATGCCCAGGTATAGATACAAAATCAGGAGCAGCAATACACATTTTAAAACAATGTGAAGTCCTCAAACAGATTAATACAAAAATAGAGGCGAAGAGGCAATAGTGCGGAAGGCAGGAGGACTTAAATTCCAGACTTTGGGTGCACAGCCAGGTAAAGAGTGGTTTACTATAGACCAGGCTCAAGTGAAAGATCTGCACACCCTTAACAATGTGTGTAAAAATATTACCCAGTAATTGTCACACCAGTTCATAGGGTGGCATCAGCAGCATATATGATGATTAACTTTAGAAACTAAAACATCTTCCAAAAGAAACCTAAGTGCAGCTGAGGATCCGGCTGAAACAACCATGACCAGCAGAAGGGTGCTTGGTATTCCAAAGTTTTTCTTTCATTCCCTGCCTTTGATCTCGGAAGCTAGGCTGGTCGATATGTGCCAGTAAAATGTTACTGGTCTAACGAAACTATGAGGGCATCTGCGGGTTTTATAAAAACGTCCTGCCCAAACGAAAACTACTTTTCTGCGCCAAAATATTGTTTTGTGGGCTATGAAAAGAATGCTTACCACGCCAAACACCACACTGTGGTTTTCATAAAGGGAGTTTTGGGGAAAGTATTTTTAAGCAAGATCAGAGACAGCAGTTGTGGCTGTTAGATGCTATTTTGAGGTGATGCTTACATTGTTCCTATGGTGCCACAACTAATGTACGAACTCAAACAAACGTGCCATTTGCTACTGACCTAAAGACATTAATTATTATAGTTTCCTAGAATGATGTTCTAGTTACTGACAAAAGTACAATCTCTAGGATTTTGCAGGGGGGATGTGGGGATTCCTGCATGCGCCCCATGTAAGGTTATCCTTCTGGATTTCCAGTGCACGTCTTTCCTAGTGGCGTGACAAAGGCCCCCCAGCACAGTATTCTGTCCTGACAGCACCTGAGTTAGTTCGGATGGAGGGGGGCTCCATGTACTTTGCAGGGGGGGGGGGGGGGGGACTTAAGTTTCTTTATGCCACTGCTAGGTCCATGAGTGAAAGAAGCAGTCTGCCACTCTCTGGGACAGACTGAATCCCCACGGATTCCCTTTGGCCTGTTGTGCATGTTTGGTAAAGCAGTGGTTGTGGTGTAGCGGTCTAGTTGTCACCGCGAGGGTGACGTAAGCGGATTTCCGGTGGCGGTCATGTTATCGGCCGTAGCGCGCTTATTGAGCGCGAGTGAGGAGCTGGTTCCGGCGCTCCCGATGAATATCCATATTTAAATGTTGTAAACCAAATAAACCACCCTTGCACGACAACGGAAGTGTGATTCATCCTTCCCCTGTGTTGTGGGTGATTTAGGGGACATTACAATGGCGACGAGGAGCTGACTGCTCGTGTGAGGAGCATTACGGACCCATCTACGTGCAGTGGCACAGCAATTGCAAAGATTTCGGGAGCGTGACAGCGACAGGAGACGCAGACACATTCTGCAGCCGTCCCACTGCGGACTCGGAGAATAGGACCACGGTGGAGGGCGAGGAAACGCTGATTTCGGAACTCGAGGCCCTCAAACCCCAGGAGGTGAGCCAAGTACAAAGCCAGTACCGAAGGGGCACGCAGCACACGGACCAGGTACACGAGGAAGTGACGCAAAACGGCGAAGCAGCACCAAAAGAAAGCAACCACAGTGTAGAGGGCAGTGGGGCAGAGCAAAGCACCAAGAAAGCGAAAATGTGCGCCCAACAGTCTGCGTTAGCGAATCCAGTGCCTTTCCTACCGAAGATGGGCGAACCGGAGATGCCCTTGGAGGACTGGAGGAGGTACTTCACTAACTATCTCTCTGCCTTAGAAGATGAAGGAGAAGACGAGTACACAGAAGAGAGACGGAAGAAGATATCGTTACACAATCTAGGACCTGCCGGCCAGAGAGTGTACATGAACTTAGTCAAACCAGACAGACCAGCCACGGACACAAACATTTACAAGCACGCGTTGGAAGATTTGGATGCTCATTACAGACCAGTGGTGTGCACAGCTATCGACAGATACAACTTGTTCCAGAGGAAACAGTCCAGAGGTGAAACTGTGGATGAGTACGTGGCTGCACTCAACAAACTAGCGATCACGTGCAAGTTCGGAGCACTGCAGGAAGAGTTGATCCGCGACCAGATAATAATGCACACCGTCATAACATCCGTCCAAGAGAAACTATGGGTCAACGGCGATGCACCCTTAAAGGAAGTAATTGTGCTGGGTAAGAAAGCTGACATGCCCAAGAGGTGCGCTGAAGCTGGAAAACAAGACAACAGTCCTGGTGGGACCGCATGCAAAATATCCAACAGAAGAGGCCCAGAAGCAAAACAATCAGCGGGACAACAGGGATCGGCACACCAGGGACAACGCAGATATAAGAAACAACAACAAAAGTCATACAAGCCTCAAGGACAACGGAACTGGAATAAGGAAAGGTGTTATCGGTGTGGAAGCAGCACACACGCGGCAATGGACAGAGGTTGCCCAGCATTCAGGGCCAAGTGCTCGTTCTGTGGTCTCCTCGGTCACTACGAGAAAGTGTGCAGAAGGAAAATGTCCGGCAACGAAGTCAAATATGTGGACCCGAATTGAACCAGGACAACTACGAAGCTGAAGTGATTGAAGGGGACGAGATCTTGATGATAGGAGAGCACATCCTAGGACTGGACTGCGATACGGACAGCAAACCCAGATGTGTTATGGACATGGGAGGAGTGGAGGCAACCATGATAGTTGATTCGGGGGTCGCCTTACACGATTATACAAAGAAGCATATGGGAAAGAGATTTAGCCCCAAAACTGGAACGCCAACTACTACCGTCTGACGTACACCCAGTTACGTACACGGGTGCGCCCATCCCCATGGTGGGATACTGCCCATTAACGTTCACATTTAAGGGGAGATCGACAGGAGGAAAACTGTATGTAGCCGAGAAGGGACCATCCTTACTAGGGTGGAAGGACCAAGGAGCACTTGGAATAAAGTTGTATGCAGGCGGACGAATACAAGTACTTACGACGGAGGATGCCGGCGTGTATGAGGCAGAAATATGGAAGAAGGAATTCCCAGAAGTATTCAGAGACACCATAGGTCGATTAGCAAAGTTTACACACAAGATAAACTTTAAGGAGGATGCGAAACCCAAAAGCCACAAAGTACGCAACATCCCGTTCAGGATCAGAGCGGCCGTGCAGGATGAACTACAGAGGCTGGAGGAAAACGGCGTGATAGAAGCTATAGACAGTGCAGAGTGGTTGGCACCATTGGTGGTGGCGCAGAAGCCAAATGGGAAGGTGAGGCTATGCGTAGACCTCAGAGAACTCAATAAATGCATTGTGGTAGACAAATTTCCCCTCCCCAAGATAAATGAGATGTTGGCAAAAACGAAAGGAGTGGATGTATTTTCCACCATCGACCTCACATCTGCATACCACCAGATTGAACTACACCGAACATGCAACCATTTGACATCTTTCATAACGCCTTTTGGATGCTACAAATTTCTGAGGATGCCTTTCGGACTAGCCTCAGCGGCCGCAGTATTCCAAAAACTGATGTACCGCCTGTTCCACAAGATGGATGGCATCCAGTTTTTCCAGGACGATATTCTGGTAATGGGAACGTTGCGAGATGAGCACGACCGGAAATTGAGGAATGTGCTGACCACACTTGGGCACAATGGTCTCACCGCCCAATGGGAGAAATGCAAATTCGGGGAAGACAAAGTCACATATTTGGGCCACGAAATAAGCAGCCGAGGAATCGAGCCTAAAGCCGCGAATGTGAGTGCCATCAGGAAAGCTTCTACCCCGGAGAGTAAGGAAGACGTGAGGTCCTTTTTGGGCATGGCAGAGTTTTACGGGAAATTCGTGTCGCACTTCGCATCAAAAACGCATCACATGCGGCAACTGTTAAAGGACAAGTCGGCTTTCAGATGGGCGGAGGAAGAGCAAAAGGAGTTTGATGGAATGAAACAGAGCATCAGTGAAGCGGTACCCATACAAGGATTCGATCAGAATGCACTCACAATATTGACCACAGACGCCAGCGATCGAGGCCTGGGCGCAGTGCTCACGCAACAAAATTCAGACGGTTCCTCCAACACCATAAGCTTCGCGTCAAGAGCGTTGGCTCCCAACGAGCAAAAGTTCAGCGTCATAGAGAAGGAAATGCTGGCTGCAGTATGGACCATGGAGAGGTTTAGCCAATTCCTGTGGGGAGGGAAGTTCACACTTCGCACCGACCATAAACCCCTGATGAAAGTGCTCACATCGAACGCACACGAGAGAGCAACGCCAAGAATAGCAAAAAGGACATTGAGGATTCTAGAGTATGTCTACGACGTGGAATACCTACCTGGACACAAGAATAAGGTAGCGGACTTTTTAAGCAGAGCCGCAGCCAAAGAAGGGGCCGAAGAACAGGACAGAAATGAGTGGGAAGAGTATGTGATTGCAACGACAGCTGATCCGGAGAGGGCAATAAGTGTCCAAGAGTGGGAAGCAAGCTACACTGAGGACGACAAACTGGGAGCGGTGAGATCTTATGTGTCCGCAGGATGGCCAGACAAAAAGATGCTAGACGAAGATCTAAAACAATATTGGGAAATCCGAGGAGAGTTATCGGTTGGGGACAACCCATGCTTCCTATTGAGGGGGGACTAAGTGATCCCGCCATGCTCCCTGATTGGACGCCTCATTAGCATAGGGCATGAAGGACACCAAGGCATAGTGAAGACTAAGTGGAGAGTGAATGAGGATTATTGGTGGCCAGGAATGGACAAGCAGATTGAGAGACATGTTGGAGAGTGCGAACAATGCAGCAACTCAGATAAAACGCGAAGGCTACTACGCCCGCCGCTAGGGGCACATGACTACCCGCAAAACCCTTGGGAAGAAGTCGCTATAGACATTTTAGGTCCCGTGTTGGACCTGCAGGTCACACAAAAATACATAACAGTACTAGTAGACCTATATTCAAATTGGCCTGAGATCAACATCACGGAAAACACCGAAACAGAAACGATACTTACATTTCTAACGGACGTCTTCATAAGAGAGGGAATCCCCAAAGGGATCCTCAGCAACAATGGACCCCAATTCTCCTCAGAAAAATGGACTATGTTCATGGAAAGAAATGGCATAGTAGTCAGACACACCCCAGTATATCACCCGGCGTGCAACGGCCTAGTCGAAAGGTTTAACCGGGTGATCATGGTCTCCATTCAGGCAGCGATCAGCCAAGGGAAAGACTGGGAAAGGGAGCTAAAACAACTGATGTGGGCATGCCGAATAACACCGACAGCCACGGGGTACAGTCCCTTCAGGATATTCACAAAAGACAACGTCGCTTGGAAACGTTTAACTATTCAGAGTCCATGGTCACCAGCAGTAGTACGAAAGAACTTGGAGAGAGCCCAGGCAGTATACACTGAAAGTTACAATCGACGGAGTAACACCCAGGAGACGAGTTTAGAGAAAGGAGAATGGGTGAGGATCAAACGACCAGTACTGAAGAAAAAGGGTGATAGCAAATTCACCCCTCCACTCCGAGTGGTGGAACCTTATTCCTGTTCAGCTTTGCTCAGCGATGGAAAAGTATGGTCACAAGACCGCATGGCAAAATGCAACAGAGTTGAGAACTGGGAGGTTGCAAAGGCGAGTGAGCAAGGGACGCCTAGATCCGGAGGGATAACGGGAAGTCCAACAGGAGATAGGGAGAAGACCGGACAAGGAGGAACGCCAAGTGGAGAAGGGAGCATAGGAGAAAAGGGAAGTCGGAGACCAGAGAGGCAGGAGCAAGAAGGAGAAGAAACGACGAAAGTGGAGAGCTACGAGGCTAGGCCTAGCCCGGGAACTTCGGGAGCATCGCCTGCCAGCATCCAGCTGATGCCGCAGACTCTGAGGGGCAGGAAGATCATGTTGCCCAGGAGGTTCGAAGAATTAGATATGGACAACAAATAAGACTGTTCTTGTTATAGACGATAAAAAGGGGGAGATGTGGCGGTCTAGTTGTCACCGCAAGGGTGACGTAAGTGGATTTCCGGCGGCGGCCATGTTCTCGGCCGTAGCTCGCTTATCGAGCGCGAGTGAGGAGCTGGTTCCGGCGCTCCCGATGAATATCCATATTTAAATGTTGTAAACCAAATAAACCACTCTTGCACGACAACGGAAGTGTGATTCATCCTTCCCCTGTGTTGTGGGTGATTTAGGGGACATTACAGTGGTGTAATCCCCAAGGGTTTTCTAAGGCTCAAGAAGGAGGGATAGGGTCTTCCACCGCCTATGGGGTGCCAGGCCCCCCTGCCTCCGTACTACCGCTTTCTGGCGCACCAGACGATGTCATAGTGGGAGTGACTTGATGGTGATACAGTGGGGTATGCCTGGCTGCTAACAATGAGAGAGGCAGGGGTAGCAGCATCTGATTGGCCCTGTCCCTGCCCGTGCTACTGACTTTAGGTTGTTGCTGGTTGCAGCACCTTTGCAGCCTGAGGAGGTTGTCTTCCTCCAACCAGGGTTTAATTCTAGTCCGTTTCAGTATCTTCGTGAAAAAATAAATTGCTATCTCCGGTGCAGTACTATCTTTTTAATTCCCTTTTTTGGCTAGAAAATTGTATCATTTATTTTGAAGAAGAAACCATGGGAATATGTGGTGACACGGATTGCAGTAACACATGCATTATCATCGTCACTCTTCATGATGCTTATAATGGAAGTGGTACTTCTACATATTCACTGTTAAAAATGTAGTTGAAGTGATGCTGTGGTATCAAACAAAAATAACAAAAACTGAAAGACACTACTACAGAGGTGTTGGGTCTCAAGTCTGTGTGTGTCATGACTGTGTGGTTGTGAAGGGGGAAAGTACTGGGTCTGAAGTCCCCATGTGCTCTGCCTTGTGAAAAATGATAGGTTGGTTTTAATGCTCTTTATCCTGTCTGTGTGGTACTGCTCACCCTGGTAGATGTTGGTTCTCTGTGGAATGTTGTGTATGCCAGACTGCCCCCGAGTCCGTCACTACATTTGAAGGAAGAGGCTGAGCATAGCTCGTGGTGGGTTATTTGACCATTACTTCCTGCTTGATAATACAAGAGCACATACATCATCAGTGGACTTCTTTGGAAGAAAGCAAAGATGTACCTTTAACTCCACCTGCTCCCAGTATACCTTGTTTGTAGATGTTACACCGCCATCAAACAAGCTATTTGCTAATCTCATCATTTTAAATTTAAATAAATGTACAGTTAAACATTTAAAATAAAATAGCAGCTCTGGAAATCAAACTTTAATCTAACATCTTCGCACTGGCCTTTGTTCAAGAAATCCTGCTTGGATAAAGGGGTGAACTACTACAAACTTCTGTGCATGTTCAACAGGCTAACGAAGCAACAAAAGGAAACACTGCACTCTTATAAATTTGTGTTGCGTGAGGGAGCGATACAGTGCCCGCCCCCTGGGTACCTAAGCCTGCTTGAATGTATATGACCACATTTGCTCTGCTCTGTGGTGGTACAAACACTGTTTGTGTATGATGGCAGTAGTGCCACACAAAACTATAGTTGTTTTATACCTGCACTCTTAGTTCACCAGAATGTGTTTTTTTAAACTTTTTTTTTTTTAAATAGTTCTTTCGCAATAAGAATCTTTAAAGGTGGCATAAAGTTATAAAGCAGTGTAGAATAAAAGATGGTTGGGCGAGTTAAGTGCTTGCTGTTGGTCATAAGTTTGATTGCTATAGAAACCAAATATGTAATTCACGCTGTCAGGCCAATCAATAAGAGTTAAACCTAGCCTCTACCTCTGCCTGCCTCTCTACTTTGGTAACAATAAATAAGAGTATCATTAAATGCCAGTTTTAGAGGTAAGAGATGACCACCTCCCACTCCAGGCAAATGTGTTTTGGCTATTGTTTCGGACTTTTCTGAATTAAGGTGCCATTTATGCTCCAGTATGTGCAAACCAAAGATCTACATTAGGCATTCTAACTCCACTCTTTTTTCTATTTAATGCTTCCTTTAACCATAATAGTTTTTATTACATAAGAGTTATTTTAAAAGTGTTTGAATAACAAGGAATCATTTGCTTTTCATCTAAATCCCAGTGCTATCTTATGAGTAGGTTCTTGGAGTAGGTGTGCAGTGAATAATACCAGAACAGTATACAGACACACTGATGACAGTACCTTGTGCGTTTGGTTCCATGCATCTTAAAGCGCCATCTTATTGATGAGGACAATGATGACACTTGCATAGTGCTTTACACAATGGAGGCCTCTAAGCACTCTAGTTGTACTTTGAGTTAGAAGCCTTTGGCTTTGGAAGATATCATTATGTTGACAACTGTGATTGTTCTGGGCTTTGTCCTTAAAAGAGGTAATCCAGTGACGCAATTACTAAGTCATGTAATAAAAACGCCTACCAGGGCCTAAGTATCACTTGCACCACAATGATGCACTGCTTATGTCCTCATATATTATAACTGAAATCAGTGGCGTAGCTAGAATACTGCCACCCAGGGTGGCCCCTAAGTTTGGCTCCTGGTGCAGGCAAGTGAGGGGTGGCGGCCGACAGACAACTTGTTCCCTGGGGTGGGTTGCGCCTGACTTGTTCTCGGTGGGATGGTGGTAGTCGACCGACAAGACTTGCTCATTTCTGCCGTCCCCCAAAAAAGTGCCGCCCGAGGCAGACTGCCCCCCTGCCCCCAGCTGCACCACTGGCTGAAATCTATGAGGGTGCAAGTTATACTTAGTTCATTGATGTGTAAGTGGTGCATTTCATTGTTTTTTATTTTAAGACCGTTGTTTTAATATTATTAGAAGATGCACGGATAGCTCCAGTTTAGCCTCGGATTTTTTTTCAGCGAATTTCTAAGTATGTTTTAAATCTTTCACACATTTAACCCTACATTAACCTTTTGTTTTTACAGTGTCTGTCTATGTATATACCACATTCCTACTGTCCATACATGTGATGTAGGCTACCAATTTCTGGTGGTAAAAACTGCGGCAGAATTCATGTTTCACTTGTTGCGGCATGGAAAGTGGGCTGAAAATTCTGAAAAGCAATGAGACAGAATACTTTACTTGAGACTTCTCAACTCCCCGCTTCCCGCTGATTGGTTCCTAGCTGACTTAAGTAACTAGTCTTCGTATTATGCTAGATGGATATAAACCACTATAGCTTTTCATCCATGTCCACAATGTTTAAAGCTATCTTGCATCCCATCCACTAATACTCATCAACAATCTGTCTGAATCTTTTAAACATCCCCCTGCTGTTAACTACATTCTGCCACTAACCGTATCCTGTTAACTTGCTAACACAGATACCCTGGCCAGGTCTCCTCATGGTTGAGAAAACTTGTAAGGTTTTTTAGGTTTTGACTGGCGATGCGCACGTAGTGCGCATGCGCCAAAAAACCTTATGATTTGTGTGTGTGGGTCGGGTATACGCCCCCTCCTCCCATTGGCTAGCTCCATAAATGGAGGCTAGCCATTGGGAGAGGGCTCCGTCCGTCAATCTCGGACCAGATTCGGGGGCGTTCCCGAGAATTTTTGGCTTTTGGCTACGTCCGCCGAAAGCCTGTTCTCGGGCCCGCCCCCGAATCTGGTCCGGGATTGAGGGCACCCGCCTTCCACTGTGCCCCTTCCTGATTGCCTTCGGGTCCCGGCTCAGCAGGTGAAACTCGTGCTCTCTCTTCCTTGTTTATGTTTCTTAATCTTATCTGCTCCTGCCAACCCTGGAGCCTCGACGTGTCCTCTGCAGGCTCGAGCCGCTCTCCCCGTGGCTTCTGGCGGCGGGCCAGGGATCGGGGGTGGGTGGGGGGTGTGAGGGCGGGGTGGCTGCTGAGAGGAATCAGTGTTTGTCAGCCTAATAGAAGTTAAGCACCGGGACTGAGGTGCGCTCTGTGTGAACCGGCATAATGAAAGAAAATCAATAAACATGAGAGCCGCGGAGGGGGGGTGGGGCGTGCAGGGGGGGGGGGGGGGGGACGCCCCTGCCATCATGCGCCATTCGGCAGCCTGACATGGCGGGAAGAGGCCCGGGTCGGGGCGGGGCGTGCGCACTTGAGACCAGGCAGCCTGGTTAATATGTAAGCTTCGCCCAGACCTACGCTGCATAATGGCTGAAAAGGCTGTTTGTGACGTGTTGGGTTTTAGGTTTACTGGAGCAAGAAAAAAAATGCATTGAAAGATTCCATTGTACGTTTGCTTTCCGGACCACACAGGTCTGTCAAAGGAGCACATCTGTCGAAGCCACCACCTGTGTGGTCCCGAAAGCCACCCCACAGCCCCCACTTCTGTTTTAGTCCATTAAATGCTTTTCTAACCTACAATCTTATGGGTTTATAAAAAGCCGGCTCGTATTTTAGCAAATAGAGCCCTTGCAGTCTAAAATTCCTGGCGGGAATGCTCAGCCTTTCATTCTTCCAAGCTGGATAAATTGCATATTGCATGACAGCACTCGATGACTTTATGTAAATGACAAAAAAAACGATGTTGTTGTTATAGGAAATATCTTTAGATATTCAAGACGACAATTCCATCACATTAGGTGAATGCTTTAAAATGTTACGCCCCAGTGCTGCATACACGTCGAGACCAACTGGATTTGTTGACTAACTACAAGTGTAACAAGCACCGTCAAAGCTAATGGGTTTCCGAATTGTAGCCTTATAACTTTTCCAATGTGTTTATGTGATGTTGCCCAGCATCTGTAAAAAGCAATGCGCTGATGCTGTTCTGCTCTGGCGAAAAAACAGAAAACACATGACCCTACACGTATGTGTTATGACGCTACTGGTGCTGCATCATTCATTAGGCATGTGCATGCATGTGACGTGCATGCTTCATCTGCTTTAAAATGTTACGCCCCAGTGCTGCATACACGTCGAGACCAACTGGATTTGTTGACTAACTACAAGTGTAACAAGCACTGTCAAAGCTAATGGGTTTCCGAATTGTAGCCTATTGACTTTTCCAATGTGTTTATGTGATGTTGCCCAGCATCTGTAAAAAGCAATGCGCTGATGCTGTTCTGCTCTGGCGAAAAAACAGAAAACACATGACCCTACGCGTATGCGTTATGACGCTACTGGTGCTGCATCATTCATTAGGCATGTGCATACATGTGACGTGCATGCTTCATCGTCCATACATGCGCCTATTGATTAGCGTAGACGCCATTTTTTAATTTTTTATTTACTGTTCCTAGATGGCACACACCTTCTTGTATGCAAGAATTAGAAGGGTTTGATTTGGACTGCAAATTCCGCCAGCATACAGGGGAATTAAGTAATCATGCAATAACCAGTCCACTCTGTATGTTAGCATAAAAGGCCATTTTATTAGGAGAAGGTTGTTAACACAATATTTAACCAAAACATCAATAACTGATAAACAATCCCCAAACCTCATAACTTTCATCCACCATTCATTCCCACACTCCTGTTCCTCGCTTTCGTTTCACTCAGCAAACTCCTCCCTTATTCCATTTGTTCCTCACTTATCTTCCAACCTCTTCCAGCATCTCCATCCGTCACACTCTTGCATTCCGCACCCCCATCATGTACTTGTATCCCCCTCCCCGGAGGGGTGAGTATGCCCGTCGTAGACTCCCCACCCCTCCAAAGTACTGCTAGCACCATAACTCAACCTGTCCTAAACTGGCACGCTCTTACCGGGCAATGGCCGCATCATAATGTGGTAAATATTTGATTTACCGTCTTAATTTCTATGCAGGTAAGTACTTAAACAAAAATAACTCAATCGGAAAGAAAGAGGCAGAGTCCGTGGTGTTAGAGTTCTTAGGGGTTTTATTCCTTAAAAAGGAATGGTCATGGTACCAGATCGGATATCTTGTTCCTGCCACCACTGGGGTGCAGGAAGGGATAGAGCCATATTTTATTGACAATACATAGCTTATATACTTAAGTCGCATTATAGAAACCAATACAGTAGGCGTAACAGCTGAGAGAAACAAGATAACAGCATCCACGTGTTAGCACTACGTAATCAGGAGGCGTGAACTAGGCGTGAACATAGAGGAGTGTGCTAGAGAACGTCATATGTAAGTGTCACAAGTAGGTGGGTACTTGGCAGAGTTTTGCAATGTCAGCAGAAATCTGAGGCCTGGATGCGCGCGCAGCTGCATGACGTGTGATTGACGTGGAACTGGAAGGTGCAGGGAGCTTGACATTTACACTATCGGAGAGAGACAGAAGTCTGGCATGTCAGATCAACTCGTACTTCTATCATATCTGATATCTGATGTTTGGGAACCATATTATCTAGAGGGAAAGGTCTCTGGGGCAGAAGCTATTCTATACTGACTGTGAGTGCGTGTATAAGCGTCTAAGTGTCTGCATGGGATGTGAGGGGGCATGGGCCTACCATGGTAACAGAGGCTATGAATTACTTGCACGGAGACAGTGAGGCCGGGCCCTTTGCTCTGCAGCTGGGGAGATATTTACTTGAACTAGTAGGCAGGAATGTATGTTTAAGGAGTGGAACAGATAATTCGAAGGTTGAATACAGTCTTGGCAGGCAGCAGGCTGAGCTACGCGCCGTTAGCCGCGCAGGGAGTAAGGCAGAGGTCACGGGTACAGAGGCAGCCTGGGCTGAGGCTTTCAGAGTCAGAAGGCAGGAAAGGCTCGATGGCAGAATTCAGGGCCTACTTCGCCAGAGCTGAAAAACGTGTAAAGTACACCACAAAAAGACGTTGGCAAGGCATACTTAGGAACGGAATATTCAACCCATTTAGGGTGGATCTGAAAGAGGACATGTTAACGTTGGACGCAAATGTATTTGCGTCTTCATAGCTGGCACAGGAGGGAAGTTACATGCACTTTAGGCTGGTACATGGAGACGGTGGGGTACACGTTAGGGAACATTTCTTGACCATAAAATTTATATTTCCTCATTCCCTCCTTGTTCCCTACGGACCCTTCATGATATATCGATTCTCATAAACCGATCAGTCTGTTCTTGTAACATTATTTGCTCTTCTTTCTTCTTTTCGCGTTTTAAGTGAAAACTGGAATGTGCAATACATGAAGTGGCGCACAGACCACAAATCGCTGGCCCACACTGTAGGCACAGGCAGCAACTGAATACTATGATAAGGGCAATGCCTAGGAAGGATAGGATCTTCCATCCCCAGGCGGTCAACTTTGTCCAGAACCAACCGGACCAAGTCCAGGTGCCTGGATTCTGATGTATCAAACTTGCAATCTTATGAAGACGTGTAATAGCTTTGTATACTGTAGGCGCGTTTTCTGGAATGAAAACACAGCAACTTGACCCGATGACCTTACAAGCTCCGCCCCTATCTGCTAGGATGACGTCAATAACAAGACGATTCTGGAGAACAACAACCCGCATGGCAGATTGCTCCTCTGTTAAGTTACCTAGGGCGGAGGCCGTTTCATTCACTACTGCTTCGAGTGTTCTAGTTAATCTGCGTATTAGTTTACTATTTTGGACAGGACCTATGAAGAAAAAGAATCCTTTATTGAAATCTGTGTATTGTTCCCATGCCGTTTCCGTATAGTCGACAATCGGGAGATCTCTTCGGAGTCTATCCTTTACTAGATTTGTATTTCTGTGATAATCAGGAGGGGCTAGAAAAACAGGTGGCAGAAGGAATGCAATGTAACAGGTACCATCCCAATCTGGAGGTAAGCGTATGTATGCGGTATGGCCACAAACAAAGTAGGAATAACGAGTAGATCTAAAGGAAGATTTGCCTTGATCACTGAATTCGACCACAGTAGTACACTTGCTATGACCTAAGTGTACTGAACCCTTCTTTCTGACACATAAATCACCTGTGACTGGTAATACTGACATAGCAGGGAGAACTGGTGCAGCTTCAGACTCGACAGTAAGAATCATAAGGTTAATTGTATAATTACCTAATCCATACACTTCATTCTCTAGATCAGTTCCTATTCTAATGGGAAGTCCCTTCTTGTCAGGATAACAGGCATTAAGCAGAACTAAGTTCAGGTTTCCCCAAACCCAATTTCCTTCGAAAACAGCAATATCCGAATCTAAGGAGTTAAGTATTCTGAACCATGCTCCACAGGAGCCATTGTGAGTGAACGGGTACGGAAAGAGGGGCAGAACTCCCTTATATTTCTGATAGGGAGGGAGTCGGCCACATATCCAACAATTTGTAGCATTGTTAGTCTGATGGGAGTGATGTAACATACTAATGAATGTGTTGTTGCGCAGCGCAAGTCTGTAAGATAATTCATGGGGGGGTAACTCACTAAAAGAATGTTCAGCAGTGACATTGTAAGCAGATTGTTCACGCTTGAAGATAGGGTAGTATATAGGAAGCAATATACTCGCAACAATAATCAGAAGACTTAGAAAAAACATAATCAGTAATGTCACTATACAGTGACTACGGAGTGATTTACAATATGCATGTTTCTTGAGTTCTCTCTCTCTCTCTCTCTATCTCGATCTAGGGGATACATGTCAGAAACTTATTTAACCGATTCACCTAGGGGAGGACTTAAACAATTAAACTGTCTGACTTGCTAGATCGAAGTTTCATGCGATACTCCTCTTGGGGAGTTTTCTCTCTTTTTGGAACTTTAAAGTCTTTAGTATCGAGGCAGTCCTTGGAGAGGGTGGACGAGTCAGTCTCTGGCAATAGTTCATTACATTTTTTAATATGACTCGTGTGGATCCACCCCTTTCGTCCTTCCACTTTGATAGCGGTCCGTGTTGTAAGAAGGACGATCTTCGGCTCCTTCCAGCGGGGCTCCAGCGGGCTTTTCCTGTCGAAATTCCTAATTAGGACTGTATCACCGGGACGGACATCATGTGGCTTTACATCAGTGTTGTCAGGAAAGGCTGCGGCAACCTGTGAACGACATGATTGGAGTGCAGACATCAAGGAGGCAAGGTAATCTGTCAGCATGTTACAATCAACATCTGTTATTTTCTTAGGCATGGGCGTCCCCCACATATTCGGTGGTCGTCCAAAGACCACTTCATACGGGGATAGTCCTGATCTCGAATGGGGGACCATTCTCATGTAGAACAGTGCAACTGGCAGGGCGACTATCCAGTCGACCCCTTTCTCTTTACATATCTTTGCAAGGCGTGTTTTCAGTGTCTGGTTATGCCTCTCTACAAGGCCTGCGGCTTCGGGATGTCGGACGCAGTGGAATCTCCACTGATATCCTAGCAGAAGGGAAACCTGTTTCATGAGTTCGGATGAGAATGGCTGTCCGTTATCTGAGTACACGACACGGGGCAAGCCGTACCGTGGGAAGAATTCACGAACCAGCTGCCTGGCAGTGGTCGGAGCAGTGTAATCTGAGACTGGATATGCTTCGGTCCAACGGGAAAGTGCACAAACAACTACGAGGACGTACTTAAATCCTCGACAACGGTCCATCTGGATATAATCCATCTGGAGGACTTCAAAAGGGTGATCGGGAGGATGGAATCCACCTTGCTCTACAGGGACGCTTTTACCTGGATTGAACTGACAACAGATCATGCAAGTACGCACTTTCTGTTTTGCTGCTGCTCGTAAGTGTTTGTTGTACCAGAGATTCTGTAAACTGTCTAACATAGCTTTTTCTCCTAGATGTGCTGGACTATGTGCTGTATTTATTATGACTTGAACCATAGAGTCGGGGAGAAACCATGCAGATTTTCCCTTCGTCATCCAACCTTGATCTGTCTGAATCCCTCCTAGCTCGGTCCATTTCTTAATTTCATCTGGAGTAGCATGTGTCTGAATATCGATTACATCTAGTGTGGGATCCCTAACTGTCATACAATGTGTCGGTACTATTGTCTTTGTCACGTCAGTTGTCTGAGTGTGGGTCAATGCTGTATGTTTTGCTGTTTGGTCTGCCAGGTCGTTACCCTGGGAAACGGAATCTGTAACTTTAGTATGTGCTTTACATTTCATGATGGATATGCCTGAAGGCAGATGTATTGCTTCTAACAGTGCTTGGATGAGAGGACCATGTTGGATCTTGGCACCGTGAGAGGTCAAAAAACCTCGTTCTTGCCATAATACTCCGAAGTCGTGTACAACTCCGAAAGCATAACGTGAATCTGTGTATATGTTAACATTTCTGTTCTTGGCTAGTATACAGGCTCGGGTCAGAGCGATGAGCTCTGCTGCTTGGGCGGACAGTGTATCAATACGATATGTTTCTTTTACTTCAGTTTCAGTGGTCACTGCATAGGCGGCCACTAATTCTCCTGTGTTTGTTCTCATACATGAACCATCCACATAAAGTGTTAGGTCTGGATTTGTCAGTGGAACATCGGTTAAGTCTTGTCGGGGCTTTGTTACTGCATTAATAATCTCTATACAATCATGCGGGGCTGAATTAGTCATAATCGAAGGTAACAATGTTGCGGGATTCAGGATGTTACAGCGTCTGATTTCTATGTGTGGCTGGAATAGTGTCAATTCATAACCTGTCAGTCGTGCTATAGTCAAGTGTTGAGTCTGGGTTCGATTTAAAAGAACCTCTACAGGATGTGGAACTTGTACTGTTAATTGATGTCCTAAAACAATTGAGTCGCTCTGTCTGATTGCTAGGGCTGTCGCTGCGACTGACTTTAAGCACGCAGGGAGCGCCTGGGCTACTGAATCCAATGTACTTGAAAAATAAGCGCAAGGCTTATGTGAACCTGCTTGATCTTGAGTGAGGACAGACAACGCTGTACCATCACGTTCTGTAACAAAAAGCGTAAAAGGTTTGCTGTAACATGGTGTCGCTAAAACTGGTGCTTGACATAAAGCTTTCTTTAATTCCTCAAAAGCCTGTGTATGTTCCTGAGTCCAAGGAAGGGCAGTCGAAGTCGCTGCCTCCTGTGTTGTCAACTGAATGAGTGGTTTAGCTAGAAATGCATACTGGGGAATCCATTGTCTACAGTACGAGGTGAGGCCTATAAAGGCCCGCACTTCCTTTTGTGTTTGGGGTTGTGGCATGTTTACAATTAGCTGGATGCGGTCAGGAGTGAGCTGTCTCCCCACTTTGGACAGCAAGTGACCCAAGTACACAACTTGCTGAACACAGAATTGTAGCTTCGAAGGAGACACTTTGTGTCCCTTGTCGGCCAGAAAATGTAAAACTGTCAGTGATGCTTGTTCACATTCGGGCTCACTTCGTGCGGTGATCAGCAGATCATCGACGTATTGCAGTAAAGCGGTGTTAACTGGCATTTGAATACAATCGAGTTGTCTTTTCAGTGCTTGACTATAGATGCTGGGGCTTTCTGTGAATCCTTGAGGTGCGCGTGAAAATTTGAAACTTCGTCCATTTAAACTGAATCCGAAGAGGTATTGGCTCTCTGGATCAATGGGGACACTGAAGAAGGCGTTCTTGAGGTCAATTACAGTAAAGAACGTTGCTTCTGAATCAATAGCAGTCAATAGGGAAGAGATGTCGGGAACCACAGGGTACTGTGGAACAATGCATTTATTCAGTTCTCGTAAATCAATCACCAACCGATATACTGGCGGTGCATTGGGATCAGTACGTTTAAGAATCGGAATAATAGGGGAATTACAGATATTGGAGTCGGTCTCTACGACCACCCCTTGGGCAATGAGCTCTTCAATGATTTTCAGTAAAGCCACTACAGCATCAGGTGGTAACTTGTATTGTCTGATACGCGGCAAAACAACTCCTGGTCTGAGTGTAACACGGTATGGTGTGATGTGCATGCAACCTACATCGGTCGGGCCTTGTGCCCACAAGTGTTTCGGTACATTTTTCAATCTGACATCGATCTCTCGTAATACATAGTGACCCTTAAAGTCACGCAGAAAGAGTCTAACTCCTTCCGGGGAACAACATATCACAGCTCCTAGAGCCTTCAATGTTTTGATACCTAACAGGTTTTCTGGACATGATTTCGTCAGTAACAAGTCTGTAACACGTGATAATGGACCCACAGCCAGGGGGACTGGTTTCGATACCTCATTTACAATAGGCTGTCCTGAAAAACCAAGGGAAACGTTCTGTGAGCCTGAGAGGGGTGCCCCTGGGACTTCATTATGGCTAATTGTTGTGCGACTTGCCCCTGTGTCAATTAAAAACTTTCTGTCTTTTCCCAATACTTGACTGTGTACATAAGGACCTTCTTGATCTACAGGAATCTCAATAAGAGGCAAGCCAACCTCCCTCTCTAGGCTGTTTCATGTGTATCGCTGATAATCGGGATAATCAGATTGGGCATACTGGCACATCTGCCGTGAAACTTGCTGCGTTGCGGCTATGGGCTGTGACTGTGACTGTGATACCGCTGCTGTCTGTGCTGTATGTGGTGGAGCATGCATAGGTTGTGAAGTCTGTGGAGTCTGTTGCTGACCCTGATCTTGTCTAGGCGGATGTGGTCTTTCCTTAGTTTTACCTGTTGCTATATTGTGTTTCAGGACTGAACATTCATGTACGTAGTGACCTGGCTGCTTGCAATAGTTGCATGTCCCTTTAACGGGAGCTGCTGAATTTCCTGTCTGGGTCGTAGCCTTTCTCTGGCCGTCGGCTGGGACCGACTGGGCCACTAACATTTTCATTTTTGTGTCTTTCATACGTCTCTGTTCGTGATCCTGTTCTTCTCTAATTCTGTTCTGGTGGTATTGTAACATTTGTAACATCTGGGATGGCGTATTTGCTTGCCATGTACTTTCAACTTTATATACACGACTCTTGACTGCGGTCAAGGAATTCTCGACTAACTTTGATACAAAAAGATGTGGGTACGACTCGCTACCTGGTTTTAGGCCACTATTAATAATAAAACATTTCTCAAATCTTGAATAGAAGTCACTGGTATCTTCATTGTGTTTCTGTTTACAGGCTGAGATTGCGTCCCAGTCTTCCTTTTTAGTTGTTAATAATCTTGGTAGGACCTGTACTATTAGACCTGGTAATGCTTTTGCTTTGTCCCCAAGGCCTACCCCTGGGGTACGACCTTTTTCCTCGTCTTCTATTTCAGTCCATATAATCTTTTTATCTCCCACCTCCCATTCTTTTTCCTTGAGTTTCTCGTAGATGCCGGTGGGCAGCAGTACCTTTAACAATTTCATAATATCTGTGTATGTGTAATCTCCCATGAGTAACATATCTTTAAGTTCTCTGTGAAAACCTGTAGGGTCTTTATCATGACGGGGTACTAGTTTCTTCATTTCTAACAATTCTAACTTTGTTAAAGGTGTGTAAACATACACACGTTCCAAGGTATTATTAGTGCCCATAACTGGGTGTACCTCTCGTAAGGGATTTTGACTTTCAAGACCATGCAGACGCTCCATATGGTACATCTTTCTTTCTGGGGGCGGAGCGGGAACGTATTGTGGGCCTAAGAAAACGTTATATTTACGTCGTTGTTCTAGGATTATTTGAATTAATCTGGTACTTAGGCCTCTCCATCTATTCATAAGTAGTGCTTCTAATGTATCAGGTAAGGGCCCTGGATCAGAATGTTGTTGTCTGTATAACGTGATGAGATGCTGAATCATGTATATACCAGCTAATTTCTGCTCGTCTGGGGAAAGGTTCAGAAAAGTCTGTGCTACTGTATCATCATTGTATGTGTTAATATTGTCAGCCCACAGCACTGCTGACCGGGCTAGTTCTTGTTCATCCATAGAATTGAGTACATGGTACCCCATTTGTTCTTGAAGTATTTTATCGGTAACTTGAAACAGATGTTCAGGAGAACTCGGTTTCGATATGCCAGAGAGAAAAACTCTCTTGCTTTCTGGACGAATGCCTTTCCTAAGGTAATTTCCCTTACCTACATACGCTATCGTATCTGTAGTCTTTTCTGGTTCTTCAGGTTCTTCTTCCTCGGAAGAATCATTCCTGGCACTTTCTTTTTCTTTTTCGTGTATTTCTATTACTGCCTTTCTGATTTTCTTGTACATGCTCGATATACTATTCATTTTATCATGCTTTCCATCGGCTATATTTTGACCCCACTTGTTTAGTGCGTCCATTTCATCCTGGTCTGTCCCAGGCCTGTCTCGTTCTCTTATTAAGCAATTTATGAAAAAACGCAATACATATGCTTGAGTGTCAACTTTCTGGTGTGCCAGGGCCTCCTTAATACTTTCGGGATTTTCCCCAGTCTGGACAAAATGATATATACTGTCTAGGTGATCAGTCATCCCTGGGAATAACACTAGGTAATCTGTAGCTTGTCGCAAGCGTAGTGATGCTATCAACATTCTATCGTCTTTGCCGGGTACTGGATCGTATCTGCAAACTGGAAGTCGTTCTTTGAGTATGTCGAGACGGGGTGATTGGAGCGTAAGGTGGTTCTGTATGTCTCTAAGGTGTAATCTGTGTGTCGCTGGCGGGGTCTGGAGACCCCCTGTTGCACCTCCTGAGGCGGAGGCTTGAGCATTACTTCTCTGTGGGGTCTGTATCTGTGTCTGAACTTGTCTCTCACTAGGATCGGGCACAAACGGATTTGGTATCTTAACCTTAGGTGAGGGAAGTGGTGGAGGTGGAGGAACAAGTGGAGCAGGCTGTCGAACGGGGGAACCTTGTTGTGGTAATGGCGGGATATGGTCTGGAGGCGGGTTGCCACCTCCGTCACCATCAGTAGGCGGAACGCGGGCACGTGGATTGGTGTAAGCGGGTGCTACATTGTCTAGATAGGAGGCAAGGAATATATCTTTGGTGGTCTTGTGATTTACTTTAGTCGGAACTAATGGTGGCGGCAGGTTTTTCGGTAATTCTGAAGTGGTTTCAGGCGAACCCTCGGCCACAAGATACATGCCATTTACAAGATTGTTTCGTGCGCGGTCTACTTGTTCTGCTTTTACTCGGATCCCTTCATTAACTAATTCGTTCTCTCGGGCTTTATCTGACTCTTCTCTATGTCTATCTTCTCTACGGAGTGCTTTTTCAGCATGTTTATGTGATTCTTTACGCCAAAATTCTATGGCGTCCTTCTGAGATTGTCTGGCTTTCTTTTTCCATAGCGCTTCTTCTACCTTCATGATGCACTCGGCATCCCATGTTCCTGTAACCGGCCATCTGTGTCTCTCGTCTAAGTGCTTGGTATAATCAGCCCATAAATCTAGATACAATATGGCATCTAAGCCATGCTTATGGTACATAAAATTTCCAGGAGTGTCCCTAGGGGGGATAGGAATTTCTTCCTCTAGCATCCCTTTCCTAGTTCCTATCTGTCTTAGTTTATTGAAGAACGGCATCTTGTTACTTAGTACTGGATACTCGATACGGAACACAGCTAGTTACACAAAAACACAATAATGTACATCAAACAGTCACTCATACCACGACATTAAACATGAAAAACATTTCGAACATATATCACTACCCTAGGTACTGGATGTACTGCTAAACAGTACAGATACACTGTCTAAAACAGTGCAAGAACTTGAATAACGGATATACTGCTAAACAGTACAGATACACTGTCTAAAACAGTGCAGACCGCGTTTGTGTACCCAAACACGTCTTTACCGGATACATAATAATGCACCCGTCTAGATACGTCCCAGCAATGGTACTCACCGGGAAGCACGGAAATCGGAAGGCCTCGGAAAACTCGACTGGACTGGACCGGACTGGACTGGACTCAACACGTGGATACTTCGGAAACTGGTGGGCCTCTTGACACCTCGGACCTTGCTTCTTTCGGCTAGGCTCTGGTCGGGATCCTCCGCACTCCTCACCGCCTCGTCTGGGTGCTAATTGCAGTCTTCGTCACCTCCGTGGGCCAGAGGGAGAAACAGGAAATCCTGCCAGTACGCGTAGTTCCGTCTAACTGATGGCAGGGGACAGAGCTTGCAACGCACCAACCGGCGCGTGGGGTGGGGGAGGGGTCCCTGTTCGGGCGCCAAAATAATGTGGTAAATATTTGATTTACCGTCTTAATTTCTATGCAGGTAAGTACTTAAACAAAAATAACTCAATCGGAAAGAAAGAGGCAGAGTCCGTGGTGTTAGAGTTCTTAGGGGTTTTATTCCTTAAAAAGGAATGGTCATGGTACCAGATCGGATATCTTGTTCCTGCCACCACTGGGGTGCAGGAAGGGATAGAGCCATATTTTATTGACAATACATAGCTTATATACTTAAGTCGCATTATAGAAACCAATACAGTAGGCGTAACAGCTGAGAGAAACAAGATAACAGCATCCACGTGTTAGCACTACGTAATCAGGAGGCGTGAACTAGGCGTGAACATAGAGGAGTGTGCTAGAGAACGTCATATGTAAGTGTCACAAGTAGGTGGGTACTTGGCAGAGTTTTGCAATGTCAGCAGAAATCTGAGGCCTGGATGCGCGCGCAGCTGCATGACGTGTGATTGACGTGGAACTGGAAGGTGCAGGGAGCTTGACATTTACACTATCGGAGAGAGACAGAAGTCTGGCATGTCAGATCAACTCGTACTTCTATCATATCTGATATCTGATGTTTGGGAACCATATTATCTAGAGGGAAAGGTCTCTGGGGCAGAAGCTATTCTATACTGACTGTGAGTGCGTGTATAAGCGTCTAAGTGTCTGCATGGGATGTGAGGGGGCATGGGCCTACCATGGTAACAGAGGCTATGAATTACTTGCACAGAGACAGTGAGGCCGGGCCCTTTGCTCTGCAGCTGGGGAGATATTTACTTGAACTAGTAGGCAGGAATGTATGTTTAAGGAGTGGAACAGATAATTCGAAGGTTGAATACAGTCTTGGCAGGCAGCAGGCTGAGCTACGCGCCGTTAGCCGCGCAGGGAGTAAGGCAGAGGTCACGGGTACAGAGGCAGCCTGGGCTGAGGCTTTCAGAGTCAGAAGGCAGGAAAGGCTCGATGGCAGAATTCAGGGCCTACTTCGCCAGAGCTGAAAAACGTGTAAAGTACACCACAAAAAGACGTTGGCAAGGCATACTTAGGAACGGAATATTCAACCCATTTAGGGTGGATCTGAAAGAGGACATGTTAACGTTGGACGCAAATGTATTTGCGTCTTCATAGCTGGCACAGGAGGGAAGTTACATGCACTTTAGGCTGGTACATGGAGACGGTGGGGTACACGTTAGGGAACATTTCTTGACCATAAAATTTATATTTCCTCACTACTGTTGAAAATTGTAGGATGGGAGGGTGGTCCAAGAAATTACCCAACCCTTCCCCACTGGCACGGAGGGCAGGAAGAGGATGAATCCTACTCCCCTGCCCCCTATAAACCTTAACCCTAGACCCCACCCCAACCCCACCCATTGACCCTAACTCCCCACCTTGTCCTTCCTGTGCACGAAAACCCCGGGGGAAGACTAGTCTGCCAACCCTACTTCTCCGGGGCCCGCATTCAACTGTACTAAGTACCGCCGAGTTTTAGGAAACCTACGTGTTTTTTGTAAAATGTAGTCGCTGCCACTTGCTTGGCCTGTTGGTGTTTAATGCTGTACAGGTTATATTAGTCTTTTTGTGACGTGACTCCGGTTCCAGTATCTCCCTCTGCCATTGTTCATGTGTTACATCCCTTAACATAAATAATGATACGTTCAAAACGTAGGAAACAAAAATAGGCCAGTGGGATGGTACACACCATAACAGTCCATACATAAAACAGTATCTTGTGACCCTGTTTTCGTTTCTCTGTTGCCTGCTTGTGACCCTGTTTTCGTGCCTCTGTTGCCTGCTTGTGACTCTGTTGCCTGCTTGTGACCCTGTTTTCGTGCCTCTGTTGCCTGCTTGTTACCCTGTTTTCATGCCGCTGTTGCCTGCTTGTGACCCTGTTTACGTGCCTCTGTTGCCTGCAATGTGTGGGGGCTCGCAGTGTGTGTGGGGGCTCGCAGTGTGTGTGTGGGGGGCTCGCAGTGTGTGGGGGGCTCTGTGTGGCTGTGTGTGTGGGGGGGCTCTGTGTGGGTGTGTGTGTGGGGGGCTCTGTGTGTGTGTGTGTGGGGGGGCTCTGTGTGTGTGTGTGGGGGGGGCTCTGTGTGGGTGTTTGTGTGTGGCATTTGCGAGAGATTAAGCTATTGGCATTGTAAATGACAATGCCATTTATTTATGTTAAAAAAAACATAAATAAAAATAATGTCAAGAGCAATGCCAATAGCTCTAACTTTAACAAAGGCAACACCATTGCATTGTAAATGCTTGTTGATATTTGTCTGCTGTGAGTCTGTTTCTATAAATGAATACTTTTATGTCACATGTAGAAAGTGTGGAACAACAAGGTCCTGGGGCTGAGTTGAGACTAGACTTCATATTAAAAATCAAGACTGACATCCTGGTTTATTTTTGCGAGTGAAAGATGTGGAACAAGTTCATAGCTTTTAACTGTTATTTATTGGATTTTGGTGCTCGAAAGTTACTTTGTTAATTTCATGGTGGTGTGTTTGTGTGATCACGTGTCCTAGTTTCGTTATGGTTGCAGTGCCCTTGCCATTGTAAACCAGTGCCCCAAAGGGACTGATACTGTACCTTTTTTTTAAAAATGTCATTTAAAAATATTTTTCTAGTTTAGAATTAATGGTTGTATGTTCTGTCTCCTTTCAGATATCTTGCATTTTTGGGTATTTAGGAATAACCTTTTTTTACAGTTCTTAACTAATGTGGAGTCTTTTCACATTTATTTATTTATTTATAAAGTTTTTTATGCTCTTGTCTATATAGTTCTCGCTGCCTTCGAGCGAGGTTTGGGCTGTGTAACTATGACTGGAAACATGCATATAAAGATGTGTGTCAAGGAGCTTGTAAAAAGGTAATTAGATCAATTGGTCAGGCAACGTTTTTAAGTCCATTCTTTTCTAAAATCAAGTAAGAATGCATATAGTTTGTATATTTTGGATAAATTGTCTGTGTTTCATAGTGTTACGTCCCTGGGTGCGAGACTGCTCTTCTTAGTTGTCGCTGTTGCCCGACCCAAAGATATGCCATGAGTTAGTAAGATGATGAAATATCTATCTATCTCTCTATCTCTATCTACTTATCTATCTACTAATCTATTTTATCTAATGTAATCTATCTAATCTAATCTAACAAATCTATATCTCAGCTGGCAGAAATTGTGGAATCATGGAGCCGTAAAGTGGTATTGTATGCAGACGACATCCAACTTCAGCTATCTTTTCAGCAGGTTAATGATGGGGTCATAAAAAGTTTCCAAGGATACCTCAATGCAGTGGCCAACTGGATGCATCATAGCTCCTTTTCTTTGAAAATAGTCCATCACCGGAGACATATAATTGGTGGGCAAAGAAACTTGGTGAATCCCCAACCTTGGTGCCCCTGGCGAGGAATTTAGGCATCAAATTTAATTAGGAGATACCTGGTAGAGCGCAAATCCATTCAATCCCAGCCTCCTATTTCGCCTTACTAGGATAACTGTAAAGGGTTCTGGAATTCTTCCCTGACCATATTCTCAAAACAATAGTGCATTCAATAGTAACATCAAGATTGGATTATGCAAATACAATTCAAATCAGAATATAATGCAGCCTTCATTCGTAGACTACAGTTGATGCACAATGCTGCTGCAATCGCTGGTTTTGTAGATCCTGAGATGCTAGTCCATCTCCCCTCATCTAAAACAACTGCACTGGCTTCCATTTGAGAAATAAATTGAAGTTAACTGCACGATGTTTACTTTTAGAGCAATTCATAAAAAGGGCTCCATTTATTTTAGAGACATATTTGCAGTTTACATGCCTACTAGATCTCTTCGATTTGCAATTCAAGGTCTGCTTACAATCCCCAGGAACAAAAGAGCAAGAGGCGAGCGCTCCTATTCGCACTTGGCGGCCAAACTCTGGACTGAATTACCCGGCTAATTAAGGAAATCCACCTCTGAAGCGAACTTCAAAAAGGATCTGAATGCATTCTTTTTACGTTGGAGATTACTTTTATTTTTTACATCTGTTACTTGCGATGGAGCCGAGGCGCGTTGTTTGAAGCCGCTGCCTTCTCTGCAAATTTCATTCATTCATTCATTCATTCATTCATTCATTCATTCATTCATTCATTCAGGAAGGTAATGGATCTGGATCAACCCATGATGTTGATTAGGGAGTTTGCCTGATGCAAGGAACAGGATGGCAATTGAACTAGCCCAAGCATCTGTAAATTTACCAAGGAACTTTTCTTATTGAACTGTTTTTTATTTCTAGCTGTACATTTAAATGTATTATGTCGCGTACTGTGAAAGTACGGTATCAGACATTGGAATCAGGCAGCTGGTCTTAGAATTTTTTAATGTATTTATGTAATGTAACTACTTATATAGATTTTTTTTAAAGCAGATATTCTTCAATACTACTTTTGATTATGTTGA
Organism: Lissotriton vulgaris; assembly: GCF_964263255.1. Taxonomy (NCBI): domain Eukaryota; kingdom Metazoa; phylum Chordata; class Amphibia; order Caudata; family Salamandridae; genus Lissotriton; species Lissotriton vulgaris. Next base: position 1,142,073,318 of record NC_141696.1, on the reverse strand, counting down.
GATTTTTAATGGAATGTGTTGCATTTCGGTTTTCATCACTTGTCGATTAAAACTGCAATTCATTTACAAGCGATCTATATATGTTAATAAAATTTTGGCAGCAAGCACCATACTCACAAAAGACAAATGATCTGAGTTTATGACAATTGTACTTGAAACCAGATTTAAATCCTTGCGTGTTCTGTTTCTTTTTTGTCTTACATATCCCCTGTCACCCTTTTTTGATCACGTTCTGGCATATTTGGTCAGCAGTTCATTCATAGGGTTCTGGCTGTTTGATCGTACGTACCTACGTATGCATTTCTTCGACTATTAGTGTCATTCTGTTATCTGTGCGGGCCACTACTTTATTCAAATACTGCTATTTGTGATGCGAATGGACCATGTGTATCATCAAACGTTCAAAAAACACTGAACCTGTTTAAAATTGGAGCGGCACAGATATAAGTTTTCCATGTATGTTAGCCAGTTACACCTCACTTTGCTTATACGTCCTATGCAATATCTTGCTAAGAGTTTAATTTGTGTCAGTTGTTGCAGGCGACAATATTGGGTTTTTAATTTTTTAACATCAGACTTTGACCCACAATCAGAGAGAGAAAAATAACTTGCAATATTGTGATAGTGACTGAAGGTGTGGCAGTGAAAGGAGGAGTACGCATGAGGTAAAATCTAGAATAGGCTTCCTTTGTATTGGACCTTTGGTCCTCTAAACTTTTTTTTTTTTACCAATTAAAGAATAAATCGGTGACTGATTGTTCAGTCATTTTTTTTTTCAGGCTGATGTTGAGTAGAATGAGGCCGAAGTTACTCCTAAAAAGGCAACCCCAGTTAGATTTGACTTTATTTTGTAATTTTTTTTTTTTTTTTAGTTTTATATAGCTCGAACTAACTCTGTTAAGATTCTTAAGGGAGGCACGATAGGTGCATGTTTTCCAGGCTGAAAATAAATCTGTGCTATCTCCCCTGCTTTACATTGATTACGGCGCTAAGAGGCACTGGTATCCAGTTGCACTCTTATCATGCTTGGAGAGGGATGTCTGCTTGTGTTCTTTAAATCAGATTTCTCTTTTTAGGGCTCGCCTGCTGATGCGCTTCTGCGCATCGCTGGCGAAGCTCTAATGTGGCTTATCCAGTGTTTAACCACCACTGGCGATTCCACTGGCGATTTCTTGAAGTGCATGTGCTTTTTAGGTCATTGCGCAAGCGCAAGCCCTAAAAAGCGCGTGCACAATGCCACCAGCCGCCTGCCTGCCTGCCTCGCATTACCACATCAAAGTCAGCCCAGCCCCCCTCCCAACAAGCTTCTCAGCGTGTGCTCTGCCTCAGGCCGGCATTTCTCCTCCCCATATTATTCACTGCTCGGCCTGCTGCTCCCCATGTGTCTAGTCACCCTACCTCCCTCGTTGGTTTTTGAACGCCTATTTATAACAGTGAAAGCATGTTGAAACTTGAGAGGTAATTTTAATGTGTGCGTATCATCAGCTTTCAAGCACAGGCGGATCAAAGGTCGAGTACGGATAGGAGATTCGGAAAGACAACACATATTGCATTACAACAATAATATTTCCAACTACCACTGAGACACGAGGCAGGACATACCTCTCCGTTAGCTGTGCAACACCCATTATTCCCCAAACAAACTGTTATTTGTGTACAAACCCGCTTCAGAGTACAATCTGCGGGATAGAGGAAAAAGCAGTAGATTTTATTATGCTCGAGGGCGCGCGGCAGGCACATCACTCCTACAGAGCAACCCGGTCTATTACTACGCAGCAGACACGTACTTCGAGGGATGGCATTCTTTAGGGAAGGGCCTGGGAGCTTTCTAGCAGACAATTTAAAAGGATGCTGGCTGCAAACTTCTTAGCACCATTTCCACGCCACACTGCTCTTGTTTACCCAAGGAGTTTACCGCCCCCCCCCGGCTGCTTGTTTTCTCTTGTTCTGGACTCACATAATGGAGGGCTTGTCTGCCCCGAGTTTAAAATTATGGTGGACTATGCCGCTTCCTTCCCAGATTCTTCGCCTTACTGCTTTACTTAACTTTTTATCTGCTTCCCTGTATTTGCAAGCCATTTGCTTTCCCACACCTTGTTAGACGCGGGGTTGGCCAGCGCCAGCGCCAACAGCGTCATATTACTTCTCCAGATGGGGGCGGGGTATTGGGACCACTAACGCACTGAATGCACTTAGCTTTTTTTAACCAAGGAGTTTACGATCTGTTAAAGCACCAAGCACGTTACATACTGTGATGTTTGCACACTTCATCTTTGTACTGTAGTTATCTTATTCGTCCAGCACTTTCATCCAACAGGGCGCCCTTGACTCCCTAACATCAGTACTGTACCCCACCATAAAGCTCCAAGCATACTGTATCCCAGGGGCGGCTGGTGACATTTGAAAGTGGTGAGGCGTAAACTAATTTGCATATTGCACCGCAAGCGAGCGAGCCCGCACCACCTTGCATCCATCCATCATTCATGCATCCACCCATCCATTCACCCACCCATCCATCCTGCATCTATATATAATTTATTCATGCATCCACCCATCCATCCATCATGCATCCACCCATCATGCATGCATCCATCCATACATCATTCATGCATCCACCCACCCATCCTGCATCCATACATCATTCATTCATGCATCCACCCATCCATCCACCCACCCACCCTGCATCCATACATCATTCATTCATGCATCCACCCATCCATCATGCATCCACCCATCATGCATCCATCCATACATCATTCATGCATCCACCCATCCATTCACCCACCCATCCTGCATCCATACACCATTCATTCATGCATCCACCCACCCATCCTGCATCCATACATCATTCATTCATGCATCCACCCATCCATCATGCATCCACCCATCATGCATGCATGCATTCATCATTCATGCATCCACCCATCCATCCATCCTGCATCCATACATCATTCATTCATGCATCCACCCCTCCATCCACCCACCCATCCTGCATCCATACATCATTCATGCATCCACCCATCCATCATGCATCCACCCATCATGCATGCATCCATCCATACATCATTCATGCATCCACCCATCCACCCATCCTGCATCCATACATCATTCATTCATGCATCCACCCACCCATCCTGCATCCATACATCATTCATTCATGCATCCACCCATCATGCATGCATCCATCCATGCACCCATCCACCCACCCAACAATCATTAATGCACCCACCCTGCATCCATCCATCATTCATGTATTTTTATGACCATATAACTTGCACACAGCTTGTCAGTGTTCAATACCAGTCTCGAACCTTGTACTCCAGCACCAATGATACATGATTAATATTAACTGTTTTTAAAACATGTATTTATTCGACACCAATTTCACACCTTAGTCGGAACATCATTTTTATTTGTTTTTTAAAACATCTATTTATTTAACACCAAAGCAATGTATAAATTTTGATGGCTCGATAAGAGGCTCGAACCTGGTTTCACAGCACCCAAGTTGGCCGCGCTAACCGTCAGACCACATCCTCTCCCCTTTGGTGTGGCCCTGCAGTTTTGATGGTACATATTCATACCAAAGTCATGTATACATTTTTACAACTTCGTGCCGTGAAATAAACGGGTGACCTGGAATAGACGCACACATTTCTGCAGCAGATGCTTTAACACACTGAACTATCTCAAGTCATTTCAGCTTGCGGAGTTAATGTGTGTCTGAAAGGGTAAAGAGAACCGTGCCAAGGAAGTGCGTCTAGGCCCAAAATAGCTGTCTATTCGCTACTGGTCAAATTTCTACGCAGACGACCTTTGACATATGTACGTGGCCAAAAGCAATATATTAAATTGCATTTGCTTACAGATTAGACTATTGATTAAAGAAACAACTAATTCTGCGTCCAGCACTCCTTGCAGGACCCGGGCTTTGTAAATGTGCTGGACTTGTAAAGCGCACAGCTGCCCGTAAGCGTCCCGGCGCTTGCTTAGGGAACCCGTCCTGGTATTCCCCTGTGAGAAACCACGGCAGGGTGTCCACAAGGTGAAAGCCAGGCATCCCACCGCGAGGGGCCGTAGTGGAGATTAAGCAAGCTATTGCCCAGAGTCGCAGAGTGTGACCCCGTGAGTTGAGTAGGCACCAGAGTGAGAATTGTCGAGTCCGTGGAATTTTGAGCCCGAGACCCGCTGAGGCGGGGAATCGAACCCTGGTCCACGGTCGATCTCAGCTTCCGGGTCTGCCGCCTCTAACCACTGAGCCACGCTTCTCCGCTTTAGTATTGACCAGCCAATCGGATTGGCTGGGGGGGCACCATGACTGCTCGCCCAGTCGCCCTGTTTAACCCCGGGGGCTGCGGCCCGCCCCCTGGTCCTCTCTCTAAGGGGAACTGCACAGGGGAAACAATCTGCGCATGCGCGGGCTAGTTTCTGCCCAAAAATACACTTGCGCAGCAGGCCCAGCCATCCCCAAACATCCCCCCCCCCTCCCCCTCGCGCGCACTCCGGGAAAGTCGGGAGTCTCCCGGATTCCCGGCCGGCGGGTAGCGCAATTATTTTAATGTTAGCATTTGTATATTAGTTACGATGCGGTGGGTCCATGGAGCTTAGTGGGGCTACGCCCCTACGCCCCAATGGACGCACCGCGCCTGCAGTGTATCCCACCATAAAGCTCAAACGTTTGGTTAAAAGTAACCCATCACATACCAAGATTGCAGCAGTGGTTCCCTCTGAAAGAAAGCATCGCTCTGTATATCAAGGCAAGTGATGAAAACATGGCTTGCACTTTGCTTTGTCTAGTTTCAGTCAAATAAGGATCTCCCTCTACACATCTCCCCCTCTGCCATTACAAATTATATAAATTATTTAAGTATTAATTATTTAAAGAAATTAAAAGCATTGTTATTTGTAATATCAATACATCTAAGTCACGTAAATACAAAACATGTTGCATTACAAATGCTATTGGTGTCACATTTGCGAAAGTTATAACTATTGGCATTGTAAATGACAAAGCTATTAATTTAACTATTTGAAAAAATAACACATAAATAAAAAAACAAATCATTTATATAACCAATAGCTCAAACTTTCCTAATGCGAGCCCTATTGCATTTCCAATGCTTGTTTACCTTTGCAGTTATGGGCAAGATTAGAAGGGCGCTAGACACCTAGGTGATTGCACTGCACAAGGCAGCAGAGAATCTCCGAGTTGGAGCCAGTTAGAGGGAGTTCCAGATTCTATCCCCAGACTCAGCTTGTTGGTTTTACTGTTTCATGAACTACTCCATGCCCCCTACTAAGAAAAAAGTGTCTTAACAAATGCACTCTGCAGTGTTCTACCGTGAACAATGTTCTGCTTGTAAAAGAAGCCTCTGTCATTCCTCCCTCAAGGTTACAATGTCCTTATCAAAGGCACTAACATGGTTATGCAATTTTCGTATAATTAGTAGTTCTTTTTATATCGACGTTCCATTTTCTTTACAGCATTCAAAACAATTTACGTCCTGTTGGCCTTGAAAAAGTAAATCCCGTGGAGAATATGGCACATTTTCGTATGCTCTTGAACGTGTTTCAACACACAAGCAAAGTCTCACTTTGAATTAAAACGCAGGTTCACTTTTAAGGGCACTGCTTATGTGGACACATAAAACCTTGATTTTCATCTTCTGTGACAGTGTGGCCTCCAGTGCTTAATTTGTAAAAAAAAAGAAGTGCAGGTGCTGAAAATGTTGCCAAGGAGGCTACAGCTCACTTCTTCCTCCGGTGGGCCCCACTTTCAATACTCTCACTGCCTCAGTCTCTATCTTCTAACCTTGATCTGTTGTCTGTCCCCTAAGTCTTTGCTCTAAGAGTCTATCCTCTCACCTCTCAATTTTTTTTCTATCATCTTTGTCACACCTGGTGTGTTACCTTATTCCCTGCATTTCTGATTTGCCCTCTATTCATTCTATCCCTGCCCTTTTTCCTCTTCACTTTTATCAATGCTCTGCTCTCTCTCCCCTCGATCTTAGCTCTTTACAATCACTCTTCTAGCAGTGATTAACTGTGTCTCCATGTTATCATTTGTCAGCTTTTTTTCCTCTGTCCTGTTCTCTACATTCTTTCATTCTATCTTCTCTATTCTTAATGCTCTCTTCCTCACATCATGGCTGCTTTCTCTTTGTATCTGATTTGCTCTCCTTTTCTTCTACTTAGCTCTGTCTGATCTCTCTCCTCTTGTTTCTTTCTCCTCTTTACTCCTGCGCTCTCTCTCTCATCTATAACACTGCTGCTGCCTGTGACCCCTGTCGTCAGCCTATACATGACCCTGCTATTTTGAACTCTGCGTTTTCCTATTGTCATTCCTAAAGAAGTGGAAGATGGCATGTTTTACTTTCTTACCTACAACGAGTGCAAAAACAAAATGTACACCAAATGAAAATGTTTTTTGCATATATTAATCAGTGCAGTATGATTGGGTTTATTGCGGAACAGACGGCTGCTCAAGCACAGCAGGTGATGTCACTGCTAGTGCTGCCTGTAATTAGTAGGTCCTGCGATGGCGATGGCATCAGCATCCACTGCTCAGCTTTCTGTGACCCTGCCTGCTACAGCACAGACATTGTCCCCAGCCGTAATGCTGCCAATGCTGGTAAGTATGGCTGTGGTGCCTACTGGACTGACGCACGCTCAGCAATTACCATGCTGGGGTGCAGCACACAGATTCTACAGGTGATGCCATGGCGCACAAAAGTTGTAGTGGGCCACAGCCGCATCGAGCACGTTGTGGATAGCAACAATGCAGTGCTGCAGGATATGCTACTCTGGCTGTGCAGCAAGTTGAAATTCTACACTTGCTTTCATTTATTCTTCCTCAAGAACTCTCACTCCCAAGTTTCAAATGCGCTCTCGCAGCTTCCTTGCCTCAACTCCTGTCATAAGCCAGCCCCCAGCTACAATTATCCAATGACCGGCTTAGGCTTGGGCAGTGCAGCAGACTAGGGGAATAGAATGCAAGCCATAGTTTGTCGATGACTTCTTGGATTTGTGATCAGCGTGATGATATCATCACAAACGTGGTGAAACACAATCATGCCTGCCTGGACAGGCGTATGCTGGGGCCTCAGGAGTGCTCCAGGGAGGTCTGAGTGTCAACCACTGAAGCCCTGGAAGGGACAGGGCTGCTTGCTCCCAGAACTTTGATGACACATTAGATCGAGCTTTGAAAGAAGCCTAAACTTTTTTAACTTCTAAGAGCCTGCAGTTTTTTGTTACTACGACCAGCATAGGCGATTAACCCAGTGGTAATTTCTGCATTTAAAAAAAAATCTTTATTTGCTATTTTCCAACATATGGGTAACAAGGAACACATGTGAGGTAGGTATCTGGTAACCACAGCAGGTGTGACAAACCTTGTCATGCATACTGTTTAAATATTATAAATTATAACCAATACCAGTTCTGTATAACAAACAAATGTACATGTGAATGTGATTTCCATACAATGGTGTCAGACGTATTCTTCGTAGGAATACCACTCTTATGTCCATTAGGGTGACAACGTGTTTGCCTTACCCTACACCGATGCTGTCGTTTATCCATGCGCCCATTCAGCATTCTACAGGAGTTTCTGTACCTCATTGTCCATTTCGGGAATAAAGTTTGAAGCAAAATGGGATGCATTTTATAATCAAACAAGAAAAAAAAACATTGTCAATTCGCCTCGCCTGGGTTATTGTATGTAAGAAATATAGACCACCATCTCATCTAAACTGTACTAGGTTCGCCGCCCATTCCTCGTAATACCCGATTGGATGAGCAGCTAGACCTCTCCTGGTACACATGTGCCCTAGTAATGTCTCGCTTTCCCTTGTCAATGCTCAATTTATCATTGGTCTGGGGTGTGATGTGTCTAGGGGTCAGTGTTCGTGTCTCGCCTGTCAGCCGTTTGTGAGGACTTACTCCCGTCCTCTCGATCTGCATGTGTCAAGGCCGCAAGTTTTGTATCCAAGTATTGCGCAATGGGATATTTTCGCAGTCCGGCTATTTCCTCCCTATGCAATGATGTGCTTTCTGCCTGTGCCCACACGAGGAGCGTTTTTTTTTTTTTTTTACAACTGTTGATGGCGGGAGGGGGGCAGTATGTTTCCATCTTATAGTAATCAGTCTCTTTGCTACGGAGGCCTAGGTCAGTAAACCTGGATGTAACCCTGTGCTTCTTCAGTCTGGGGTAAAAACCTAGTATGCACGCTACCCACGTCTGTAATGGTGGCCTTCGGTTTATTTTGCGAGCTCCGCAATTTTTTCCTGCTAGAATGTACGGAAGGATGCGCAGGACCATAGCATGTGAAGAAGGTCCGCGTTTGTCTGTAGACAGCGAGGGCATGCTGAGGTGGTTGTGTGGAAATATTTATTTAACTTATCTGGGGAAAGGTGTGCCATGTGTGTGATATGTTTGTATAAGCCTGAATTTGGAGTTTCTTGGTATGCACCTGGGGTTAGCTAAAATCGTGTCCCAGTCACAGTCTGTCCATGGATTTGTCTCATTTCCTGCATCTATGGTAAATAGATTCTTAAAATGAAGAACTTCGTTTTTTATTGCTTTTTTGTCTTCAAGCAACCCTCACACTTCCCCCAAATTGAGATTTAAAGCATAAACCCCAAAGGGTTTGTAAATTCGAAAAGTCTGATTATTCTTTTGAAAAGGAAGTGAGTGGGTACCGAATTCAGAGACTCGACACAATTCACTAATGCAGGATTTTGTGAAAGCAATCTGCTTCACTATGGTCATCAAGATGGCGCGAGTCCAAATGTACACTGATCACCTTAGCATGAACACACAACATTGTCAACTCAAGCTTTGCTAAAGCACAGTTGGCGAACGCATACTGGCACAAGATTCAAATTAGTGGCATGCTAATGCAAATGTAAAAGCAACGATTGTGACATACCAATTATTGCAGAGATACTTCAAACAAAATTCACCTTATCCACTGGCAAAATGTGTTTCCATCCATCGGTTAAAATCTTTTTTTTTTTTTTTGGTCACAGTCATTCTTTTTGAAAATTCTTCTGATGCTTTGCACATTCAGCTAAAGTATGAGTGTTAATGTTTTTTATAAAGTTCAGTTCTTAATTATTTGATTATTTCTTTCAGGATTTTAAATTTTGTATGTTGCACTGATGTGTCTTCACATTTTCATGATACCTGTGCACCACTACATAATATAGTCTCTTTCTGAGTGCCGGTTAGGTTACCTGACATGCCAAGCTTTTCTTTACGTTACCTCTGAGATATATTATTAGATTTGTTTGTGTTATTTTGCCCCTGTTGAGATTCCAACTTGCCCAGTGCATTTTCGGCAGAGGCTGGACCCTGAACCTCCGTCTGACCCAAAGTTTCTACTTTCTTCTTTTTGATGTTCTGTTGTGTGGACCACACACAGTAACACAACACAGTGGCCACGTCAGAGAAATTCCATCCAAGTCCAGCAAAAATACGGCCCGTAAGCCTTGCATTCATGTTGAAACTGAAAAAGGATCAAATTGCCGAGTACAGACCGAGTTACTTAACTTCCTTATGTTACTAAACCAAAAAGGAGTACATTCAGCCGTATTTTCGTAAAGTATGAGTAAAATATATAATTTAGGTACAGGTTTTGTATTTGTTTTAAATTATTGTTTTAAACCATGGCTGGTGCCTCACTGAGCTAATGGATCTATTGCAGTGATCTGTCGTCACAAGTTCAAATCCCAGCTGGTCCGCTCAGCCTTCTATCCTTCTGACTTGCAGAAAAGGAGTACCATTGAGTTGGGTAACATATTATATTCAATAATGCCGCGATACTTGGTCGTTGACCTACAAATACCTCAGATCTTGCTTTTACTGTTTAGTTAATTTTCATCCTGCACTGCAGAGGTGTTGGGCTGAAGTCAATACGAGGTATAAAGGGGTTTGGGATATGTTGAGATCTTATCTCAACTGTTTTACCGTTTAAGATACAAGATTTGGCCTTTCAGATGTGATTGTGAAACCTGAACATTTGTGTCTACTAATTCAGTCATCAGTTAGACAGAATTTGAAGCACACACCTTTAGGTTGTAAAAAATGTCTTCCTTACCTGCAATGTTAAGACTCATTCTCTAGAATATCTTCATTTGTTTGAGTACATGACCAAGGACTCCCGAGAGTCCTGTTAGAAGGTTTAGTCCATGTCATAGAGACACCATGTGCCTGACTTTGTGCTTGGGTAGTAATTTCTCATCCACTCTTACAGTAGATGTTGGTTCTTTGCAAAGCTATGGAAAGAAATATGGTAAATATAAAGTTCTAAGCCAATGCAGCAGAGCTTTGTCCTTCAGTGCCTCAGCTTTTTATTGCTGAGGAAGCCACATTTGTGGAGAAACTCAAGTAGAGAAACTACCTATGTCTGTCAACGATGACAGAAATTTTGCAGGGAAATATGAGCATTGAAAATGTGCCGATAAAATGTAATTGGTAGCCTACTTAGTCTATAATGTTTGAGGGCGTGTCTGAGAATGTTAAGGCATTGCTACAAGGGCATACTACTGGCAATAAAATAACATCATCAATGTTATGCTCACCTTTAGGTGAAGTTGCGCCTTTACACAGTTTTCAATTTTGCAAAGATAATGCTTCCAGACATTGTATCACATCGGTCGCTCCAGATTGGGTAGCTGATCTGCCCCCAGTTTTGTTACCTTATCACTTTTTTCCAGATGGAACAGCTGGATAAATTTTCTATGATGTAATATCCACTATTTGCCAAATGGAAATTGGGCCAATATGTCACCAAACAACATAGGTTAAGTATGCTGTGTTTTGGAGTGTTTTCCATTACCACCCTCTTGTTAATCTGATTACTCGTCTCCAGTCTCAAGCTGTCTGTTCTCAGACCTTTGTAATGTTGTACTTCAGTTCAAAACTAGGGATTCTGGACTATATAGGGCTTTTAATTGAAACCTCACATCTGAAAGCCTGGTGCCTTCGATGTGATGCTGTCTTCTGGTAGCAAGACTTTATGCGCACTTCCACTTTTCTGAGCTTCGGCTTTGATTCATACTGAGATGTCTCATAAAACATTATATATGAATGTATTTCTTAACTTTCCATGCTTTAATGCTCCACCTTGTAACCCAGAGCACATCATGTTTATTGTAGAGTTGACCTATCTGTAAAGATGAGGCGGAGGCAGGAAATTGTAGATAGGGATTTATTCAGGAGAAGAGAGCCGTCCAGCTTGAGGAAAGGACACAGCAGCTGCAACTGCCAAAACAGGGAACACTGGGGAGGAATCTTCAGTACATGAGAATCCAATGGGTGACATCACAAGGTGATGAAATGATAGCAATACAGATCACCACACACCTCCCCCCTTTTTTAAAAGAAAAAAAAACAGTCCTGAAAACACAGTAAAACAACAAGGAAAAGCAAATCAGATATAATCACGATATTTGTTAGGCCTAACAGTTGCACTCGAGCTTTTCCTTAAACCATTACCAATATTTACATTCGAATTTTCCTTTAAGCCATTACCAATATTGACATTCGATGAGGGAGCAGTTGCACGGGAAGGATCTTTAGCAACCCGAGAAGTGCTCCACCAATTGCCATTTGACAGTTTGACAGCATTCTTGCGAACTTCAACAACCTGTTGAGAATCAAGAAATTTCGAAAAACCTTTCTTAACCATGACAGGATTCTTAATTCTGACCCAATCGCCAGCATGAATGCTGTGGGAAGACTTTTTTCCTGACTCCACATAGCAAGGCAGTGAACTGCAAGATTTTTTATTAGCACATTCCCACACTTCTTCTAAATCACAGCCCCGGTGGAGACTTTTGACCATCCAAAAGGGGAAAGCTTGGGAGCAAGCTTTTCTTCCTCTCATCAGTTCGAAAGGAGAAAAGCCAGTGGCAAAATGGGGAGAAATCCGATAAGACCATATAAGATCTTTTACAGCTTGAAAGATACAGTTGTTTGATCTGAAAGCAGCTTGCACACATTCAACAATAACTCTATTAAATCTCTCGGTTTTGCCATTGCTCTGGGGATGGTACAACGGAGTTCTGGTATGTTTAATACAACAATTATTCAAGAAAACACCCATTTCCTTAGAAATGAATTGTACCCCGTTGTCAGTGAGAATTTCTTCCGGACAACCCTCCCTCAGAAAGATTCTGCTTAAACAATCAATGACACTCTTAGAGTTGGGAACATTGATGGGTTCAACTTCGACCCACCTGGAAAGATGATCAACAAGGACCAAGAAGTATTTGGAGGTGTTGGGAAGTACATGGAACGGACCTAAAAAGTCCAGACCAATTTTTTGCCAAGCTCTAGCAGGAGGGGGAACAACAGAATCACAAACACCTTCTAAAACAAGAACTTTGTAACTGGTGTTGCAACGTGAACAAAGTTTGATGGCTTCCACAATTTGATTGTCCATTTTTGGCCACCAAAAATTCGATCTGACGTTTCTCTTAGTAATGGTGGCTCCTAGATGTCCAGAATGGGCATCAGCAATAATTTTCTCTCTGTAAACAGAAGGGGGAATAAATTTATCACCCCTAACAATTTTGCCATTTTCCAAAGAAAGTTCTGAGTTAATTTTCCAATAAATTTGAAGTTCAGGAAAGAGGGATTTTTCTTTGGGCCAACCTTTTTGTATGAAAGAGATCACATCTTTAAGAATGGCATCATTTTCAACTGCCTTGATCCAATCACATTCAGCGAAAGAAATAGAAGTTTGAGAAATGTTGGCCACGAAACATTCCTCAATCTCAGTTTCCCAATCATTTTCATCAGGTTCTTGTAAGGGTAACCTGGACAAACAGTCTGCCCATTTGTTTTTACCACCAGGGATATAGATAGCTTTGAAGTTGAATTCCAATAATTTAGTGGAAAGTCTAGCCAATCGTGCAGTTGTGCGATTGATGTTTCTGCCTGACAGAATATCAACAAGAGGACGATGGTCGGTTTGAAGAATGAACGGTCTACCCCATAAATAAGACTTGAATTTCTCAACACTCCAAGCACAAGCAAGCAGTTCCTTCTCTATGACTGAATATTTCCTTTCGACAGGACGGAGAGTCCTGGAGGCAAATCCGACGGTAAATTCTTTACCATAGGCCAATTGTGAAAGAACAGCTCCTAAGCCATATTCACAAGCATCGACAGTGACAACAGTTTCTCTATTACCATTAAAAGGCTGAAGAGCAGGAGCGTTAGTAATGTGCTCTTTAATGAGCTGAAAGCCCTTTTCGCACTCATCAGACCAGCTGAAAGTGGCACCCTTTTTTAGTAAAAGTCTAAAGCATTCAGTGGTCTTGGCATAGTCTCTCATGAATTTTGAATAAAACTCACAAAGACCAAGAAAGGACAAAAGTTGTTCTTTGTTGGAAGGAACAGGAGCTTCGATGATGCTTTTTACTAGACCTGATCTGGGCTTGATGCCACTTTCAGAAATAGTATGACCAAGGTATTCTACTTCTCTGGTTTTGAAAACACACTTACTCTTCTGTAGAGTTACACCTCTTTGTTCCAGAATGTTAAAGACTTGGTCAATGACTTTGTCATGTTCGCTCTCAGTTTGAGTAAAAATAAGAATATCATCTTGGAAGACGACTACATTTGAGAGTTCCTCAAACATTTCGGACATGATACGCTGGAAAACAGCGGCGGCAGAGGGCAACCCGAAGGGAAGGCGGCGAAATTGGAATACACCATCTGGTGTTACAAAGGCGGTGAGGTGTCGTGAGAGAGGATGCAATTCAATCTGGTGGTAAGCCGCCTTTAAATCAAGTTTGGAAAACCAAGTAGATGATCCTACCTTTGCTATTAAATCCTCAATGCGAGGAAGGGGAAAGCCATCAACCCAGATAGCCTGATTGAGACTGCGTAAATCCACACACATCCTAAGGTCACCGGACCTTTTCCTAGCAAGTACAATGGGAGAAAGCCATAATGTTGATTCTACTTTTTCAATAATTTCTTGTTCGCATAATGATTTTAGATGTTTAGACAAATCCTCTCTGATACTGAGTGGGACATTTCTGAGTTTGTGTTTGACTGGGGTAATGCAATCTTTGACTTTGATAAAATGTTGGAAATTAGTGATCTTACCAAGGCGATCTTCAAAGACTTTTTTGTATTTGTGCTCCCACAATTTGTCATTCGAAATGTTGCATACAGGGGCAGAAGATGAAGACATAGAACAGGGAAGATTGCACTCTTCAATAAATACAGGGTTGGGTAAACCAGGTTTAATGGTAACACCAAATTCTGCCTGATGAATGAGACCTAGAACATTGATGCCTCGCTTGGCAACATAAACCTTCCCTTTAATAAATTTGCCAAAGATGGAAATTTCAGCCCAGAAATAACCTAAAAGGTTAATTCTGCTTCCTTCAAAGGCTACAGAAAGAACATCAGGGGGAAGTAAATACTTATCTTGCCAGAAATGAGAATATTTTTCGTGGGAAACAATAGTGATGCGAGCACCGGTATCTACAAGTAGTTGGACATGATGTTTTTCAATGATAGCATCAACTTCAGGATCAAGAACAAGAAAGGTACGACTAACAATGTCATTGTCTTTCACAACAACTACATACTCCTGATTAGTTACATCACATTCCGAATATTCAGTTGAATGCTCAAGGGAATTTAAATCAGGGGAGGAATCATTCTCATTCATGACACAACGCACACTACCTCTTCTACCTCTCAAACAGACCTTTGAGAAATGACCATTTTTGCCACATTGACTGCATTGTTGGTTGGCGGCAGGACAATTTTTGAAGTTGGAAACATGGTAAGAAGAACCACATCTAAAACAAAAAGTGCTTTGGCTGAATTGTCTATTGGGCATAAAGGGTCTCCTAGTACTGGTATTTCCCATTCTTCTAAAATAACCACGTGAATCACGAGGAACAAAATTAGAAGTCTTAATAGGAGTAGGCGTTTTAGTGGAAACTGCACTAGAAATAGAAGTATTAGAGAGAGAAACTTCTAATTGTTTGGAATTCTCCAAGGATGTCTCAATACTTTTGGCTATGTCAATAGCTTTATCAAGAGAAGGATCCTTGCAGGATAATAGTTTCCCTTGGATTTGTTTACAAGAACAGCGAGCAACAAGTTGATCTCTAATAAGTTGAGAGGTGAAATTGTCAAATTCACATTTAGAAGCAAGTATTTTCAAAGCAGTAACGAACGTGTCAATGCTTTCTTCAGGTTTTTGAGCCCTGGTGAAGAATTTGTAACGATGTACAACCATGTTTTTAGTTTTAACAAAGTACTTGTCCAATTTGGCTATAGCTATGTCGAATTCATCAGGAGCTTCACCAGGAGGAGGAACATAAGGAGGTAGATGGTCAAAAACATTCTGGCCTTCCACACCAAGATGATAATACATTAAACTCTTTTTTCTTTCTGCACGATATCTAAGACCGTCAATTGCACCTAAGTAGGCCATGAAAGATCTTAACCAAAGCTTCCATTCGAGAGGAGGATCTCCAGGAGTCTGAAGAAATGGAGCTGGAGGAGAAACGCTTTGCATTATGATATCTTCTATTTTCCCTTAGAATTGAAAAGTTTTGATTAAAAGGAACAACCTAAAAAAGAAATATTAATGTGAAAAGAATAACTATTGTAAATAAGACTTCAGAATAAAACTTGCAATTAACAATGACATGTGCAAATGTTGTACACAATAGCGTGCAAAAACTGTGCACATCAGTGTGCAAATGCTGTGCACGTCAGCGTGTAGACGAAAATGTTGTGCACATTAGCATGCAAAAACTGTGCACATCAGTGTGCAAACGTTGATAAGGAGAGTAAAGGCTGTGCGCATCAGCGCGAAACAGTAGTTTTTTTTTATATATATGTATGCAAAAGCTGAGCACATCAGCGTGAGAAAAAGTAAATAGTTTGAAGTGTGCTTAATCTGCTGTGTGCTTGAGCTGTGCACATCAGCGTAATGAGTAAAGCGAAATACGGAAAGCTGTGTGCATCAGCGAAGGAAAAAGTTCAATGACTGATCAGCTGTGCACGGCAGAGATAACGAGGACTTGAGTGCAGCAATTGAAGCCTTTGTGACGTATCAAGGCTGGAAAGCACAGCAAAAACAATGGAAGCTGGAATGCAGCAATTGAAGCTTTTGTGACGTGTAGACGCTGGACGT
This sequence comes from Lissotriton vulgaris, assembly GCF_964263255.1. Taxonomy (NCBI): domain Eukaryota; kingdom Metazoa; phylum Chordata; class Amphibia; order Caudata; family Salamandridae; genus Lissotriton; species Lissotriton vulgaris. Next base: position 1,142,057,134 of record NC_141696.1, on the reverse strand, counting down.
CGATGTGACGCAGTGACTGACAAGCAGAGAGAACGTCTAAGTTGTCATGGTGACCAGCATGCGTGATGCGTGAAGACGCTGGATTGCTTGAAGACGCTTGATTGTGGAAGTTCTACTACGTCATCATTCTGAGGCGCAGCCCGAGGGAGAAGGAACAAGCGGAGGAAGCACACACAGCGCTGAAAAGGCGAAGATAAAGGTAGGAAAGTCTTGGAAATGCGGCAGAAAAGTCTTGCGAAAGTCAGCTGATAGAAGCGATGTGGGCTGGCACAAAGAACGAAGCAGATAACACAAAGCTGGGTGACGCGCAGTTAGGTAGCACGCAAAGAAGCTTAATTGGCAGAAATTGTAGCGGGCCAATTAAAAGGAAAAGAGTTCAGTGGCTGCGACGGCTCTCGGTGAGTACAGCAGGAAGAATAATTTGTAAAAGTACTCACATGAAGATGAAGATCGTAGGAAGAGAAAAAAAAAATGTCCTGAAATTCAAAACGCTTTCCGTGATGAAGTTGTTTTGAAGGTTGAAACGGCAGCTGAAGAACAGCTGACCATCCTCTGTCGCCAATGTAAAGATGAGGCGGAGGCAGGAAATTGTAGATAGGGATTTGAGAAGAGAGCCGTCCAGCTTGAGGAAAGGACACAGCAGCTGCAACTGCCAAAACAGGGAACACTGGGGAGGAATCTTCAGCACATGAGAATCCAATGGGTGACATCACAAGGTGATGAAATGATAGCAATACAGATCACCACACTATCTTTACAGTGCATCGTAATAAAAATACATCCTCTGGAGTGGCCCAGTCATCTTGTAAATTTATAGCTTGTGGAGATGGAACCGTTGCATCTGGCCACATAATGCCTCTGCTGCTCTCAAGCAGGCTTCTCAACCTCCACAATGTGCAGACTTGCCAGTGAAGTTCATCTCAACCGTGTTTCCTTGAGGGTGTGCGTTTTCTAAACCAGCACTGTTATAACAAAAAAAATGATTGTCGATTAACTCAATTACATACTTTTACAATAGATGAATGTATAGCTATTGTGGAGAAACACGTTGATGTCTGTCCCCTCAGTTCTTTTCTAGGTGCTCGAGGAAGTGATCATTGTCCTAGGGGGGGTCAATCAACAGGGTCCTAATAATATATACTAGAACTCCGTTGCACAGACCATTATTTATCCGGTGTCCAGCCGCTGATAACGAATGTAAATTATTACTCAACTCACTGGAACTCGTTTTGTTGACCAATGAAGGTTATAAAACTAAATGGACTCGCTGGACTATGAGCCTTTGACCTGTAGACTACACACATCTCTTCAATGATGCTTTAGTTCTCTGAGCTACTGCCTGATCGTGTCTTAGCCAAATGTAATAGCATAAGCTCTTTCAGGATGTAATACATTGTGTATATTTCTGACATTTGATCACTCTTTTCTTCAATTTTACATCATCAGCTGTGTACCAAATACACCTTTCTCTGAGACTTTATCAATGCTACATCATGTTTCCGTGGCATTATCCCAGCATACTGTACTTATGTATTTGAATTTTTTTGTAGAACGTTTTATATAATGCGACCATGACCCTTGCAGGTATCTGAGCAATTTGCAATTGTTCAGAGAGCAGAGGCAAATAGAATCACTACTATCGTAGTCAAGGACCATACAGGATATGGTAGCACCCTAGATAAGGGAGGGTACAACACAATGTCAGGACCGTTGGGTCAAAAAATACATATATAACCGGGGAGCAGTAGTCATAGGTGTGATTGACATGTCATGAAAGGTACGAAGAGAGGAGATCCTAAAATCTAAGTAAGACATTTGTTCATAAGTAGAACTTTAACTCATTTCTTGAAAGATGCAGTTGAGGGAGTCAGTCTGATTTCAGGGTGCAAGGAGTTCCATATTCTTGAGGCATTCCCAGAGAAACTTGGTTGTAGGTTTTCTTATTAAGGAATCTTTGTGGTTTCAGCAGCATGATGCTAGAGCTTCAGGAGGATCTGCAGCTGCCAGAAAGTTCAAGCTTCTGAGCGAGGTATCTTAGGGTATTGAAGTGTATACTTTATGGGTCATGCAGGCAATTTTTAGCTGAATTCTTGCTTGAAAAAGGATCCAGTAGAGCGATTTCAAATTGTGGGTGATGTGTTTATTTCTTTTTGATCCTGTGATGAGTCTTGCAGAGTTAAGAGAGGCCCTTAAAGGAGCCGTTTTGGATGAGGGCAAGCCGCAGAGGGTTGCACTTCCATAGTTCAACCTGGGAATCACAAGGGCTTGCATATCAGACTTCACATCAGAATTCACCTGCTCTTGCATCTTCCAGCCTGGCCTGGATGAAAAATCTGCCACACTGGAGCAATCTGTTGTAATTTTGTGTGATTTAGGTTATTTAAAGTTACGCTTGTTATACCAAATTCCCTAAAATTATGCTATTTTGCCATACCACTTAATTACGCACTGTTAATAGCAAAGATTTTGTGTGAGCACACTGGAATAACACAAACCATCAGAATGCGAGTGGCTACTGTTTGTTGCACTTGTGTTTTTTGTACTTTTGTTTAGCATGAAATGCAGCATTGCACCAAAAAGGAACGTGAGGGTACAATTCGGCTAAAATATAGTGCCAAATTTTGTTTATGTATTTTGGCCAATCATGTATACTTTTTTCTTTATTTTTCTGATATTTCACGTAATTATGCAAGGACAACTTATGTTAATTTAGCATATAACTACTTCCAACCATGTCAGCTCTTGTCTACAATTCTTCAATCATTGTAACAACACTTCAATGCCACACAAATGTGCTATACATTGAGGAACAGCACTACATTTGCATTTACCTCTTTTTATTGTTTGCTGCTCTAAATCTGCTTGTTTTCAACATGACTCACACAGCCTGTACATTTTATTTTTCTTTTGTTTTAGATTCAATTTACTTTTGTATTTGCCATCTGCTTTTAATTTGTATTGGACTCTTCTGGTGCTTAATTGGCTTGGATGCCAAGTACATGCGCACACAGTGGAGTCCATTTCAAAGTGAATGTCTTTGATGTAAATGTGTTGGCGGGAACAAAGCGTTCATCGATCAGTGCGAGAAGCGCCAGATGAACTCGGTGGACTGATCAATTAATTGCTGTGTTAATAGGGCAGTGTAGACATTTTTTCAGAAGATTCAATTGCATCTTTCATGGGAGTATTTCGCTTAATTAGGCCCCGACTGCTCTCTCCACTCATTGGCAGCCCGACAGTTCTTCTTGGGTTCGTTGATGTACCCCCACTAGCATCACCCAATATGTGTCTTTGATCCCAAAGGGTAGTAGACATGTGACTTTTGGAGCAACTGTCATTTATTGTGTTGGGGAACTATGTTTCTGCATGCATGCACTCATTGTACCTGTGCTATAATTTTAAACTACTTTTTATCAATGGTACAAACTTTGATAGGCGAAGACCATATGATCTTGTAATGAGCATTATTGATTGGTTTGGGATCGTTCATGTTTACAGTAACATGCCTAGGCTTCTGTTTACATTATTTTGAAAGGGCTGTATACAGGTTTTTCTTCTTAGGTGTTCATCCAATATTTCCATAAATAATTTGATCTTTCCTACCTTCTCCATGGCCACATATATTTCTAGTTTTATTCTCGTCTTTACTGTTAGATAATTTCTGTGCTTTGAATAAATTTCCCTTTTAGCCACTCAGTTCATGTCTTAATTCATGAATGCATGGGGCCAGTCTTGTTCCCTGGTCCTTGTAGTCACAAAGACAACCAAGCACTATGGAAAGTGAGAGCGATGGTCTCGTAAAATAACCAGGAGGCTGTGTACCCAGTCTTCATCAGATTGTTGGTCCGCCAAGCTCCCTTGCCTCTCTGGGTAGCTGTGGAGAAATAGTCATGGATGAGATGCAAGGAGGTGGTGTGAGGTTGAGCTCAGGTACAGTACAGTACAGTTATCACAGTTGCAACAAAGATGTGTGTGTGTCCAGTCATTGTTGTCAGTTTTTGGAAAGACACATAACTTCAATAATATCGCAACATGTATACACAAAGAAAGTGCACACTCCGAATAGTATAGTAGAACTACAGTGATAAATCAGGACTCTGTACAATTAGTAGTCATTGGATGATTGTGAATTCTCCTGACCAAGAAGCAGAATTGTGATGCTGCACAGTGTCTGTTTAGTCTTGTAAAATACTAACATACCGTTGATGATTGAGAACAAGAGTGACGCGAATTCTGAAGTGGAAAGAAAGTGACAAGAGTGATTAACATTTGTCTTGGGGTTTAGGTGCAACAACAGTCCCTTGTATCCTAGGGATTCTGCAGACTGGGTCCGCGACGTCAAACTCAAGGGGAACTACTAGCTATCTGACCCGGAAGGACAGTGGTGTTCAGCCCCAGTGGTGGCTGCTAGAGGGCAGAGGCAAGGGGTAGAAAACAAAAGACTTACCCGTGGGTCACCAGCCGCCGCCTCTCCTCCGTCTACGCTGTATCCTGCCTCCCGGAGGCATCCGGGCTCACAGACTCCCTTAGCCAATCACGACGCTGCCTTACAGCAGCGTTGTGATTGGTATGAGTGCTGCGGTTCCGCAATCAGAGAGGGACTGAGAGCCTGTGCATGTTCTCCACCCAGGCTGTAATGCAGCCTGGTGGAGAACATGCTAAGTGTGCATAAGGGATTGACCAGCCGAAGACGGCCGGCCAAACCGTCATGTACACTTATGGTGCAGCCACCACTACAGCCCCTGCTGGCCTCATGCGAGCCCAGCCCAGCCCTAACATGTAGCTTAAAAGCAGACAAAAATAAAATGATGATAACATTCTGTTATTTTTACTTTGCAGAGCAGTGGTACGATGCTTCTCCACCTTAGCCGAGAGCATCCCCTGTGTATCCCACAGGGAAAAGTGTACTTACTGACATCAACCTCTGGGGCATGCTTTGGTAGAAAATCAGAGTTTATCCCTCCAGGCAGGTCTTGGAGGCAAAATCAGCTGGAGAGAAAGAAGTTGGGATTAACACCATCGCTGCCGATGGAATTCTCCACCTGTGCTGGCCCTTATTAAAATGGGTGTGGTCGTGACGGAACCATTCCGTCATCAGCACAGCCCAACCGTGACTGATGACGGAATGGTTCCGTCACAAGCATCAAAGCGGTTAAGGTTGCTCTTGTTGTTTTCTGTGGGAAGCATACCAAACATACAGAAGATGGTTGTGATCAGGCAAGGGTGACCCTCATAACCAATGCACCGAACGTGATGGCAAAGTATCTCCTGTGCACCCGCATTTCAATTGTCACGATTATTATTGCAAGAACCAATCACATAGTGTTTATGAACATTCACATTCATTGGAAAATAAACATGAAGGGGCCATGTTTGCCCAAGGTCATTGAAATTAATTTAGCAGGGAGATCAGTTGGAATCATACTAAGTTGCACCTGTTGCACCCCAAAATACTACAATGCTGCGAACAGCCAGGACCTGTGCGAAGACGGTCATGGAGGGTATAATCTTTAAAGGAATGAGAATCTAACAGTGGTATTCCTAAGGAAAGCCAGATTGCAGTCTCCGGTTTCCCCAGCCGCGGCTCCTGTACTATGGCGGAGGAGCACCGCTCCCCTCTGCCAGCATCTTCAAAAGTTGAAAAATAAAACGATAATAAAACAAGTTTATTATCGTTTTATTTGTCAACTTCTAAGTGCTGCTTCCCTCGGTGGGGCCATCGCGGGGGTCAGTCAGGAGAGAGAATAGTGCAATCAGTGCGCATGTGGGTTTGTCCAGCCTTCCCAGGCCGGCCAAACCCACCTACTCCCTGGGAGCGCAAATCATCGGCGCTCAGGCAAATCCTGAAGCTGCTGTCATGCATGAGAGCAGCTTCAGGATTGGCGGCAGGGGAGGCTGGGAGCCTCCGCCATCAGTGGAGCCACGGGTGGAGCAGAAGACAGAGAGGCGGCAGTTGCAGGAGATAAGGTGTTTTTTTTCCTTTCTTTCTTTCATTCTTCTTTCTTTCTCGGCCCCATCCCCACTCCTGCTCCCACCCCCACCTCCCACCCGTGTTTCGCCTCAAATAAAGGGCCCTAACAATACAAGATAATATGAGGACCGAGGAAACCAGAATTGCCAGTGGCAGTAGGTTTCACACATTGGACATGTTGGCATTGGCAGTCACTTTTGGTGATGCTGCACAGCGCAAGGATGCTGGGCAGAGCAGTCAAAAAAAAAGCCACGATGACGCAACCACTCATTCCTGATGCATGCATTCGAGATGAGCGCATAAGCAGAATAATGCAGTTTCCGTTTGCTTTATGCTTTTATTTACCGATCCAAGAAGGCTGTTTCCACTTGAATCCGTAAATAAACAAGCATTTACAATGCAATGGTTTTGCCTTTGTTAAAGTTAGAGCTATTGGCATTGCTCTTGACATTATTTTTATTTATGTTTTTTTTTTAACATAAATAAATGGCATTGTCATTTACAATGCCACTAGCTTTATCTCTCGCAAATGACACACACAAACACACACAGAGCCCCCACACACACACCCACGCAGAGCCCCCCACACACACAGCCACACAGAGCCCCCCGCACACACAGCCACACATAGCCCCCCACACACACAGCCACACAAAGCTCCCCCCACACACAGCCACACAGAGCCCTCCACACACCCACACAGAGCCCTCCACACACCCACACAGAGCCTTCCACACACACCCACACAGCACAAGCAGGCAACAGGGGCACACGGAGGCACAAGCAGGCAACAGGGGCACACGGAGGCACAAGCAGGCAACAGGGGCAAACGGAGGCACAAGCAGGCAACAGGGGCACACGGAGGCACAAGCAGGCAACAGGAGCACACGGAGGCACAAGCAGGCAACAGGGGCACACGGAGGCACAAGCAGGCGACAGGGGCACGAAAACTGAGGCACAAGCAGGCGACAGGGGCACGAAAACTGAGGCACAAGCAGGCGACAGGGGCACGAAAACTGAGGCACAAGCAGGCAACAGGGGCACACGGATGCACAAGCAGGCAACAGGGGCACACGGAGGCAAAAGCAGGCAACAGGGTCACGAAAACAAGCACAAGCAGGCAAAAGGGTCACAAGCAGGAATTGTAATTTAGACGGGGCTGAAGTGGAGAACGGTCAGTAGGGAAGTAGTGCGGCTGGTGCAGTGGTACCAGGCCGAAAGGTGAGAGGGGCTGTCTGCACCCCAGTTTGGACAGTTTCCACTACCTAACAGGGATTGGTGGGAGGGGGGCGTACTTCTTGCTTGCTTTAGGGCTGTTACTTCGGGGACGCAGTGCACGCTCTTGCCTGCTGCCACCGGGACACCACAACAGGCAGGGAGAGGACAGGCTGGGAGAGGGCAGGGAGGGGACAGGCTGGGAGAGGGCAGGCTGGGAGAGGGCAGGCTGGGAGAGGACAGGCTGGGAAAGGTCATGGAGGGGACAGGCTGGGAGAGGGCAGGCTGGAAGTGGACAGGCTGGAAGAGGACGGGCAGGGAGGGGACAGGCTGGGAGTGGGCAGGCTGGGAGTGGGCAGGCCGCGAGAGGACAGGCTGGGAGAGGGCAGGCTGGGAGTGGGCAGGCTGGGAGTGGGCAGGCTGGGAGTGGGCAGGCTGGGAGTGGGCAGGCTGGGAGTGGGCAGGCTGCGAGAGGACAGGCTGGGAGAGGACAGGCTGGGAGAGGACAGGCTGGGAGAGGACAGGCTGGGGGAGGACAGGCTGGGGGAGGACAGGCTGGGGGAGGACAGGCTGGGGGAGGGCAGGCTGGGGGAGGGCAGGCTGGGGGAGGGCAGGCTGGGGGAGGGCAGGCTGGGAGAGGGCAGGCTGGGAGAGGGCAGGCTGGGTGACGACAGGCTGGGAAGCAGAGAGGGTTTTAACTGAGAAGTCTGCCAGCGCGGAGCTCTCTGGGGCGCAGAGCAGCAGCAGGGCCCAGCAGAGCAGGGCGGGGGGCGGCAGGGGCTCGCAGAGGTGTCTCCTGGGGAAGCCGCCCAGGTCCACCATGGTTTGGCTCCGAGCCCCAAGCTCACATGGACAGTTTCCACTTCCTAACAGGGATTGGTGGGAGGGGGGCGTACTTCTTGCTTGCTTTAGGGCTGTTACTTCGGGGACGCAGTGCACGCTCTTGCCTGCTGCCGCCGGGACACGACAACAGGCTGGGAGAGGGCAGGCTGGGAGAGGGCAGGGAGGGGACAGGCTGGGAGAGGGCAGGTTGGGAGAGGGCAGGCTGGAAGTGGACAAGCTGGGAGAGGACAGGCTGGGAAAGGTCATGGAGGGGACAGGCTGGGAGAGGGCAGGCTGGAAGTGGACAGGCTGGAAAAGGACAGGCTGGGAAAGGGCAGGGAGGGGACAGGCAGGGAGGGGACAGGCTGGGAGAGGGCAGGCTGGGAGTGGGCAGGCTGGGAGTGGGCAGGCTGGGAGTGGGCAGGCTGGGAGAGGGCAGGCTGGGAGAGGGCAGGCTGGGAGAGGGCAGGCTGGGAGAGGGCAGGCTGGGAGAGGGCAGTCTGGGAGAGGACAGGCTGGGAAGCAGAGAGGGTCTTAACTGAGAAGTCTGCCAGCGCGGAGCTCTCCGGGGCGCAGAGCAGCAGCAGGGCCCAGCAGAGCAGGGCGGGGGGCGTCAGGGGGGAGAGGGCAGGCTGGGAGAGGGCAGGCTGGGAGAGGGCAGGCTGGGAGAGGACAGGCTGCGAGATGACAGGCTGCGAGAGGACAGGCTGCGAGAGGGCAGGCTGGGAGAGGGCAGGCTGGGAGAGGGCAGGCTGGGAGAGGGCAGGCTGGGAGAGGGCAGGCTGGGAGAGGGCAGGCTGGGAGAGGGCAGGCTGGGAGAGGGCAGGCTGGGAGAGGACAAGCTGGGAAGCAGAGAGGGTCTTAACTGAGAAGTCTGCCAGCGCGGAGCTCTCCGGGGCGCAGAGCAGCAGCAGGGCCCAGCAGAGCAGGGCGGGGGGCGGCAGGGGCTCGCAGAGGTGTCTCCTGGGGCAGCCGCCCAGGTCCACCATGGTTTGGCTCCGAGCCCCAAGCTCACATGGTGCCAGCCCTCCTCCGGGGTAGGCGCTTCACACCTTTGTGACACTTCACACCCCTTCACTGGCCTCTTTTTAACAGAAGGCGATGGTTGTCAAGCTACGCTCCTTGCTAATAAACTAGCGGGTCAAAAAGGGACATTTGCACCTAAAGTATCGGAGAAACCGATACTGGAAACACACACAAGGGCTGAAGTAATGTGCTTAATTAATTGTATTCAACGCACTCCAATTTAACATATATGAGATATGATCACATTTACAGGAGCACATTATGCATTTTACGGACCTTCATTTGAAAACATGGACACATAAAACGTAGACACAACCATGCATACTAAGGCCGAGGGAGACAGCCTGGCATCTGATATATTGGGTATCGCCGGTTCTTGTCCTTGTGTCTCGTCCATGCAACGAAAGTACTGACATTCTCGGATGGGTGTGCGCTTACCTATGAGCAGGGCATATAGGATCTGAATGAGGGGCTCGTGTTTCAGCCCCCTAAAGGCAGTGCTGGGGATCCGCTCCTGAATCCCCTCGTAGAAGATGCGCCGTGCCACCTCCTGGTCCGAGGGCTGAAATTCCCGAATGTAAACCCGGTCCTTGGTCCTGGCATCCTCCTCTTCAGCAGCGACAAAGGACGAGGAGACCGGGGCAGCTGCTGGCATCAAGGGCCACATCTGGGAGGAGGACACGATCTGGGCATCTTTCTGTGTGCTCCCCGGTTGCGTGTCCTGATGAACCTCATGGACTACCCAGGACCCGGCACCCGCACGCCTCCTGTCCAACTATGTAGACATGGCTACCCTGGCAGACACCCGGTGCTACTAATCAATGACATGGCTGAACACTAGATAGCCGTGTGCAAAGCATTACCGCAAGGGCAGCTTGTCCACAAGGTAATGTGGACCACCAATGCCAGTTCTGCGAGCTCCTGCGCACTTTCTGGCCCTCGTGTCAACACAATCCGTGCAACGCCTAGTGACCGCCCAACTAGTATTAGCTGTGTTCTGTCCTTGCATCCAGATATATGATCCAGCCAGACCAACAAACCTGCGCATGTCAAGGTTGTTGGCTTTGAAGACTGTGGTCTGCATGTATTCTAGCAAAGCTCCCACTTAAAGCCACTAAAGCAGGGACTGCAGCGAGGCGGTGATCATATGGTAGCCGGATGGCGCCCGCAGTGTTGGGGGCGGAGCGATGTATCCCTTGGAAGTGCCTCGTGCATGGGCGATGGTTCTCTCTCCGGGCTGCCCGTGGATGGCACAGAGGCTAACAGAAGCTGCCGCTGTTGGCAGTACCGCTGCTCGCCTTACCACCCCCCTTGAAATGACTGCAGCACAGCTAGAGCGAGGCAGCGGTAGGGGGGCGGGAACGGGAGCCGAGGCAGCGGTAGGGGGGCGGGAACGGGGCCGGGGAGACACGGAGAGCGAGGCAGCGGTAGGGGGGCGGGAACGGGAGCCGAGGCAGCGGTAGGGGGGCGGGAATGGGGCCGGGGAGACACGGAGAGCGAGGCAGCGGTAGGGGGGCGGGAACGGGGTCCGGAGACACGGAGAGGGGGTGGGAACGGGCAAAAAAAAAAAGCAAGCACTCACCTGGACTTCTTCCGGGTGCCTTCAATGCCGGACCAGATTCGGGGGCGTTCCCGAGAACAGGCTTTCGGCTGACGTAGCCAAAAGCCAAAAATTCTCGAACGCCCCCGAATCTGGTCCGAGATTGACGGACAGAGCCTTCTCCCAATGGCTAGCCTCCATTTATGGAGCTAGCCAATGGGAGGAGGGGGTGTAGACCCGACCCCACACACAAATCATAAGGTTTTTGGCGCGTGCGCATCGCCAGTCAAAATCTAAAAATAAGATATTTTTAGTATGTAAGTACCAATTTTTTTAAAAAGCACTGCGAGTGGGGAGGCAATGGGGAGGAAGTGGGGGAGGAGAGAAAAAGCAGCACACGAGGGAGAGAGCAACACTTGAGTACACAGGAATTGCGAAAGAAGCATGCCAGAGAGCAAAAGGGAGGAACACTGGGCGGTGAGAAACATACAGGGGTGAAGTTCACAAAAGTGAGCAGCACACATATGAGAGTAAGGACTGGCGGGCATTTTTTCGCTGGAATACACATGCATTCTCATGGAGTGCTACTAAAGGAATTAAAGTAGTTCCCTAAAATTGAACAGTGGAAGGACACAGGTAAAAAGACTGCTGCAGAGGAGGGACAAGGCAACCCATTGAATAAGAAGAAATGAAGTGAGAGTGACAATGAAGCTAACTAGGTCCGAAATTGAAGGGCTGTAATTCAGTGGTGTAACAAAGGCCCCCACAGTGCGGAGGGCCCCTGAGCTCCAGGGGGGGGGGCCCTCATCACAGAACCCTGGCCTGACCTCTCCTGAGAGTTCGGAAGGGGGCCCGCTAGTGTACTTTGTAGGGGGTGGGGGCTTCATGTTTTCATATGCCACTGCTGTAAGCCCCTGTAAATTCCTGATTTAATCTACAATTAATTTTTTGCTTGCCCTGCCAGGTTGCAGACAGCCTAAAAACGTGAAATTGAACTGATTTACCATCTTTACAAATGAATACTCATCAACGCGATTACAATATACAACAGCACATAGGCAGCAAAATAATAATCCCCCCAACATCCACTTCTACAGAAGTAATACTGGGATTTTACATATGCTGGCAAGTGATTGTGAGAATCTCCTCGGTGTAGACATGATAAAATGAGCAATGCTTTGGACCTGGCCTCTCCATTCAAGTTGTATGTCTTTATCTTACGCCATTGCCTCCTGAAGACAGGCAAACAGAAAGATTTTGTGTACTGGGTTGAGGCAGAGAGAAGGTTTGTAATTGTGTCTGCTGAATGTAAGAGTATTTCCTCACTTTCAATTGCTTCGTGGTTATGTTTCTAGCGAGGCGTGCAAGTCGAGCCTTTGCTTTTATCAAGTTTCATTGGTAGCTCACTCTTGATTGTGCGGATTTTGTTTGCATGCTTTCTCTTTCGATCCTTATAATAATAAATGCGTTTCACAGAGACACGCATTGTTTTACAAGTGTTGGTTTTGTTAGGTGCTGTCAGCTGTTGTGTATGAGGTAATGCTGTTCTGGTTAGTGTGGACTGTAGCAAGTAAGGGGAGAAGGAAGGAAATCCACAACTGTGCAAATAACACATTTATTTTGTATTTGATCCTCTAGGACAGGGTCCTAAATGCATAGACTTTCTTTTTGTTGTATCCCCATAGCACTGCTGAGGTTTTGAAATCTTCATGGTACCTTATGAGTGGCAGACCATGCTGATGTTGCTGTGAGCGGGAAGGACTACAGTATCCTTCCCTTTACAGGACAACCAATGTCTAGGCAGACTGATTCGCGATTATATTATGCTGATACATCACCAGTGACATTCCCTTGATTGAAGATGACTTTGCCTTTGTGCTGCTTCTGAAGCCTTCCTGGTGCCACAAAAAACATTGACGGCAATCACTTGAACAGGGATGCTTAAGATTTAACAATTGCAAGCCTAAAGCCTTGATCTCTGATAACCTATTGAAATAATCCTAGATCTCATAGTTGTATTTTCTCCTCTCAATTTATGCAAAAGTATAGTCTTCCTAGGCAACAGTATCTAATGGTTGGCAAAACACATGAAGACTGTCTTCAAACAAACCTTCCCTAGCAAGCAGATCTAAGATCATTCGATTTTGAAAATCTGCAGTTTCTGGAGTTTCTGTGCATTAATTTAACCCCTCCCCTGCTGATGACGGAACCGCTCCGTCATCAGCTGCGGTGGCGCTGTGCTGATGACGGAGCGGTTCCGCCATGGCCCGCCCGCCGCGCATGCGCTGCGCGAATTCCGCACCTGCGCTGAGCGATCTATTGAGCGGGCGGGTCCATGACGGAACCGCTCCGTCACAAGCACAGCGCAACGGACGCTGGTGATGGAAAGGTTCCGTCACCAGCATGCGCCCGCCGCTCTCCCGCCCCGCCCCCTTAGCACTGCAGCGGAATAGCCGCCGCAGTGAAGGGGTTAAAAGCAATTACACATGCAGAGCTACAATCCACATCTCACAATACTTAAATATGATGATGTTTGTGACGAGTTGTTATATCATGGCTTTCATTCTAACTTCTGTTTGATATGACAGTCTTCCCTCACACAACTCCACATGGCAATGTATATCTCAGTAGAAGTTGTGTGGGTCTCATGCAGCACAGCAGTCATTGCATGTTGTTTCTGAGCTGTACATTGCAGCAAGTTCCATCTGCCAACCACACAAACCTCTGACATTACACATAAAATGTTGGAGGTGAATAACACAACTTATTCCCGCAGTCTTTTTGACAAACCATTTGGGCTCATCTTAGAAGAAACAAGAATATCTAAAAAAATAAAATAAAAAAAAGTATTGTTTGAAAGTAATCTTTTGAGATGATGTGTTTTTCATAATCTTCTTGTGGCATTTTTCAGACGTGTTCGTATCCTTTGCCTTGATAGCAAGGGATGTATATTCTGCGGTCACCTATAGACATTTTGTTGCATAGCCTAGATATGTGATGGCTAGTTTTTAACAGCATAAATTCGTCTTTGTTTGTGCGTCACAGATGAACTTGAACGATACCAAGGTAATGTTATGCTGAATCTGCCAATACCAAATATTGGTAGGATTTTATGCTGACGTCATCCCTCGTTATTATGCTCTTTTTGAATACTGAATTTAGAGCCTGGGACATCTGTCACTGTAAAAGGATACCATGCCAGGCTCTGCTTGATCTTTTTAGGCCCTCCATGCAGAAACTCAGACAAACATTACATTTCCAAACTCCGTGCCACATCTAACACAGGTGTCCGCATAATCTGAAGGAGCTTCAGTGCATGTTGAACTGCATTACCTATGTCGTTTAAAACACAGTGCCAACTTTTAAAATCATCTAAGAAATCCTGCTTCAGCCTTTCCAGACAGTCAAATACACTAGGGAGTAAGGGAGTTCATGTTTGCAACTACTTGCCCATAAATGCAGCTTTACTAGGGTATCCGGACGCAGTAGGATACAGTCAGGACACCCTAACAGGGTAGGATTTTGTTTTGAGAATTTGCAAGAAAAGCCATTTAATAACTAATGCCTACACTTCCTCTGTCCACGTTGGCCAAAGAATTGAATCTGCAACGTTTAGATCCTACTGAGAGGTTAAGATGCTTGAACCCTTCTTTTTGAATTGTGTTCTTCCGGGGAGCAAACGCATGTTTTACAAAGAGGAAGGATCCCCCTTAAGCACGTACCTTGAGTGCCACCATTATTTTCGTTCTCTTTATTCCTGATAATGGTATTTGTTCTCCATGATTGCGTTGAACTTGCATATAAAGTCCTTATCACGGCTTCCAACATTTAAACATTTGAAAAAAGAAAATATTTGGTCCAACTTACGCCATTTTAATATACATTGTTGATAAGCGTGGCTCCAAACCACCTGAGCAAACTTACCTCACTCAGATATCATTCCGATAAAATAAGCCAGCCAGACAGTGGAGAAGAATTAGAATTTATTAGGGCATTCATTTCTCTATAGAGAGGCCCCGTCAGGACTGCACCCCAAGAAGTGCACCGAGAGGACTGACTGTTCTCAAAATGCCAATTAATTATATCCTGTTACAGCAACATTAGCCACGCCCCTAATGGAAAAGTACAGGACTGAACAAATGGTGAACAATGGGCGCACACAAGGCTCTGTTATCACCCCCAAGGCCACGGAGCCGAGACTCCGCTCCTCCTGGGCATGAGAACATTACTGATAGCAAAGAAACATATTTCGTTGTTAGTTTTCTGCAAATATCAACTCAAGGCTAGAAATGCTGAGACCAGGTATTTTCTGCTCATAAGGGAGGTGGCATTGCAGCCTGGCCGCGGAGACATGTTCCCAAGATGGCGGCACAGGAGCTAAGCTAAGAAATTACCAACTGGAACACGAAAATAACCAGTTAGTCCTAAATACATATGCAACACATTATTCGGTTAGACACACTATGCTAACTTATACGTCATCAAGTTAAGTCAATTGAGGGACGGGAAATGCAAAACCTATCATTGTACAGTGCATGTTTGGATGTGGCATGCTAATTTATTCATCAAAAAGTACTAGTACAGTGAGCTTCAAATGACGATTACTGTTTAACCACATGATATTTGACGTTTGATGTATCTTTCTACCTTCTTTGAAATACTTCCATTGCTATGCTTGAAGACTATTTAATATCCTAGAAGCACAAAAACATTATCACACATGTTATCACATTTAGCTCATCATCTCACACATGCAGTGTATATAGAAAGCAATCCTTTTTTTAAGTGTCCTCAGCAGCTATCTTTATTTGTATGCTTTTTTTCATGACTCGTGGGTGAGCTTGAACCAATCAGGTCACCATATTGGCTGATCTTTTTTGTGTATCTGGACAGCCAGACCCCAAGATGGCATCTTCAAATTCTTGCAGTTTCTACAACAGAAGCGACCTCATGAAACTTCAGGTGGCCATTTTGGGTTAAGGTTATTCTGGTTCCATTTATTTTTTTTCTTCTTTAGTTCAACTCTCCTCCCATTCACCTTTTCTGTGCTGCTTCTTCGTTCTCCCCCTGTATCGATACACCATTTCTGTTCCTTCTTTGTTACTCTTGGTGCAGTGAGCCATAGCTGGAAATGGCCTTGTGACGAACACGCTTTTAAAGTCTGTGGGCCTAGTGCTCACTTTAATCAAAATACTCTTGGGTCACATGGTTCCATCATTGGGATGCTTTAAAGCTGCATTTTCTTCTTGGCAACTCTAGCACCTATGGCACGTCCGTTTCATGTAGCAATGGCAGTGTGCTCAGAGTGTCACTCTTCCTTGGCCATGCTGATGATTGAAATTGCCATGATCAAATACATTTTATTATTCTTATTGTGGAGGTTTTATGAAGCACATAGCTACCCCTGAGGGTTACCAGCGCCAAGCAACAGGAGGGCCGCCAAGGTACACCTTAAATTAACCATGTTTTAAGATTCTTGTGGAAGGAGTTTGGAGTTTGGAGGGGTGCAACTTTTTAGAGACTCCATGTTAGTGTTCCAGAGCTTGGGGCCAAGGAAAGAAAACCAACAGCACCCCATCCGACTTAGCTTAACTGTGGGGACTGTGTAAAGTGACCGATTAATTGAGCGCAGTGCACGAGCGGGGTGTATGTAGATACCAGTTTATGCAGGTATCGTGGTCCAGACTTAGGGCTGATTCTTTGCATATAGCAGTGTGCCGTAAACTAGATACTGGATACGTTTATCTGCTGTGAGCCAATGTAGATGTTTTACCGTTTGTATTGGCAGAGCTGTTTGGGGTATGTGAGGAGCGGACATTGACTAACGGTGAGTCCCCTTCTCCCTCTGACTCGAGCTAACTGGCGACCTCACACGCAATTCCGAAGCCTTTGAACCTCTCTTTTAGACTCAGTGAAGCTCCGGAGCTATGAGGACCCAGATAAAATGGTGTCTGCGGCAAAATCCAGGTACGGCGTTTCCCTGTACAGTTGAGGCTCTCAAGTGGACCTGCAGCTGGTGAGCGGCACAAATGGGGAACGTGAGGGGCGCACAGGAGCGGGAGGCTCTATGTGATCCCGGACAGCTGTTTTGATGCAATGTGTGACCAACGCAGCCCACAGGACAATACTGCCTTCCCGATGTGGGCCCCAAGGTGAGCAGAGAGGGCCCATATTTTAAGGAGGCAGACCCCATGGGGTGCATCAGCCAACACAATACCTCCGGTGTCGGGTGGGGTACCCCTGATTTACCCACAACGGTTGCAGAAGCCCTGGGACCAGACTGCCTGACTTCAAATTGCGTTGGTCAGGCAATATCAGGCTTAGGCATGTAGCCTCGGGCCTAGCCCACAGAACCGGCCCCCTATGTCTCCCCACCTGCCCCAACCTTGGTGGGTCACCCATTGCCCTGTGCGCCGTCCAGAGCCAGTCATCAGAGCACAGATGAGTTACGGGACTTCCCGCTGGTCCAGACCTCACGGTGTGTGAGCTTGGACATAAACTATACCGCTGGTTAGGATCATCAGCAGGAGCATTATCAGGAATGGTCAACCCACCTCAGGCTAGCAACGGCAGCAAAACAGATCCACGCCTGGCTGAGCCTGACCCCAAGATGGCGGCCGACATGCTGCCGAGGATCTTCTAATTGAAAGGGGTGCCGCATTAAAGTGACTTTGCGGTATCTAGCTCCGCAGTGCAGCATGAGGAATGGAAAGAAGGAGGGGATCGTTGCCTTCCCCATCGGCCATCAAACACTAATAGCACTCAGCATTGGGCTACCGCTTTTGGGAGCGAGCCCCCTAAGGACTGATAATCTGTCTCTTCCACCTCTCCTCTCATAGGGCTAGCAAGAGGACGAGGCGGAGGGTGTTTCCCAATTACACCGGGACCGATGCCTTCAATTGAACTATGATGCTACCCCATGGACGAAAACCAAATCTGTTTGTACTTACCGCTGAACCGGAGTACCATTGGCCGTTGCCTGGTGGAGCTATCCTATGCAGCTATAGAGGAGTCTGGCTCTGGTTCACCCTTCGACCGTCACCTACCCAGCCGGACATTGGACTTTGTTTTTAACGGTGCTTCACGGTTTTGTCTGTCTTTTACTTTGACTACTTGTTTCTCCTGAAGTCCCTTCCCACCACTAGTCTGCCTGATGCTATCTGCATTCCTTTCCCCTGTTTACCTTTCCCCCTCAACCTTCCATTCCACATAAGACGTTTTGTCTTTGCTATGCAGCGCGCGAAGAACTTATATTATTGTGTAATCTCATGTTTTTCTAACTGTCTGTTCTCACAGCGGAGTCCGAGCAACCTTGGCCGATGCCCGGTGGAGCTGTCCTATGCAGCTATAGAGGAGTTTGGCCCTGGTTCACCCACTCGGCCGTCACCTACCCAGCCGGACATCTGACATTGTTTTCCTCGTCTCCCAGTTATGTTTCCTTCGTCTCCCCGCTATGTTTCCTTCCCTCTACCTTTCTCCTTTTGTCTATTCTTGGAACCTGTAACTGAAGTAATTATGTAACCTGTAACTCGCTGATCCTCATGTAAAGCGCTCTGATACCTCTGGGTCTAGCCAGCGCTATATAAAACTTTGTAAATAAATAATAAATAGGTCACAGAGTAGACCAGATACAGAGGCTTGCTTAGGCAATTGGAAGTGAAGCCTGGCAAGAGAATGCCAATTTGAGGCGTCTGATCAGGGTCTTATCTGTCCCAAGATAGAGGACGTTGCCATAGTCTAATCTAGAAAGGATCATGGCCTGGATGACTGTGCTTTAGGCAGCGAAAGGAAGCATCCACCGGATCTTTTTTAACCATTACATAATGCCGAAGCTTGTGGAGGCTAATTTGGGTGCCTAATGTTTCATGGACAAAGTGGAATCCAGACAGAAGCCTGGATTCTTTTAACCTTCTGGACTTGTTCTGAAAGAACCCCTAAATTAGCTGGCCAATATCGGGACCTCTTAAGCTGGGGATTCTTGCACAGTACCATTTCCTCCCTATTGTCACTGTTTCGTTTTAGAGAGTTGGAGCTCATACAGGTGGAGACAAGACCAAGGCAGGAGTTTAAATCTTAGAATTGTGTCCCTGCTTCAACAACAACCAGAGAATGATTTGTGTGTCATCTGCTTGTGAAACCAGGGGGAGGCTGCATTGTTTCACCAGCTATGCTAATGGGTGAATATTTATGTTAAATAGCATAGGGCTGAGGGCTGACCCCTGCATGACAACTGCGGTCAGGGCAAGAGGGCTGGACGCAGTATTTGCTGAGAAGACCTGAACGTGACAGTCAGGAAGGAGGTTAACCAGGCGAGTGCTGTCCTTAGAAGATCCAGCTGAGACAGTCTCAACAAGAATGACATGTGACATAGTGTTGACGGCCCACTGATAGCCAATAAAATCAGTTTGGCTGTACAACCAGACTGTAGGAGGCATCTAAAATGTTCCATGACCCCAGAAGTGTGGATCTGAAACCAGACTGTGCAGGATGAAGAGTGTATTGGGCCTCCACTAAGGTGGTGAGTTGAGCTTGGACATGTTTCTCCAGCACTTTTGGGAGTATTGGCATCATAGAAATTGGTCTAAAATTGAACCAGTTAGAAGGGTCCAGATGTTTAAAAAAATAAATAAAGGTAGAACCATTGCATGCTTGCATGCTTTAGGTATATGTCCATCCTGAAGGTGGAGTTTAAGAGTCCTCCCAGGAGTCGAATTAGGTGTGGGCTCAAAATCCTAATTTTGGCTGGGGGAAGAGGATCTAGAGGCGGGCCTGACTTTATAGATTGCAATAAAATCAGAAGGAGAAATGATTCATGTCTGCGTTCCTGCAGAAATATAACCCTCATTCCAAGTGTTTCCATTCTTGTAATGGGGAGGCACTGAATTGTTGTTTTGACTATCAATCTCCAGTTGGGATTCGGCTATCCGTGGTGTAGTTAAAGCAAGCTGGATATCCGTCATCTTGTTGGTAAAAAAAAAAACCCTGCAAGTACCTCGCACTGAGATTTTGATTACGAAGGGGGAGGTGCAGTATTGCTGAGGGTGGATAAGTCTTGAACCACTTAAAAACGTGTCTTAGGACCGTTTTGTGCTTCAGAATTTATCTTTAATTAAAATAAGGCACAAGTTTCTCTGCAGGCACATGATATTGATTTAGGGCTGTTTTGTATTTGAGTTTTAGATTCTCATCATACCGTTTCCACCAGGACCGTCCCAGTCTCTTAAAGAGTTTTTTCTCTTCAAATAGAGCCTCATTAAAACACGAGAAAGCAAAAAACACACAGATAATGGGCGGAATGCAGAGCAAATCAAACAATCACCCCAGTCAAAAGATTGGAGTTAAATCCATTGTTCCTTTGCTCACAATTCCAACCCAGTTTAGACCCAGCCGCATACAAATCAGTCTTGACTCTGTGCCTCATGAGAACAGTTCAGCTCGAACTGCCAAGCCAGGTCCTCTCTGATCCAGCAACAAGCATCCTGGTACCAGTTTCGGGTGATCACCCCTCATCAGCCAGGCTACTTTGAATCCAGTGGCACTGTGAGCCTGGGACCCAAGTCTGGGCATACTCTGCGAACTTAGGTAGAGAAAGAAAAAGACACACACATGATGGACAATTAAACAACGAGGCAGGTGGGTGGATTCAAGGTGAGTTTTGAGTTTAGCAGGCAGGATTTCATCTAGAGAGCCATGGATCCAATTGTCCTCAGTAGGCTGGTCCAAGTCAAACTTCTAATGGCATGTATTCGATAGGGAGGATTTAAGAGAACTAACATCTTATTAGAGCCAATTTCTAATGATAACTTAGATCCAGCTACCCTCAAAGAGGGTAAAAAGTAGACCGGTTTGTGGAAAGGCACTGCAAAGTGATCTGTCCAGAGTAGGGGGATGGGATGCTTCATAGTAAGGACCCTAATGGTGGGGATTATGGGGTCAAGGAGATGACCAGCCTTATGAGTGGGGCAGAATTGGTGTGCTTAAGATTCAGGGCATCTACGTTCTGAATAAAGGTCTGGCTGCAGGTAGAGTCCCCCAAGTAAATGCTTAGATTACCCACTAGGATAAAATTGGAGCTTTTAAGTGTGTAGGGAGCAATCAAATCGGGGATTGGCGAGCACCAAAGCCCAACATATCCCATAGGACGGTACATTAACACTCCGTGACCGTGTAATTGGGCGTTAGACAAAGGGGAAAAATAGAGCTTCACAAGCAGGGAAAGGAAGCTCCTCAAATTTACACTGAATGATTTCTTTAAAAGCAATGGCAACCCCACCTCCCGCCTTATCCTTAATTGTCCATTCTGACTATACAATAACCTTTTGGCAGCGCAGGGATGACATGTGGTATGGATGCCTCATGTAACCAAGTTTCTGTCAGAAACAAGGCATCCGGGTTCATGTCTGGCAAAAGGTTGTGACTGGGTTACGGGGTCTGGTTAGGGAGTGGCAGTTCAAGCTAATAAAATTAAATGAGCCCCCCGCATTCTTGCCACCAGAACCCTTGGTGTTAGTCCCTTGTAGTTGCAGATTTTGCCATTTCTCCTGATGGGGTAGTCCATGTAGAGAGTGCTGTTTGAGGATCCATTGATACAAACATACCTCGAAGCATGAGGGGCAAAGTGCTTTCAGGGCCTCTGGGGAGAATCACTTTCTTTCTGAGATGAAAAGAGCACGGTTCCTGGGCCCGTTTGGGTGTAGACAAGCTTGCCTTTGGCGTACCTTTGGTGCACCATCAGCGCACCTGCTGCCCATCCGCACCACAACTGCTCTAAATAGAGCTGTGCGTCAGAGTGACTAGACCGCTAACAGCACCGTACGTATGGTCTCCGACAAAAGGGCCTCAGTAGGAGCAGAAAAGAGCGAGGCACTTAAACTGTGCCCTACGTTCTAAAACTGTAAAAAAACACAAATTTCCCACTTTTTAAAAGGCCCTGTTTTCCCCAGATAGAATAACAATTTAAAAGATGTAGCGGTGTCTGGGACACCCTACCTGTTCCTCCAATGTGAGGTGTGTGGAAAAGTGCTTCCAGGCATTGCCGACAAGAGGATGTGAAGATGCGTTGAATTGTCATTCAGAATCATTATGCCTATTTGCATTTGTGAGGGTTTGTCATTTACAGCATTTAAATGTAATTTGCAGAAAGAGCTTTTCTTGCATATTTCCTCCATACCAATATTTTTTGCAATATTTAATATGCCTGTTTTCATATTTCCTGGAATAACTGATTCTTGGCTTTAGGTCCAGCTCTTAAGCCCACACAGCTTCAAATGAATTGCGTCCATTCCCTTATCCTTGCTGATATTCCCAACAACAGTGCTTTAGTTTGCGTGAGAAAGGGTACTGGATCAGGCTACGCAACTGAGATAGTGGTAATGAAGAAAAGGCACTATACTGGACATGTCTCTTGCACTTTCCAGGACTGGCAAAGCAGGCAGCTCTGAATTATTTGCATACACATGTGCGAGCAGAGACATACACAGCCACATGTTCACCCACACATAAGACCACATGCCAAGATGCACTCACACACCAGAGCACAATGATGGATAAAACCATTCAGAGTTTGTTCTGACCTTTTCTCTATCCCCAAAAATATTCTATGCCAGAGGCTAGAGGTTGGTAATAAATGCACGACTTGTCGAGAAAATATGGCAAATCTAGATTCTGGTCCAGATTGTCTCATGTTAAAATACTAAGCAAAAATAATAATTTCCTTCTCCACACCCACTTTTACGAGGGGTACAACCAGTCATTATTTCATGTCTCGTGCTCAATCAGAGTTGTATTGTCACAGTAACGACAAGAACACCCATTGGTAAAGCCAATCAGTCGTGCTTTATTGTGCTAAGGCGTGTGTTAGTGAGTAGTGCATTAAATCCAGATCTTTTGGCTTTGCCAATGCTTGTTGTTATTGATGCCTGACATGGGAAAATATACCAATAAAGCATGTTTGTTGTTCCATAAATGGCCTGTGACTCCTTATGAATGGTTGTTGGATCTGCTGTCTGTCAGATGCTATACAGTATCCATTCGTACTACATACCTGCCAACTTGAAGAACAATCTCACCGTGTGAGGAGGGGCCTTGAAGAGTGTGGGGCCTTGTGGTGTCGAGAAGTACCTATGAGGTAATTTTGACCCTCACCCGGCCCTCCCACCCCGCAAGAAATAAGCTTGCTTCCCCTAGAGGATAGATTATTGGATGGGCTGCTCCCACAGAGGGCAGTCTCACTAACATACAGAAAACTTGTAAACAACATGCCGGATCCCCTGGTCAAACTGTGGGAGGCGGATGGTCTCCTGCTGGATGACGAGGAGTGGAGGGGGCGGTGGCTTCCCCCCAGGGAGGTGGCGATCTCTGCACGTCTCCGTTTGGTACAATTAAAGATTCTTCACAAGATCTACATCACTGGTCCACAGATGGTCTGCATGAGGCGGGGCAAAAACTCAAACTGCAGGCAGGGTGTGGACAGGTCGCCACGTTTATGCACATTCTTTGGGAGTGAGAAAATTCAAAGGCTTTGGAGGGGGATACATGTGCTCATGAGTGAGGTTCTGCACAAATCTGCCCGCCCTGAGGCCAAACAATGTCTCCTTAATGTGTGGGAACCCACTGATTTGGTGGGGCGGAGAAGTTGTGGGTCACACTGTGGGCTGCGGTTGCCAAAAGAGACATCGCTCAACTATGGGGAGGACTGGTACCCCTACTGTCGTAGCATGGAAGCGAAATGTTGACTGGTGCATGTTTCGTGAGAAAATGGTCTATGCTGCAAGAGGGTGCCCCCAAAAATGGTCCAAGGTTCGGGCAAAGAGGAGATATCTGTGTCGCACCAACTGCCCCCATTGACAGTTAAATCCTGTCTCCCTAAGTATTTGATCCATCATAGATACTGTTTACTGTATTTTCTCTATGTCCCATGTGAAACATTGTACTCAATCATGCCATATCTTAACGACTTGTGATTTGCCGACTGTTTGTTTTATTATTATATTCAGTAAAAAGATAATAAAAAAAATATAAGCTTGCTGAGGCTGGTGCCGATGTCTTGGCCTGTTTTTACACTCCTCAATGAACGTCAGCAGTTGAAAGCCTTGGAAAACGAACTGGAAAACTTCCATTTACAGTGGTTTACAGCTAGTTTTCCCTGCCACCATGTGATATTGGCTCCTCTCCAGGAGTCCGTGTAATGGAAGCTGATATTGTGTGTCACACGGTGGCACCGTGTGAGTTGGCAGGTATTGTACTACCTGCTCCCTTTGAACCTTCAGAGACTTCAAACACCTTCTGTTCAGCTGCTGTTTCATAGTTTCTCTGCCATCTTCTGCTTCTACCTAGTAGGGCTTATTTCGATATTTATATCCAGCCTTCCTCTTCATACTGTTTCAACATATTTGGAATGTAGCCGATAGGAGACTGTCACCAAAAAGCATCGGATGTCCCATTCGCCCTATTTAGAGTGCATATACACCTGCATTTACCAATGAGGCCCCAAATTCTCCCATCCTTATCTTATTATTTAAAGAGCCGTTTTCTATACATAGTTTATAAACTCCCTTCTTGTGACCTCATGTAAAATAGTTTATTCCCTTATCTGTGTTTATGGTTTTGTATATGTCTAAGTTGTACGAACTTTGTCTGGTGCTGTTATATCATTCTGTTTGTAGAATTAGAATGCCTCTTGGTTTTCTTGCTCACTGCATAAAGCATTCAGACTCTCGCATGTCTTGCATTCGCTGGACAAAACCCTAAATCAATATAAAAATGTAATAAGTTGTCCATACTTCCTCAAGAATCCATTTAAGTGCAGCTCATTAGTAGGAACCATAACATGTATTTGAGAATAAGACCGAAGTGCTTTCAAGACCTCATCAGGGGTAATAACCGCTATATAAGTGCAATTTAAATGCAAAGTAAGGTGGAACAGAAACTCA
The DNA here is from genome assembly GCF_964263255.1 of Lissotriton vulgaris. Classification (NCBI taxonomy): domain Eukaryota; kingdom Metazoa; phylum Chordata; class Amphibia; order Caudata; family Salamandridae; genus Lissotriton; species Lissotriton vulgaris. The sequence goes on along the minus strand of NC_141696.1, from coordinate 1,142,032,629 downwards.
GCTACCCGGCCTTCCACATTTCTTGGTGGAGCGAAAGAAAGCATGTTTTTGCAGCTGATTGTCCGATTATTGTGAAAGCGGCTCTTAACTTTGTTCCAATCAGCAGCACCCACTGCTCAGTCTGAGGCGGCCTGTTCTCAGAATGCCAGACAATCACCAAGGCTGAACTTGGAGGAGGAAGATTAAACAGAGCCTTGGTTTGTTGTAAACAAATTCCGTTGGCGGACAGTTTTTTTGTATGGCAATCCATCATAACTTTTCTATATGTACGGCGTTCTCTGCTTACGCATACTGCTACGCTGTTTGGTTTAGAAAGATATTAATCCTTTATATTCTTTATGTAAACAATGCATAGAGTCAAGGACTGCATGCCTAGAATAGTGTTGCTGTGCCTGGTGCTTCCACACTGGAGGTTTTTCACTACCAGGACATGTAAAACATTATATATGTATGTTCTACTTTTTAAATACCATGCACCCTTTTCTGTGGGCATTTAGGGCCTGCCTCAGTGCTGACTTATAAGTATTAAAAAGGAAGGGTTAGTCCGGGTAAAAGGTTAATTTTGTCAGGTCGAAATGGCAGTTTAAAACTGCACACACGAGCTGCAAGGGCAGGCTTGTGGACAATGTTTGCTGTGCTGCTTTAGTGGGGGGCACACTGAGTGCTGCAACCCACCAGTAGTATTTAATTTACAGGCCCAGGTACATGTAGTAACATAAACTGGGGAGTTAAAAGTAAATGAACTAATCAGGGGAATGCCATCTTTACCGTCGTTGGGAAGTAGAACACACACACTTTATCCCTGCTTATCAGGGGTAAAGTGCCAATAAAAATATGTTCCGCTACAGAAGGCAAAACTCTGGAGGAAGACCACATAAAGGATGGTCCTTTCTAACAGATATCTTCTTGCTTGTTCTTGGCAGATGGATGTGGAGAATGCTTTTCATCTGTGCACTTGTGAATCTAGGGCTGATCCTAGAATAAGACCAGACTAGGTATCTGCCTAGCAATAGGATCCACCTACATTAGCTGCCAAATTATCTTTACAAGTGGAGTCGAATGGCCTTGTAGAGGTGATAAGGAGGGTCAAAATGCTATTAGCTAAATTAGCAAAACAAAACTTGCACAAACCATATGTGGTCCTCTATTTCTTTGGATGTTTCTATGATGTTATGTTGGCTTTTGCTTGATGAAAGTTGTGGACTACTTAGAAGCATGCAAGAATGTTTGTCAGTGTAGAAGATTGCTGCAGCCTTGATCATGTGTTATTTGGCCTCTAGCATATTGGCATATTGTGTGATTGGGGTAAGATGTAATCTAGTAAAGAAGCAAGCTGAGGAATCTATTGATTCTGGTCTGTTATTATTGTCGGATAGTAGTACAATACAGCACAGTTTATAGAATGAAGCAGCTAGACTGCGGTCAGGAATTGATTGAAGTACAGTTGTTTGGACTCAATCACAACATATATTTTAGAGGACTCTATATTTCGAATTGACTGACTTAAAATGTGAAAGCAGGTGTTAGCTCGATACTGGTTGCAGGTCCAATTAATATATATATTGTATCTATTATCATGTTATGAAGGATTTATAGAAGGTGATGGACATTGACTTTAACTTCGATAAATACTGAACATTTTTACCTAATACTGTTTTTGTCAAAATTGAATCTCACCTAGGAGAGGAACCTTTTTATACTGGAAGAGACATCAATTGGTGCACAACAAAGTTTGACACACAGGACATTGTGTGGAGAAGCTGCCCTACAAAAGAGGGTATCTTTTTTTACGCCAGTAAATGGCAACCTCTAATTATCAACAGGGCTCAGTGGAACAGCATGAAAATCAGTCCAAACATTTTAGGGCGATGTATGGGCTACTTGAGACCTGTCGGACACCACTGGGATTCAAGTTCATTGATTTGTTGAGTTGAGAAGAAGCCTTGTACTATGTGTGACTGAAGCCACAGGCAGGATTCAGCAGTGGAGCTCCTGTCTATGCTTTGGAACAGGTGGAGGATCCTCCAAAGGTCTAGGGGATGCTCACAGAGTTTTAGGGTGCCTTAAAGGGAAGGACTGAGACCTTTAGGCATTAACAGGCACTGAAAGGTAGTCCTGTGCTAGGAAGAACTCTTGTTCCATTAAAAGGGAAAGAGATGACGAAGAGTGTCAGGATAGAGGGTTTAGAAAAAGTGGGAGATAAGAAAAGGCATTGAACAATCTGTGGAACTTGACCACTCTTCTTACACACAAACTCCATATACTACAAAAAGGTAGAATCTGGTGAAACATTCTCTGTCCAGATGGTTCACATTAGGAACTCGATCCATGAATAGAGAAGAAGAATCAATAATCACTCTGAAGCCAGGAGAGCACTCAAAACCTCTCTTTTCCAAATCAAGTAATTGCATAATGCAGATGACCAACTGTATAAGTTGGTGTGCGTGAATTCCTTTTATTCACTACACTTCATGGTTAGTCCAGCGACCTGCTCGGCACCAGTTTGATGCACATCTTTGAAACTGACCTAGCTTACCCAACCCCTGCAACATAGAATATACTATAATTCAATATCCTTCAAACTAGACACTCTGAAAGGGCAACCTGGAGGCTGATGCAAAGGGCTTAATGGTCTCATCAGGGGAATGAAACACTACACAAATTTCTCAATACACAACAATGCAGGAGGCCCATGGCACAGTCGAACAGGGTTAGAAGTCTATTACTGGCTCTTTGAGCAGCAAGTAGAGCATTTACTAAATAATGAATAATGTTAGACCATTATGTGAGTGAATGATGATATGAGAAAGAACTGTTCCAGTGTAAGCAAACCACTCAATATCCCTTGGTAAAAGTGCCCCATCGGGCAGGTCATGTAGAGGTGGTGTTGGTAAAATCTTAGCAAATGTGCTCGTTTGGGCTGAACGTGGCGTCACATAGACTTGAAAGGAAGTGGTCCACTATTTTACCCAGAATAATTTAGAAGGACTCACTCCTTCCACACGTCTGGGCACTCTGAAAGAAAATGGCTTATTGGAGTATTTCTATCGATTTAAGAGTTGTTACAGGGTTCCTGTGTGCTGCCAACAGTGCACATTTCCCAAAGTCTCTTCAAGGAAGAACCAGACGTTTTGTCTGGAAGGATTGGAAGTAATCTTAACTAATAATTACTCTTTACCGCATTCCAGTACTTCATCTTGGTGTAATCTCCCACTGCAGAGGGATTCTAATCAAGTACAAATCTGTCTTAGTTCCACCCCTTTGGGTATTCTTAAATTGTTTATTTGGTTGTCAATTATGGAGTTTGTTGCACTTGGAGCATTCATCAAGTGAAATGAGCCAGTTGATCTATCTGGGCCTAGCATCTAGGACAGAATGAAGCCACAGAGGTGTAATTGATGGGGGATCAGCACACGAGGGAAAGAAAATAAATCTATATGCGCTCCTATGGAATGCTCAGCGAAAAAGAAAAATAGTTTTTCACTAAATGCAAGCAGTGGAAAGACAGAGCACAGCAAGGAAGGAGTGCTCCAAGTGTGGTTACAAACAAAGAATAGGGAGAAAAGCATGAAATAAGTCAGGGGATAGACAAGAAATCTACACAGTCAAGAGCAACCCGGCGATCAAAAGACCACTAGATATATTTTAATGAATTAATAACAATAGGTCTTCCTGGGTGAGGCCACTGTGGTGGATACCACACAAGGTGTTTGACTGCAGTAGCTTTCCAAATTTGAGTCCTAAGAGTATAGATAAAGTTAAGCCTGTTGCTGTGAACGCAAACATGATAAGTTTACTGCTAAATGTTAGTACTCCATGTTGGTACATCAGCAGCAGCTAAAGCTTTTAAAGCAAAACGATGATGTTCTTTGGAAATATACGGAACTGTTTAATAGGAAAGCCAGAATAAACCTTTTGCTGTGGATCCCAAAAAGGGGTAAATAAATGTGTATCTGCTTAGATATGTGTTGACCTAATCTAGCAACTGAGTGAGAATGACAGCTGTGTCTGCTTTTAGGGGGAAGCATCCTTTACATCGCGGTGAGCACACCGCAATGCAGTTCCAATGCAGCCGTTCCAATGCAAGTCGTTACATCGACTTGCGCTGGATGGCGCTATAACCTAAGGAATAGTAAGATTTACTATTCCAACACCTTCCCTACTGTACGTAGACTGGTGTTGGAATAGTAAATCTTACTACTCCTAAGTCCAGCGCCCTCCAGTGCAAACCGTTGTAACAACATGCATTGTAAAAACTGCAATGTAACATACCGCGATCATTTTGATTGCATTGGTACATCACATATTCCCTTTTAGGAGACCTGATCATTTGCTTAAATGGAGCCACAATTTATATGGTCAACTTGACCTAAACAGTCTTGTTACATCACTACTTTTTCAATTCATAAGGGGTTGTTTCTGTACAAAAGATTAAACTGTGAAACATATCCCCCCGAAAGTAGACACTATATTATGTAATACTCCAATATTGACTGATATTTCAGAAGTGTGATCGTTTTTGAGCATGGCAAGGCATTGCTCACATTACATTTCTCAGTTCACAGGTGTCAGTGCACCACTAAGAGAGCTAATCAAGAAAAAGTACATTTTTCAAGAATGTAATAAAGTTTTTAACAAAATCAAAGAGAAAGTGACATCAGCAGAACCTATAGTTTATCTTGATCTTAACTTGTGCACTGAATTTACTGTATAGGGTGGTCCAGTTGTATTAGATGCCTTTATATAGCTCAACATAAATCGGGAAAAGATTCGCCCGTACGTGAAGTATCATATTGCAGTTAAAGCTTGACTCAAGTAAGATGAACATATTCTCATGCAGAGAAAGAATAGCTTGCTGTCATTTGAGCTTGCAAGCATTATCATTTGTTTCTGTTTGGCAAATCATTCACTAAAGTCACAGACCGTCAAGCCCTTTTTTTTTATGTTTGGAAACCTTAGAGCAAAAATAGCTCCATGGATAGAAATTTATCTCCTGGAGTGGGATTACTAAATTGTACAAAAACCTGGCAAGGATCACAATCCAGTCAACTATATAACTCTTCATCAACTTCCAAGGGTGATGTAACAATGGCAGAGCAATACATTAATTTCACAATTACACAATTTCTGAAAGAATATTAGAAACTGATCTTTTGAAACCAAATGTGGAAGAAGCAACACCTGAAGAAGAGAGTTGTGTAATAAAAGAAAACAATTGAAAACATGTTAATGCCAGAAAGTTTGCCAAAGGTGTCATGTTCAAAGAAATGTTGGCTTTTCAACAGATTCAAAATGTGTTATCGGTGTCGGATGTGAAAGGTTACTTACAGGTACTCAAATTGTGATTCCATATCCTCTCTGGGGAAAAATAATTACAATAGCACATGAAAGTCACATAGGTATGATAAAAAAACGTGCCTTAAAGATGAAGTTTGGTTTCAAGGACTGGATGCAGTAGAGGAGAATGCCATTCTAGAGTGTGTCTTGTTTCTCAGTATGCTGGGAAACATCAGCCTCCAGAGAACGTAATCAAGTCCAGACTTCCCAGTGCTATATGAAAAACAGTGCCAATTGACTTTTATAGTTGAATGGTCTCTGTGAATTATGTATTTTGTTATAAGGGATTAACTGTACGACGTGTCATCTGTATTATCAATGGCTGTGTTTCTTGTATTGTAGAGTTATTGCGTAAAGAGTGGGGGTATACACATTACTCTTAAATTGGATAATGGTCTTCATTTAATAGAGGGGAATTTAAACAATGCATGCAGTACTTGGGGAGTGGGGAGGTCATAGGAAGGTCGCACCAATGTGACTACAAGCACATGGAATGGTAGAAAAGTTTATGGCCACAGCAAACAAAACAATACAGCAAGCAAAAACAACACAGATAGCAATTAATCAGGCACTGTGCCAGGCCCTTCAAAACTATTCCAGCATTCCACGTCTCAACTTGGAAATTACCCTCTACAATGATGTTTGGACATGTACAGCAAACCAGACTTCCTCACTTGTCGAATTCTATAAACAAAGAACATCACACCATTTCTAACAGAGGCTTCAAGACCAAGTCCAAAATAAAAGAGAATGCATCTGGGGATTTTGGGTGATGAACAAAGGAAGAGGGCCTGCAGTTGCCTGGTCGTGTACATAACTGCAACTTTTAAGGCATTGTGTATACTAGGTCTGCAGCCCGAAGTGGTCACACCTCCTATGCCTGCAGGGATAATTTTAACATGCTACTCACCCACTCCTGGTTTTTCTTGCCTAATAAGATTGCTATTGGCTATTATATCATGCTGTTATTTGGGGTATAAGGCAGTGTAACATGCTATTTTTTGACATAGCGTTGCTTATAGTTTGGGTTTGTGAGACAAGTTGGCGTTGCTAGGAGGGAAGCCAACGAGAAATAAAAATAGGAGAAGTTACTACATGTAATTTATTGAACTGTAAATTAAATTCATTATTATTGAAAAGAATACCGTACTGGACTGACACACAGGCAGCTACAGGGAAAAACAAAAAAGAACATTCCGAGAATGGCGATTCAATAAAGAATGTTTTTCATGAAAAAGTGTGTCAGATGTTAACATATAGGTGGCCCATTCTACAAAAGTACAGGCAGAAGTCCAATCAAGAAAAACAATGTGCATTACGTTGTAATGTTTAAGTTGAATGTAGAAAATAAATGTTCTTCATATTATTTGCCATTTTTCATTATGCCCACTATCACCAAAAGAACCTACATGAAAATAATGCCAGGGTTCAACTTAACCTGCAAGCAACCAGTTGATGTCACTCTTGAAATTCACACTGTTGAAACGTGTTGGTGCTGAAGGACCTTCTCTGACAGCAATGGTGTAGGAATGGTGCCATGGGTCCTAGTGCAAGCAATGGAAAAGGCCCCTCTGGCTGCTGTTTGGGTGCTAAAATATAGCAATAATATTACAGTGACAGTGAGCCCTCAGGCCTACTGTCCACGGTGCCTCTGCGCCATTCTTAGCTGTCTGACAGTAGCTGTCCACTTTCCAAAGAGTAGGGCAGTTTGTAAAGCTACTCTTACTTTAAGGTCTTGTAAACCAGTAATACCACAGTTGTCAAAATAATCGTGTGGACTACACATAAGAGTCTCACAATCCTGTGGTATGGATGGAAGATTCATACTTACCCTTTATTGTAAAGTTCCTCCTTCCAAATTGCTAATGCATAAGGTCTTTGAGTTATGCATGGAAAAGCGCTTGTTCCTGCTCTTCCATTAAAAGGATTCAATCAAATAAAGTTTTACAAATGAGAAATAAAACAGATTGTAACTCCTATTTAGATGTACCCTCATTTTCACGGATCACTTTTTGCTTGCTTGGATGTGCATTTAATGATGGGTCTCCTTACATTTAATATGGGAGTGGCATGAGTGCCTTCTCATTAAAAGTGGTCCTTATTAGGTAGGAGCCTGCCAGACAGCAGAACATTCTGGTTATAAAAGGCATTTTCGAGACATGTTGATAGCTGACCTAGAAAGCAACTCTGTTGTGTGTTTGCTTTTTGTTTTGTCTTCCTAGAAAATGGTTCAGGCTGCCATGTTGGTTTTTTTTCATGAGCAGCATGTCTAAAGGCATTGGCACAGCCAATAGGTCTCAAAAGCAAGACCTATGGACTTCACTAATGCATGTTTCAATTCCCAGCAGCCCGTACGAGAGCACAGTGCTTGTGGATCTGACGGGCACCAGCTGCTGACAACAGTGCACATTGACAAATGCTAATTGACTATGACTAGACTTTAGTAGCCACACGGCCTAAACTCTAGGGGTGGGTGGAATTTGCGTAGTTGCGCTACGCAAAGCTCTGCAAAATGGTAAAAAATCTCAGTGAGCACGCTAAAGTTCTGCAAACACGTGGAATTGCTTGTTCCGCCTGTTCACGATGCTTTTTTCCTGTTCACGAACGTTGTTTGCGTGCTCGGAGAGAAATATCTTGCAAACATGCATTTTGAAAGTGTGAACAAGCAAAAAATTCTGCAAAGCCACGGATCGCAGAATGTTTGGCATTTACGCGTTCTCCGTGGAAAGCAAAATTACCCACATTCAACGAGCAGAACAGAGTTTGCCGCCCAGGCCTACTAAACACATCCTCATGTTGATACTGCACCTTTGGACAGAGGGACATGTCCAGTTTATATAAAGCAATGGAAACACTCATGCGAAATGTTCTAGACCAAGGTGGGTCAAACCAGTAAATACATCGGGGTTGTGTAAGGTTAGATGGGGGTGTAGCAAGCAGCTATGGTAATGAAAGCTTGGCCACTACCTGCATTAATCTACCTGCTTTATTGCGAGTTGCCCATCACTCTGGCTTACCATTGTAGCTGAAAGCACGGTCGCTATCAAAGCAAGGGGTAAGCCCAGTGAATATGTTGCTGGGCAGACTGCCATGTAATAACAGCACACCCAGCATTTTGATTTTATATTTCCGAAGCAAACACATTTTTCAAGGGTTCTGTTTCTGGATCGCGGTACACATTTGTTCTCGATTTTTTTTTTTAATTTATTTATTTATTTATTTTTTTTGCCCCCCCAGGGAATAATTGTATTATAAAAGTCTGGGCGAAGTTCGCTTAGTAGTGCTATGCATAGCTACGTGAAGTGCACTTAGCACTACGCAAGCTACGCGAACTTCGTAGTGCGGCACTGATTGCACAGTGCCAGATGCTTGTCCGCACTGTGCAATCATTGCAAACTACATCTTGCACAGTGCAAGCAGTCGTTTTCTGCCGCTGGAGTAGATTTGTACTCGAGCAGCAGCTTTCTCAACGCGGACTCGTAGTTTCTCATCACGAGCGGTCACGAGCCTAGGCGACCACTTGCAATGAGAAACCTGACCTCCCCCCATTGAGAATCTCGCCGGGAGGTTTATTGTCCACGCTCGCAATCGGCAACTTGATGTTGCTGATCGCGAACGAGGAAAAAGTCTCGCCGGGATGTTATTTTGCTCGATTGCGTTCGCCAACTTGACGTTGAGGACCGCGAGCAAGCAAAAAGTGCCCGCTACGCTATGCGTTTTTGCACTGTGCTACATGCAATTCACGTAGCGTGTAGTTGCGCAAACTACACATGCTCCACGAGCGTAGCGTAGTACTATGCCCAGGGTTAGCTTCGAGGGCACCCTTTACAAAGGAAAATGGGGCGGTAACGATTTCTGCCCTACCTCCTCAACAAATGAGTTACGTTAGTCACTGCAGCCGCCTGCCGGTGAATTCCTGACCCTGTGAACTTGAGGCCAGATCATTGCTTCTTGTGAAAGGCAGATTAGTTGCTTCAAACAGCCTGCCTGTCTTTCACAGTGAACTGCCGATTTATGCCTACACTGGAAACAACACCCGTGTCTTAACACCTTCAGCGCGGCGCGAATTTTCGCGCTGTGCTGAAGGTTCTAAATAGCGGGCGTGGTCATGACGGAACGGTTCCGTCATGAGCACAGCCCAACCGACGCTCATGACGGAACCACTCCGTCATGAGCGTCGAAGGGGTTAATGGGGTGCACGGTCCTGGTCTGCGCCCAGCATGTTCAGCCAAAGGAGCACTGTGGTGAAGATTGGGGCAGTGCGTCTTATGTGTAAAAGGGTCCAAGATGCCTAACTTAGTTCTCACATTTCAAATCTGTGTACAGTGTGGATGAAGATATACGAATGCATTTGGATTAACTGATGTGCGTTGCCATTATACTTGTGCTCCTGACAGTTTATCTGTGACACCTTATGTATTAAGCCAGTTTACCCACTTGGCTAGATACTCCGGCACCTACATGTGTAAGAGCCGGAGGATTTGATCTGTTGTCATAATGAGTTTGCAGCAGTGTGCTAGGGTTTGGATTTAAATGCATGTAAAGGTATTGTGTCCCTCCTGTCTGTGGTAGACACCCTGCTAACCAATGTTACTCTGCTTCTGAATAGAAAAAGAAACCATGTTGTCGGTAGAGTGGTTTGGGGAAATATTTTTCTGACAGTGCGTTGTATTTCTCTTTTCTGTTTTTGTTATGGAATGTTTTTATGTAAAAATCGCATGAGCGGTTTGACTTTAGAGTAATATGTCATTCTTGCCAGAGACAAGCTGGTTCCCACTCCTGTGTGTATCTTAATAGATGAAATATAAAAGAAGAACTGTATCACCCATTGCACTTGAAACTTATCACTGGTGGCGATGATCAATATTACAGCCCTGTAAAAGCAGCAGGCATCAAACTCTTCTGAGGCATACTCCAGAAATATGTTTACCGTAAATTCAAGGCAACAGATCCAGTCAAAAGTATGTCTGACGTCCAAGATGGCCAGATCCAGGCCAGATTTTCAGGATAACCCCCAACTATGTTAAACAGATTCATTTACATTCATTTTGTGCAAATATAGATTTTCTTGAAAATCTGACCTTCCTGGACCTGCGTCTGACATTACTGCTTTATGTCCCACTGGAAAGCTTCTAGGAACTCACTGATTCTGGGGAGCTGGAAAGGCAGACAACCCCTTTATCCTCAATAGCTCCTACCCAGTTCTTGCTCACTAGGCAGTATTCTTTTCCGACTTTCTTAATCCTCCCTGTCACCTGGATGGAAGTATCTGAATCCAATCTATTGGCTGTGCTTAGTGATGGGTTGCCCTTACAAAGCACATCCCTCCTAGTTTAGTTCTCCGGAGTAGGCATACTCACCTATCTGATTCAGTTTGATGTTCTCAGACTCTTGTGTTTGCTCAGGAACCAGCATTCCCCACAGGCGCTCATGGTATATGGTAACCTTGGTGCCCAATAACCTTTGCTAATTTATGTAGAAGTTGCAGTGCATTATTGTCTTTGCTGATGGTTTAAAATCTAGCTCTTGGGCTCTGCCAAGTGTTACCCACTGATGTCGCCAGCCAGCCCTCCATCTGAAACCTCAAGGGCCTCATCCTGCAGAGAATTTCTTAACCTAAGCTGGGAAGGTTGAACTGGCTCTAAGATTAGCCATCGGTCCAACTCTAAAAGCATTTTCTCATAATCTGAGAACTGATTTGTTTTGCAGCAAGTGTGGTCTATCATATTGTGCTAACAAATCCATCTGCCAATATTTTGACAGTTACGTGAGGAAGCCATGCAGGGGAAAAAGTACCTCTGAAGTGTGGAGTCAACTCTTCTGACAGTCCAGTACTTCGTTCTGAGCTTTGTGGGACATCCACATCAGTAATCCCACACCTGGAATTACAGATTTCATGGTGTACAGTAATCGACGTGCTGAATTACCATGGTACTAAAATTATTTCCAAAGGAATGGGAAATAAAAACCGGAATTGTAAGATTGTGATCTGATTTACGCAAATTATTCTGCCATTCCAGGACTTTTACCCCCATAAATATTTTGCCATATTCTTTCCCAGCGAACTGTGCATGGTAAACTGGCCCCAAGTTGCAATGCTCTTGCATTATTTTGTAATTCCAAATCGAGCAGAAATTAATTTTTTGACCTGAAATGAATTCCTATCTGACTTTGGAGTGAGGGCCTTATTCCACATAACTTAAATTTACACTGTTCACGTTATGCTACTTTCAAAAAATGTATGGAGCACATTTCTGTCATTTTGAAGGGCTCATTGGGTTGATAGAATCTGGATCCCTTGTCTACAAGATCCCAGGTTGGATCGTTGAGCAGAATACAGTGTTCTAATGTTTTTGTGATGATTGAGAGAGGTGAAGATTGTTGCTGCTAGCTTCTTCCACAGTGAGACATAGTTTGCGGGCAGCAGCTTTGTGCTTCATGCCAATGCCAGCAACCCCCACACTACCCCACTCTCACCCCCAAATTCTTCCTCTTCTGGGGTGAAGTGAGAAAGGGGGTGCAGCAAACAGGATTTTGCTCCCATTGGGTCTACGTCATCCCTCCTACTTGGGTCGCTGTCCAGGTGGGGACCAGTAGCTTATACAATACCAAGTAAGTTAAAGGGTCTGAGGGAGCTTTATAGACCACCGCGGATAAGTCCCCCTATCATATACAACAATACCACAGAATCCATGGGTCCCTGAAAAAATTCTATGTAAACAGACAAGCACAACTCAACAGGACACACCACCTTGGAGGAAGTGCTCTTTAAGAGGACGGAATCCCATCGCCCACCGAGGTGGCATGCTTCATCATTTGGGCTCTCCTCTTGGCTGCAACCTAGTGCAGCCAAGGAGCTACAACTCCTTGCTAAATCTAAAGGAGGAGCTTGCTGATGTTTTAGTGTAATCCGGGGACTATATCTCCTAAGATCAATGAAGCAAGACACTGTGTGGTGAAAGTATATAGTGCAGTGTAAACAGAAAAGTGTGTTAAAATTGACTACCAGGAGAAAAGTAAGTTTATTTAGTATCTTGTGGTGTCAAAAGTTAAAAGCAGTCAGTGTGCGGTCCGAAAAAATGTACGAACGCCAGGTGAAGAATAATTAAAAGGTCTACATGTTTCAGCCAATATTGATCATGAATTGATCATGGCTTTCTTCAGGAGCGAATTGTTACCACTGCAAAATCTAGTGAGTAAAATATCACAAATCAAAATCAGAATTATTAAGGAACGATACAACCAACCGTATACCTGTGTACTTATTCGTAGTGGTAACAACTGGAATACGAGGTGGACACCCGTAAGAAATCTGGAGAACCATTCACCGCTCCTGGTAGCAACTCAGGGCGTCGCTATCCCGGGCTCGATCCTTGCTGTCCACCTTGTATCCCTGTAGTTACCACTACAAATAAGTACACAGGCTCTCTGAAGGTTTCATGTAGCAGGGAGTATGTTTTCTGCGTTAAGATCAGTGGAGACGATCATCAAAGCTAATTCACTGCAGAGCCTTCACTTCCACCACGTGTAGCGACGATCTGCTTTGTGAATGGTTGGTTCTGCCAAAGAAGCGACTCTAACTTGCGGAGTGAAATGGTTCTTTAATGCCTTGCTTTGACAAATAGGATCATATAAAAAGAATTAAGGTCTATTAATAATATTTAGAAAATCTATGTTGCCCTGTTACGTCTTTATTTTGTTCCTTGGGTATTCGAGGGGCGTAGTAAGATGATTTTCACTATGGCCACAATTCAGTAGAAATATGAAAATGACGGTAAGGAGGCGTCTAGTTTCATGTTGACCAAGATGGTATTTTAATTACAGAGAGGACGATGCGGGCGGGAGTCGCTATGTGCCCGGCTCCCTCGGATTTCAATGGCTACCGAGTCTGTTTTGGCGTTGCTTCAGTAGCGTTCAGTGTTATTTGTGGATTGTCTGAGCAGCGATACCCAGCTGCCCCTGCAGGCTTCAGATTTCTATTAGCCGCTCCAGCGAGCAGGAATCCTCAACACCCACTGATCTCTTGCACCCCAGACTTGTTAAAAGCCAGGAGGAATGTTAGTGATGCAACAGCTGGGGAGTTTTCACATTATCCGCCTCTCATCACGCTGGGCGCTCAGCACTCGGCTTGTTTCAGCTGCACACTCGGTGCCCTTTCTTGTGGCTTGTCTTCGCAGGCGTCGGGCCGAGGAAGCGTTTCTCTGGGTGTGTTTGATGGTCACACACATGAAGCGCGCTCGCTTCCTGCAATGTGTTCATTGTCTCCAATGCAGGGCGGATATTTTTACAGTGTGTTCCACAGATGGACGCACATCCGGGCATTGTCTGCTTTTTGCAAGTGTTGTGGGGCACCTGTTTGTTAAACATTCTTGTTTTCGTGACCAGCCACGAGAGAGCCTTTTGTAATAAAATTAAATCTATAAAAACGACATAAAATATATGCAAGACATTGAACTGTGGGCAGCTAATTTTCATATTTAAGTCTTTTCCACGGTCATTCAAATTCTTCTTCTGTCCACCTCAACTGGGGGCAGTAAAGTGCACCTGTCTGATAGGAAGCAGCCATACTCTTCTATTCAAGTTATATCCAATGCTTAGTTTATTTTTACATTTTGTATTGCAAGCACATGGCTCCCACATTTAGGGAACAGCATATTTTCTATTTTTTTCTTTTTGTGGCCTATGCTTGGAATAAAAAAGTAAGGAATGCAATGAGGACCTCTCAGTCCAATAATAAGAACATCTGTTATTTAAGCACCAACCACAATTCATGGTGTTGAAAAGAGCTGGTCTGTTCTGGAGCGGAGTACATTAAAGTTTCCAGAGTTGGTGTATTATGTGAAGGGACATTGTATGAAAAGGGGAGGTGCAGGCATCCATGCAAACTTTATGCCATGGTGGGAGATCAGGAATAGAAACAACTTCCAAAAGGAGTATGGGGGGGGGGGGGGGGGTGAGAGGTGGTCAGTGGTAGGAGGTATGATACTCTGTACTTGCTGATATAATCTGTTACTGGGGAGGCTGTCAGGACAAGTTTGAACTGTACAAGAAATGGAAGGGGAACACAACATTTTTTTGTCACAATCTGGGTATTTGAAACAGTGCTACTTGCGTCACTCCACGGGTTAACTGGGCATTCATGTACCTTTATATTCTCATGTTAGCGTGAGCATTGTTTTATGAGTAATAAAGAATCACAGCAGCTCATTGAAGTTTTATTCATGACATTGTTCTCAACTCCGCTTTGATCATAGAAACTAAAATGTGGCTGTGCCTCGCTGGAAATTTGCATACCAGCTGGCTTTCCTTGATCTTGACATCAAAACGTTTCGTAGAAGACCTAACCGCGTGGGAGAAAGGAACCAGCGCTGAGAACATAGAATATCATGGAGACTACTTTTGTTTCTAGAGCACGAGTCTTCAACCTTTTATTTAATAAGAACTACTTATGTTCAACTAAAATCACCCCATGGTACTATTAGTATTGTAGTGTTGTAATAGTGGCCACTCAGACAAGATTACATTAGTGGTCACCCTATGCAAGTTAGTACCAGTGATCACCAGGGGCGGCTCCTCCGCTATGGCGGAGGAGCGTCGCCCCACTGCTTTTAAGCAGTGCGAAACATAAAATGATAATAACTTAGAGTTATCATCATTTTATGCTTCTTGTATTCCTGCTTTGCGGCGGGCGGGCTGCTCTGCCCTCGGAGCAGAGGAGAAGTGGTTTGCCCACTCCTGAGCGTGCAATGACTGTTTGGTCAGCCCTCTCCGGCAGTCCAACCAGTTATGCCCGCTTTCTCCTTCTCCATGCAGGCTGCATTACAGCCCGCATGCAGAACATGCCCACCCCTCCAGCCCCTGGCTGAGCGCCATGTCAGAGTTGGAGACAGGAGAGCAGAAGCAGAAAAGACGCTGGACCCTGCCTCAAAGTAAGTTTAAAAAAGATTTGGATTCCCCCCGCACAATATACCCCCCCCCCGCCACTGGTATTCACCTAAGCGCATCCTGCATGGTTGCCAGTAGTAGAAAAGGATTCATCAATTTGGAATGCCTTTACCTGGGTAATATATACTATCATAGCTGCAACACTCCTGGCACCAGGAAATGTTATTAGTAATAAGTCTCCCCAACACCAAATGATTTATAACTCAAGAATCAGCTTTAAATATATTGTGGAAATTCAGCAGTTCTTTTCACCAAACATCAGCTTAG
The DNA here is from genome assembly GCF_964263255.1 of Lissotriton vulgaris. Classification (NCBI taxonomy): domain Eukaryota; kingdom Metazoa; phylum Chordata; class Amphibia; order Caudata; family Salamandridae; genus Lissotriton; species Lissotriton vulgaris. The sequence continues at coordinate 1,142,017,080 of NC_141696.1, read as the reverse complement.
GAGTTATAAATGCACACACATTTTTGATTTGAATACACTCTTTTCATTGTTGGTATACGTATATTAAATTAGCCAAGTAAAAGTGTCTAATTTAATAGGCTGGTCTGCAAACAGGAGAGCTACTTACAGGTAGTTGGAGAGCTATCGATAGCTCACAAGTTACTTGTTGGAGAAGTCTGTTCTAGAGAGACCACCTGAATGGTGGAACTAGCCCAGTAGGCCTTTAAAATTCTACAATGGTTTATCTAGAAGTAGGATTCTAGAAGTCTGGGACTGTTGCTTCTTTGTATTTGTATTTAGCCTAGCAGCTATTCATGTCCATTGTGGTAGAAGTAATTGAAAATAAATGTATTCATTTGTAAACATGCCATAAAATTATATCACATAAAATATAATTTCATCAGTTTACTACAAACAACATACAACACTAATATGGTAGCAGTGCATATAAAGTAAATATTATGACTGGATGACTATTAACTTAAGTCGTAAACACTGCCAGAATAGGGAGCTATAATAAGATATTGACTCTAGGGACTGTAAAAAACCTCTGTGACATAAGCGATTGCACTTTACTCATTTGAGTTTTTATTTGAGCACCATGGGGAAGTATCAGGCATCCTACAATGAAAAGGGTCTTTCAGCTATTCAAACTTGCCTTCCCTTGCAGCAATAATGGACAAGATTAGAATGTCACAAATATAATGTTATAATATACTGTTCGAGCTTTTTAAGTCCAGCATGCCCCACAGAGAGACATCTCTCTAGGGTATTCTGCTGTTATTTGTACTAAATGTTCTAGTTGGTTAGAACGTAAAAGTATGATAGTTTCAGCTTTTGTACACCACTAAATTAGAGAAGAGCTTCCATTTCTTTTATTTTTTATTTTAGTTAAGCTCGCTGCGATGCCAAATTAGTTCCAGTCCTGGTTTATTTACAATTGGGTAGGATAAGGGAGAAATAATAAATACATACATTTTTATGGTAGCACTCCCCTTTACTTAAAAAACACCTAACATTTGTTGCTGTCTTCAAATACGAGAAGTAATCATGTGGTACGTCGAGTATATCACTATTATTTAGGATTTAATGAAACCAGAATGCTAAACCTATTGCCAGAATTACAGTGAAAAAGCTATTACAGTACACATTTCAGTTGAGCGCTTGAACATGCAGATAACATCACTTTTTCTTTCTCAAATGTCATGTTCTAAAAAATTGGTCTGAGTCTATTGAACATGAAACTTAAAAAATTGTAAACAATTAGGGGTCCCCCTGCTATTAATACAGTTTGTAAGGCAGGGTGAATATAATCAGTATCCAAGGATCTTAGAAAACTTAACATTCAACAGGAACATTTTAGAACTGTAATTCCCTACCACAACTAAGCTTAAAAATACAGTTCCTGGGGGGAGGAGCCAAGCTCGCGACCGTGATGGCCGCAATGTAGCTCGGCTCTGCTAGCCTTCCTGCCCAACACACATATCCTGACACGCATCCTGCCCCGAGACGACATACTCGGGAAGATTCGGAAAGACGGAGGAAAGCTTGTACTCACCATCTGTCCCGGGGGCTCCTGCGAGCGGCGGATCCGAAGTTACACTCCTGCTTGGTCTGGGGCCTCCGCGGCGTAGAGACCGGGGACTTGCGTGTGGAGGTCAGCCGGCCAGATGGTGTCGACGGCGGCCCCTGGTGGAGAGGAGAGGTCGGCTGGGAGAGGCCGTAGTGCGGTTATGCCGATGGCAACGGATCGGGCCCGGTCCAGCGGCCGGAGGGCCCCGTGGTGAGGTGCGGCACGCCGTGGACGGGGGAAGACCGTGTAGGAGGCTCCCCCCTTTGTTGCCTTGCCCGGCCATCTTGAAGCCCTGCGCCCGGAGTCGGCGTGTGGCGCCCGCGGGGCGGCGGCGCTGGCAGTCCCCCTTTTGGTGGCTGTCCTTTCTGCACCCAGATTGTCATTTCTGGGGCCCGAGGGGGCTCCCGTGGTGGCCTTGCTTGAGAGCCCGCTCCAGAAGTTGAGGCGCACGGGGACGCGGCTGGATCTGCAAGATGGCGGCCGGCGCCCTGAGTCACGGACTGAACCAGGGCGGCGAATCTGTGTCGCTGAAATGTACGGGGGTCTGGTCATGTGAGCGGGAGCTCACGCTTGGTGATGTTCTTGACGCCTTAAAGACTTTACGCGCGACCCTGGCCCTTGACGACCTTGTGCTGGATAGAAGGACGGCCGCCATTGATGTCGGGCCGTCCCTCATGGACGCGGCTCGGCCCCGAGTATGTGCTGTTTCGTCCCCCTCTGTTGCCAAGAGGAGTGCTGTCACTGTGCATCGGCAAGACTTTACACCAGCGGCCCCGAATCCCGGGGTCGCCTTGATCGTGGCGGGCGCGGGCGTGGGCACCGCGTTGGAGCCCGTTCCTGCTCGACTGATCGGGGAACAACGTAGATTGCCGATTCGAACTGCCCCGGCGAGACCCCAGTGTTATCCTGCGGGGACGACTCTACTTTCCTGGGCGGTGAGACTGCACCCACATTGTTTGTTGTTCCCGTTGTCATTGCTGAAACGTCTGGACTGCCGCACAAAGTTCTTGCCTGGCCGCTGGTTGCTGGAGTCCTCTGGTTTGCTCCCATGGTCCGTCCTGCTTCGACCATATGGCCTCTCCACTTTGATTTGTTTGCTGTCCACTACTCTACCACGCGCGGTAGCGATGGCTAGGAAAGGACAAGGCTGAGCCGGTTCTGGAACCGGAGGACTAATGGTTGGCGGATGGAGATGAGGAGTGCCCTCAACCGTGATACTGTGGACGATTCCTTCGAAGGTTTATGATACCCGAGACTGTGTCGATTCCGTTTTGATGTTGCACTAATGTGTGTGATGGCGGGGGGTAGGGGCCGAATGGCTCGATTGATGGCTTCCTCTCCCCCTGGTTCTTTTTCCTTTTCGTCTCTTTTGTTTCCTTTCCCTCTCTCTAACTTTTTCTATATTTCGGGTCTCCTATTTAGGGCGACAGGCAAGCTGCTGGGGGGGTAGGCCGTAGCCTTCTGCAGGGGTGCAGGGTGGGGTGGGGTCTTTTTCTGGTCGTTTATTAGTTTCTACGGCTCTTTTGTGTCCCTTTCTTACGACGCCGTGGCTGTGCGTGTTTCCCACGGTGCGTTTGCTTGTGGGGGGGGGGGGGGGGGGTGAGGTATTCTTACTTTAGACGATATTGATTGCACAGATATATTGATTTGAACGCCCCGCCCCCAATAACGTGGTCCCCAGTCACTTTGCTCGCCCTTCTCGCTGTGGGGGCGCGTACAGCAACACAGCGCTCATTCTTTTCTTTCTTTTTTAGCGTTCCCCCTTTTTCTTATCTTCTGGGTCAGTATAGAGAATGACTGTAACTCCTTTTGCCGCTCTGGTTACTCAGTTAGGTATAAATATAATAATTTGGTGGTCTGTGTGCACGTGGCGGGCTATGATGGGTACTGATTGGAAATGTGGCATCTATATTCTGATTGCTGTAGACTATTGCTGATAACCGTTTTTGTTGATGCCATACTGTTTTGCTGCTTGATTCGTGGCCCGCTATGGGCACCCAGATGATTAAACTGCAATTGATCCTGCTATAATTTCTATTATAAAATTAACCTTCTTTGATCCTGCATCCGGCGGTCACACTCCGCTCCTCTACGATAGAACTGCTTGTTTGTAATATACTGGGCGACTGCCGTGGAACCTCTTTACTGATTTACGTGCTTTCCAGATTGCTTCGTGGCCGGCCTAATTGGTTGTAGGCCCGTATTTGTAAGCTACTATCTGCACAATAAAGGTTTTCAAAAATTAAAAAAAAAAAAAAAAAAAAAAACAGTTCCTGTAACAAAATATGGTGCAGTCTTTCAGTGATTGCTGTTGGATATCGTGATAGTATCATAAATGCTATCATTTGCCAACAAAGGGAGAATTGAATCTTCCCATTGGCAACGGACAGATTATGACATTGATAGTATTGTGGATGGCTTCCTAGTCAACTCTGGCATATTCTAATATTCCCAATATTCCATTAACAGCTACCAAAAATCTTGATATTGATGGCATTATAGCTGCCATTTTCACCAACCTTGGTAAATTCTAATCTTCCCAAATTTCTAATGGATGGCTGCCTGGTATCTTGATATTATTAGCATCCTAGCCTACATCCTAGCCAACATCAGCCGATTGTAATCTTGCAGACGGCCGCTGTCAGATAGCTTCACTTTGATATCTTAGCTGCCTGGATCACATTGATATCTAGCTACTTCATATTGCTGGGTCCACGGCACAAGTGAAGTATAATTCTTAATTGTTCTCATACTTCATCTGATTGTATAGGCTTCTTTGGAACTCCTATTTCGCATTATCTTTTGCTGCTTTTTTTTAATGTTCAAATCCAGGAAGAGATTTTTTATACAGAAAACCTAGGCACCCTTCTTCCAAAAACTGTTCTTGTTCATCACATGTAGGTAATTTTGTAAAGAATTCTTTTGGTTTCCCTATCTGAATTAAAACTTAAGCCTACTCTTGCCTTTACTGGTAATTGAGTGTAAGTCCCGCTAATTTGGTACTTGAAAAATTGAAGCCTAGCCCCACTGCTGATCCCGGTCTTCCTTTTGATCGCCTCAAACTTGGATAGAATATATTAATCATATCTCTGAACCTTAAACACAAGCTGTGAAATTGTTTTCAGCTTTGTAGGCTCTCAACATTAACACTGGGGGTCTTATCTCTGAACATTTGGTTAAATCTTACTAACCATCGAGTATAAGCTTGAACTTTATTTAAAGATATGTTTACGTTATCCCTGATCCATTTTCCTCTATAAATATGTAGCTTAAAATAGGCATACTTTAGAACAACCTCCCCCATTGTATTGGTTAGCGTCAAACTATTGCTAATCACTCGCCCTCTCTTTACTAAAGATATTGATCTTGGAGTAAATACATTTATCTCGGATCTACGTGGAGTTTCATCAAATGGAATACTATTATCTGCCTGCTGCATTATGTTTTTTTTACCAGATAGAAATCTATTATGGGGGGTAAAGATTGGCTATTGCTAAGGTAGCTAGATAATTTGCAGTTGAAATATTAAATAGGATTGTGTCCAACTTATTATTTGAAGGAATCTGAGCCTGTGGCCTGCAGAATATACAAAGTAACCAACCGCGGCAGCCACAGGACCACACACAGCTATCTTATCACCTACTAATCACAAAGAAGTGCTATGTTTTCACTGTCATGTACGTAAGTGTCAAGTGCTGTGATTAAAAAGGTTTTAATGGTTGGACCAGTGCAAAGATTTTAGACCTTCTTAGCAACAATTTTCACCATTCTTATATGACAATAGACCCAAATTTGAGATTTTTGGGAAAATCCTATATCTTCTTGCTGGTGTCATCTGAACCATCTGCGTAATATTGTTTAGCACTGCCTTAAAACAGACCCTGGTAATGCGGATTGTGAAATGACGACCAAAATAAAACATAAAGACATTTGAATCGTCACTGAAGAATCAACAAGTGTTCTGAACAGACTGTAAAATAGATCTCTACGGTCAAGCTTCCATTGATTGAAGTCCCGTTTAACAGTACTTTGCATAGCTCCGTAAAAGGTGACCTCACTTCCTGTTTTTTGAAACGGAAAACAAAAGTGTCCTTGTAGCTGTGAATCTGTGAATACAGCTGGTTTGAAATAGGAGTTTCTGTAGCTGTCTCACACATGAACAAACAGAGCTTTTTGTTCCACATCCAGTGTGAACAAAAATACAGCTGTAGGGAACAACCAGTATGGGAAACAGCCTTTACAACAAGGTTTTTACCTCGTTGTGCCTTTACCATGCGTTTTTTAGCACGCATATTTTTACCACGTGCATGCCATTACAACACATGCCTTTACCACGCATTTAAGGTAAGTTTGGGATGTGGGGGGTCACCCGCCCAAAATTCATTGTTTTTAAATGTAAAAAACAATGCGTGGTAATGGCATGCAATGTAAAAGCATGTTCGTGGTAAAAACATGTGTGGTTAAAAATGCATGGTAAAGGCACACAATGTCTTTACCTCAGTTGTACTGTCGTACAACCCGACAAATATACCAGAGGTAGCTTGTCAAATTCGAAGACACGTCAATAAAACTGGTGCATGTTACCTAGATCAAAAGGGGACGTTATCCCATGATTGTTAATGACCATGTTGTGAAGGTGAAATAGATTCGAGTTTATATGAAAACCAATAGAAATTTAATGATTCGGTTTTTAATCCATGCAATACCTTGGATTGAGTGATACTTATGACTCAAATGTTATATGTGAATTGCGATAGAGGATGGAGGTAGGGGGTTGCGCTTCTCTTTACACAAATGCATCTCTGTTTTAAAAGCCAGTTGTAACAGTTGCCCTGTGAATCAACTTTGCAGTATATTTTTTTTTCATTGTAGAGTTATGCATAAAATTCAGATGCGTGCACGCTATCTTTTCAGAAAAAAGGTTTCTGAAAAGAAATATACCTCAGCCAAAACACCTGTTTTGCTCTAATCCTCTGTGCAAACTTCAGCAATAGAAAATATAAGCATTACCACTTAAGGATGCACTGAATAGAATGAGAATTCATATATAACAGGAATCCTTAATTATATATTTTTTTGATAATCAAGTTTATTTGCATTTGAAAAAACAGTCACAAAAGGACAGCATACAATTGCATAGTAATCAGAGACCATCACTAACAGACAACAAAAGTCACAGTCATGATTGAAATACTCGAGCAAGACACCCCATTTGAAAGGCAGTATAGCTATGTATGAGAAAATCAGAGCAATTAATTCAAAACAGTAAGTTCAGCCATTTGCCCCATACCCTGTGGAACTTCCCATGACATCCCCGGGCCGCGAAGAGAGGTTCCTCCTGGGCCGCGCACCAGTCCACCCCGTCTCCATTTTCACAGGGTAGGGGGTTTGGCCTGAGCCCAGGCCGCCGCAATGTCTCGCTTGGCTACCGCCACCGCTGTGCGGGAATCCTTAATATAAGCCTCTAAGAATATATATGAACATGAGCAGATATTCAGGAAATACAAAAAACAGCAATTAAGCTTCACAACTATTCTGTGGAAAAGAGATAAGAATACAAAGCCTCCTGATGGCTTTTAATTAGGACTTACTAGCCTGACCTCATTAGTAAATAACTAGTTGGATCTATACGTTTTTTGGGCGGCTTCATGGGAAGGAATAGCTAAAGGTGAGGCCTAAGAGCATTAAGTGATTGGAGAGACGATGTGGCCTGACGGCTAGGGCGGTCGACCTCAAATCTGGTAACCTGAGTTCGAGTCTCTGCAACAACATGCATCATCCTGTGTTTCTGTGCAAATCACTTAACCTCCTTGTAGCAGCCATGACTGTAGTGTGACAGCCGACGTAGGGCACTAGGACCCTGCGGATCATAGGGCAGTGACCAGGTCACTGGACACCACATCCTGTAGGGACAGGAAGTGGACAGACGACCAGAGGACAACGAAGAGGACAGACGTGCTGGGACACGCTGGTACCATAACTCTAATAAAGAAAGCGACCAACCTCATCTGGTGTTCGGTGTTCCTTATGCCGCGTGCAACCCAAACAACACGACATCTGGCGGCGAAGACGGTGACGACACCACACATGTGAGGATCCCGCCGTGTGTTAAAAAAAAAAACCAACATCATTGGCAGCAAAGAGACGCAAGGAGCTACACGGGAGCCCACCCCGATCAGCGTCCAACGAGAAATGGCAAAGCGCGGTAAGCAGCATTCGGCGAACAGCGCTAGTGCCCCAAGTAAGAAGCGCGAGGTCCTCGCGCTCAGAAATTGAAGCGCGAAGTCTCGCGAGAAGCACAAAACCTCGGCGGCCATCTTAGGAACAGGCAGGAAAGCCAATCAGAACAAAGAAATAACGCGGCGGCAATCTTAGGAACAGGAAAAGCGAGATTTCGATTGCGAAGTCTCGCGGGAACAAGGGCAGCCATTTTAATTGTGACAGAAAGGAACAATAACTGTAGTAAATACAGGGCAGCCATTTTAGGGGCAGGCAAAATGAAAGAAAGTAGGAAACAAAGAGAAATAGAAAAAAAAAGGGGGACAAGGACACAGAAAGATCCCCCACAACAAGGACTAACAAATAATAAAGTGTAACATAAGAAGAGAGAATAACAAGAACGCTACAAAACAACTCAGATAAAAGAAATATAGAGGCAACAACACAAAAGGAAGCGAAGATGCCTGAAACAAAGCAAAGCGCACAATATCGCAGACCAATGCCATTCAGTGTATCAGAGCTCCAAGTGCGAATAAGATGGGAAAAGTGGATTGTGAAGTTTGAGCGATACATGGATGCAACAGATGTATTAGAGGAAAAGAAACTAGGACTATTCCTGAACCTGGTGGGGGATGAAGTGGATGACCTTCTGATAACACTCCCAAAGAGCGAGACAAGCACATATAAAGGACTAATAAAATGCCTAACAAATAAATTTGATCCTCAAAGGAACATCGACTTTGAAAGATATAGCTTCAACATAGCTTTTCAGCAGCCAGAGGAGTCGATGAACGATTTTGCGACAGGGTTAAGGAAACTAGTAGCGCACCTTGAATTCGAAAAATAAGACAATGAGCAGGCCATCCGCCTAAGACTGATAGAAGGCTGTCGTGACAGACTTTCGCACGTGAATACTAAAGGAGCCAACTACTCTAGAAAGAATTCTAGATCTAGCAAGAGCGGAAGCAAGGGCAATGGCGCAGGCAAGACAGATGGACCGAAGAGAGGAGCAAGTCCACAGAATGACAGACACAAACAGAACTGGAAATTGGAAGAAAGGGTCGAAGGAACAGGCGACAAGAAAACAAGGGTCCCAGTGCTACAGATGCGGGCTAGAATTTCCACAACGAGGAGCATGCCCAGCATTTGGTCAAATATGCCGAAAATGCAACAGAAGCAACCATTTCGCCACCATGTGCCAAGGAATGAACTTCAAGAGTGAACGGGGAAGGCCAGGGAGACCGAGAACAGCAACAAACCGACATGTGCGACACATGGAAGCGACCACCCGAAGCTCGTCGCTGGAGTCGGGGGATGAAGAAGAAGAAACAACAGAGAAGGTGGAACGCCTATATCTCATGTCCACAGATGAGGGGCATGAAGAAGAACACATCAGATTAGTGGATAAGCAGTCCATAAAGAAGACTGACTGGGTGACCATAGATGTCGGGCCACACCAAACAGAATTCGTGCTAGACAGTGGGGCCACGTGCAACATTATGTGCGCCACGGAATACGAAAAAATGAAGAGGAAACCACACCTGCAACCAACAAGTGTACGAGTATTTACCTTGGGTGCACAAAATCCAGTAACAAACATGGGAAAGTTCACGGACACCATGACGCACAAGGGCAAGACCATCACTGAAGAAATTCATGTGCTACGAGGAGACATTCCCGCACCATGCTTACTCCGCAATGTCACAGCGAAGTCATGGGCCTGTTGCAGATGACATATCACATATCGGACAAAGGGAACATCCTACAAGAGTACCCTAAGCTAACGAAAGGACTTGGAAAGCTGAAAGGACGACAGATCACACTGCATATCAACGAATCAGTCAGACCTGTCGCCCAGCACCATCGAAGGTTAACCATCCATCTACAACCGCAGGTAGAAGAAGAAATAAAAGCACTGTTAGAACAAGACATCATTGAACCAGCTGAAGGGCCAACGCCATGGGTGTCCCCAATAGTTGCAGTACCAAAAAAGGACACTGCCCAAATAAGAATATGTGTGGACATGAGAATCCCAAACACAGCCATTGAACGAGAACGACATCCGGGACCACACCTGGATGACCTGATCAGCTGCCTGACGGGAATGAGAACATTTTCCAAGCTAGACCTATGTAAGGGATATCACCAGCTGGAACTGGACCAACAATCCAGGTACATAACAACTTTTTCAACACACCTAGGTCTATTTCGCTACAAGCGATTAAGCTTTGGAATATCGTCAGCAGCTGAGAATTTCCAGGAAACGATCAGACATCATTAGACCAATCAAAAACAGTTTGAACTACAGTGACGATATCCTGGTATTTGGCAAATTGGATGAAGAGCATGACAAAGCACTGAGGAAAGTGTGCTTGCAGCTCGAGGAGGTGGGCCTAACAGTAAATCCAAAGAAATGTGAATTAGGAAGAGATCTGATACCTGATACCTTTGGGTCAAGTTCCCGCTATATAAAACTCAGAAAAAAAGAACCTATGTTAACATCTCTTCCGCAGTCTCTCAGACCCGTTAGTAGTACTGAATAACAGATCGAAACATTGGATCCTGAGACCAACCTTTGAACAGTGGTACCTTCCACCCGGTACATTGATCCATAGCTTATTCTGATCTGCTGGTATCGATCATAACCAGACACCAAATCTGATAAAAAATGTCCAGTCAGTCATTAATTTTATAAATAACATGTTTACAATGGGCAATCCTACACCGGATGAAGGATTGACTGAATGGTTAGGTGTGCGTTGCTTCCAGTGGCACAAAACGCAGATGTTAACTGCATCCAGTGATGTTACGAGGTAACTGGTCTTTCATGAACAGCTTGTTCATGTCTGACATTCTGTGTAGTAGGACTAAGTGTAATCTTGACAGTGTGTACCCTGCCAACATGAAACGTTTGAGGTGTGTCAACTAGGCAAAATCGTTCTTAGTGTGACTTGTTAGTGGTATTAAGTTGACCTCTTTTCCATTGTCCTATTAATATAGATTCCAAAGCACTTTAGACACTTGGCAACCCACTGCATGCCATAGACTTATTCCCACCATTTATGTTGTAGCCTGAAAATTGTGACAAGGGTAGAGAGGCTCTGTTAGAAATTGGGTTACTGGCTGCCTCTGGTGTGAGCTCTAGTCCAATAGCAACCACAATCCTGGTCAGGGAAAGGCACAAATAAACTCCAAATTAACCTGTGCGCACGTCCTGGTAACTTGGCAAAGAGCAGTCAGGTTTAACTTGGAGGCAATGTGTAAAGTAAATGTACAACACTTCAAACAGTAAAACAGTGACAACACCACACCAAAAAGATCCTAAACCAGGTTAGACAACTAGAGCTTAATTTAATAAATAAAACAAGACCAAAATTACAAATCTCCAATAAGTAGAACCGGAGATATGAATTTCTAAAGAATAAACTGTAAATCACTCCTTAAAGCATAAAGCGGCAACTGGGGATATCTGGTCGCGCTGGACTTGGTTGAATTCAAAAGTTCAAGTCAACCGCATAGGAGCACAGGTCTGATACAGTCCCAGATTAGTCTTGCTGAAGGTTTACCTTCTCAAGTTTAGTGCCAAGAGTCCCATTTGCGTGGAAGATCGCTGGCAGTAAGGATAGAGTCACTGGTGGTGGTCGGCGTGGTGCAAGGAGCAGGCTGAGATGTTGCAGATGGGTGGGCAGATTGGCAACTCACGGCGGTCCACGCCTGTAATTAATGCTTTCTGTATGAAGAGACAAACTTGCGGCGGCTGGCTGTTATTTTCCAGTGTGAGTAGGCCTGTTCCCGGTCGCAGAGAGCCCAAAAGTTTAAATTTAAGAACTCAAGGGCCACACCAAGGGCCCAAGACCCTAGAGGCACCTCTTGGGGTTCAGGAATACACTGCAGACAGGTCCAGGAGCTGTTGGTGAGCCTGTTATGCACCCGAGACTCCGTTCAGGAGGCCAGAAGACTATCTTGAACCAAGGACCCCAGAGTGACTCAAAATGGCTAGAGTTGCTGGTTCAGTTCTTCTTTCCAAGGCAAGAGGGTAGCAGGCAGCAGGTTAGCACAGCAAGGAAGCAGCTCCTTCAGCGTCGCAGTCCAGCAGAGTGGCAGTCCCCTTGTAACAGCAGAGTATCCACAAGTCTGGAAGTGTACTGCAGTATTGGTGGCTGGAGTCATTCTTTTATACACTTGTGCCCTGGTTCTTGAACATGGGAGAAACCTCTAGACAGTGTGACAATGCAGGATTGTGAAAATAAGACGCAGCGTATTCAGGTGTAAGTGAGGTTGGGCCCAGATCCTCAGTCCAATCCTGCCAGTGATGGCCCATCCAGTCACACCTAAGCTCCCATTGTGTTTGGCTGTCTAGGAGGGATACACAAAGCCGAACTGCCAACTACGCCCAATCTTGTGACCAGACACAGGCTGTAGGCATAAGATGGCCAAGGAAGGAAAATGCCAACTTTCTAAATAGTGGCATTTTCAGAATTGCATTTTAAAATCTGACTGCACCATAAGTTAGGATTTTATAATTGTGATTCCAGAGACAAAAACTTGAGAGGGTTATCTCTTCCCATTTGGAAATTACACTTCTAAAATGTGGTAAGGCAACTCCAATGTTGTCCTAAGGGAGAGATACGCCTTGCAGTAGTGAAAAATGATTTTGGGGTTTTTCCTCGCCATGGCATGTAAAACTTACAGTACATGTCCTACCTTTTAAAAATACTGCACCCTGTCCTCTGGGCTGTCCAGCGGCTCCCGTAGGGGTGACATATGGGTAAAAATGGTAGGCTGAGGCCTAGCAAAAGGTTGCCACATTGATAAAGCAGTTTAAAAGTGCACACACAGGCTATGCAATGGCAGGCCTGAGACGTGTTTAAAAGTGAATGACACAATCAGTGTCTGATGCCCATTAGTAGCATTTAATTTACAGACCCTAGGCACATGTAGTGCACTTTACTAGGGACTTATAGATACATTAAATATGCTAATTAGGGATAAACCACTGTTACCATGTTTTAACACCTTCGACACTCATGACGAGCTCAGCTCGTCATGCAGTGTACTGCTCGTACACTGATGACGAGCTGAGCTCGTCATGAAACCATTACTTTGGATCATCCCCAGCACAGCAGGGGAAAATGCCTAGCATCGATGTGGTTAAGGTGTGAGCACATGCACTTTATCACTGGTTAGCAGTGGTAAAGAGGTCAAAGTCCTAAGGTCAACAAAAAATAGTTCCCGCAAAATGGAGGAGGAGAGGCAAAAGGTTTAGTGGGAGATCACCCTAAGACTGACAGGTCTAACAGGCTCATAGACCAATAAAAAAACAGAAGAGTGGCTTATGGGAAACCTTGTTGCATCCCTTCATAAATCAAAAAAGATTGTGAAAGATCGCAATTTTGACTGTGGTGGTTGGAAACCGTAGAGCTGCTAAATGTTGGTGATGTCATCCTCACTTAAGCCAGCTCTCTCAGGATTATGAAAGAGGTGCCCACATTCAACACATGTGAAGGCTGTCTCCACAGTAAGTGAGGGAAGCCAGGGCCTCCTCTGGTAGGGCCTTCATTTGCCAGAGTAGGTGCACGACCATTCTGAGGTGGCTTCCCCCTGAGCAGCCTCGAAATAAAAAATATGACCTGCCACAAGTGCACAAAAGACTGCTATATCATGCATAATAGGATTGCTATAATTTTGGCTTATACCATAATATCCATGTTTATTAATGAAATAAAATGGTAACTTGCAATGAAATAGTCACCTTGTTGAAAAACAGTCCCAAGAAGTCTGAGGATTTAAATTCTTTAAAAATTGCTTATAATGGCGCAAGAAGTGATCTGCAAGTGCTATTAAATTTGCTAGGGAGTCGGTCCTCACAGGGGGATTTATAAGCAGGACGATGAGAAATAGCTGGCTGAATTCCTTCATTTGAGATTTTCCCTTCCTCCAAGGCCCTACCTTCCCTTGATAAAGCGCAGAGATGCTGGAGCCCCATGAAGTGATCCTCTACATTTATTGCGTCTTGACCATCAGAATGGTAGAGTTTCCTGTAAAAGGAAGTAAATGTGCTTGCAATATCTTGGGGTTGGGTTAGTAAGGTACCACCCAAACTGTGTGCCACGGGCATAGACATTTGGACTTTCCTTTATTTTAGCTGTGCTGCATGGAGCTGACTTGCTCTGTTGGCATGTGAATAGTGCCACTGTTCTGGTCTGCGCCCGGCATACCTAGATAAAGGTACACTGAGGAGCACAGGAGACAGTGTACCCTATTTGTAATGGTGTGCCTGGCCTACACCATCAAAACCACTATGCTATTTTAATGAAACAGTGACTTATTGCTTCCTGTAGCTGTTTTTTTATAGTCAATTTGTGGGCATGGTTTTTGTTTGGATTTGGTTGTCTTCCACCCATCGGCCTAGGATTCAGAATACCCAGATGTCCTTGCTCAGGATGCTGAAGAATGCTACTCTCAAGAGAGGCTCGCACAAAAAGCGAATCTCTATGATTTCTAGTCAAGGGTGCATCTAAGAACCGACCTTTTCACATCCAGAAACAGTACATAATAAAATAATGTTATGTTGTTGGTGGAAAAACATGTCTGCCTATGGCAATGCATTACCAATTAAAGGAAAATTTTATTGCAAGTTTTCCTTACTGAAGGATGCTTCGAACTGCAGATTCCTCACCTTAGAATACTTCCCAGGCACCAGACATGATCTGGAAATCTTTTCCATAGCAGTGATCCCACGCACCACCAGGTGGTGGTGTGCAGGTTCCTGCGGACTCCATATCACCCCGTAATTGATGGAATGCAGCGGAATAGAAGCGCCACCCCTGAGCGCTGACATTGGTTTCTTGTCTTTTATGCTTTCTGTGCCATGAAATGTGAAGTGTGAACAATTGTTAGTAATAGTGTGCTTAGTACTAACTTGGGACCTTTTTAGATGTTAAAAACAAAGACCAATCCACAGAATGGGGAGTTGGGATGTGTAATGGCCGGATTTTCCGCTTAGATGGGATCAGCCCCTAGGGGCCCCTATAACCCAGCCAAAACGTACTCACCTCCCTCCTTGGAACGTATTCACAATGGATATGGATAGATATATATATATATATACAGGTCGCACCTAAGGATGAGGAAATAGCAATACACATGCATAGATTTTCTACTATATCTTATTCACATCGGTTAGTCTCGCGGCCACTCCGACCCAGACTGATCTACCCCAGGGCAGATATGACACACAATCCGGTGCGTCTACACATGGGCCTGCAGAACCCAATGCTCTCCTTTCCAAACGGTTTACAATCCGGCCAACCTACACGCCAGTCATCCCCCCTGACGCTCTCACTTACGCAAGCCACAATCCTGTGGGTATCCACGCTGGTAATCCAACCCAACGTTCTCACTAACGCCGCATATCAACGACGACCACATTCCTATGAGCACTTATCGAAACAATGTCTCCGTTGTCTACTTGGGATAAAACTGTAATAATAGAATTTGGTACGGTTTCCAAATAGTTCAATGTGCCTACTATCCTTGGCATCGAAGGTCCACTTTACTCTCGGTTTATGTGATCACCTCTTACCTGATTGGGATTACTCGTCCATTCATATAAATGGAAATCACCTAGAAATACTGTTTACCAAGATTGAACAAGAATACACGGCACATATTAGTTCACTAGAAACTATGGTATTTATTATCATCAATATATGTATAACACAATACTATGCAACACGAATTATGCAAAGAAAAGAAAAAGGTAAGGGTTAGAATGCGCGCTTATGGTGAAAAGAGCAGATGTCACCTTATTAACGTGAAGTCGGGACTCGGCAGTCATCTAGGTTCCCTTCTCGTCTCTGTGTCCTGGCTCGCCTCGCAGTCACACCCCAGCCGTCACAAGTACACGTCTGCACCGCTAGGCTCAACCTCGTCTGCTTCCCTCCAGGCCACCGGAACCTTGCTGGTTATTAACTACTGTCTCTCTCTCTCTCTGTTTCAGTGCGCTCCGCGCTAATTCTCCTTCAGTCTTTCTCAGAGAGTTTCGGTCTTAAATCTTTCTCGGACTTCAAAGATGGCGACTGTCCGCCATGGAATGATTAATGGCAGAGATGCTAACGGCTAGATGCCGCCTACGAACTGACTGACGACTAACTAACACCTTCGCTAATATCAAAGCCTGTTCCTTCATGGAAAGCTACGGCCAGCAACCTGCCGCCCACCAAATTCTTGTACCTCCCCGTACCAAGGACACGTTCCCAGCCGGCCGGCCTGAAGTTGTGTCTTCGGAGTGGAGAAAAATACATTCCTCCGATAAGGGCCAGCCCGAGCCGGTTCTCTCCAAGCGAACAACAGCTTGAAACTAAAACATTACACTTGACCTAGAAGGCCTCTCGAGCTACCAGGCAGAGAGCAAGATGGAGTCTGTCTCGTTTAAGGCCTACAGGGCCCGCAATATGCGTAACTCCATGGAAAATATCCTAACACGTTAGCAAATGGGCAAATCATGATTAAAACTTATGTATCTATCCCCTAACTTAAATTCATAAGCCCTACTCTAAGGAAAGGGACACGAAAATACTCTACTATATAAAAGGCAGGGATCCTGTCTATAGTCCTAATCCCTATGCTATGGGGGTGATAGGCTGGAGTCACTCTCCATCATTCTCCCTCTTAAAGGAGCCAGAAAAGGGCAGCCATTACATTACACCCCTTGACTCCAGTCTATTTAACCACAAACTAAATAGAACTCACATCAGTAGAAGAATAATAGGAAACAAAATTAACTGACCTATGTCTCTTGCTAAGTCTACAAAATTGGAGCAGGGAAGGAATGCACTGAATAAAGCAACAAATAGCTATTAAAACACAAATGGCAACGATAACTCCCCCTAAAATCTGTCGTAAAGAGTGCAAGTCAGGTAACCAATTAAAGAGCCAGTCAAAGAAACCCTGATCTATGTGTTGTCTAATTTCTGCAGTCAAGTCGTGGAGTTTGTCAATATGGGCTTGGATTGATTTAGAATGGTCGGACAAATTAAAACAGCATAGGCCTTCAAAATCAGAACATTCATGTCCATGTTTTAACAAAAGATAATCAATAGCAGCGCGATTCTGTAAAATAGCTCTACGTTCGCCTTGGGCATCTAATAACAGATCAGATAAAACAGTAGAGGTTTGATTGATGGACTTAACCATCCAGCAGGCCATCTTGCCGATTGTTTTGGCATTGTAAACGGCCAACGCAGGGACTCCAATAATAGAAAAAGCCAAACCAAGATATTCCGATTTAGAGTAAAGATGGACAGAGGAATCACAGTCCTCATGCAATGACATTGAATCACGTACCATACGGGAATGTGAATTAGGATGTGAGGAAA
The DNA here is from genome assembly GCF_964263255.1 of Lissotriton vulgaris. NCBI lineage: Eukaryota > Metazoa > Chordata > Amphibia > Caudata > Salamandridae > Lissotriton > Lissotriton vulgaris. The sequence goes on along the minus strand of NC_141696.1, from coordinate 1,141,999,908 downwards.
ACATTAATAAACTCAATCTAGTGATGGTACATGGACCACCAGAAATATTTGCAGGAATATAAGGCCAGGATGAATTCCCGCAAGAAAAGAGCCAGCCAGATGGTAATAACATGGAACGATAATAACTAGGGGCAACTAATAAACGTTTACATGTCATATTATTCTTAACAGAGAGACACTAATTCGGAAGTCTCTTCAAACACAGCAATCGTTGATGAGCTGAAAAAGAAGTTGCAGCTTGTATCTTCAGCCTAATACATTCGGTGATAGCTTTAGGATCACATGTCATCACAAAACACAGATCTCCAGGGGTAATATTAAAAGTAGTAATCCGGGAATGAATAGGGATATCGAGGTCTGGAAGAGCAGTACATAAGGGACAAAATTCGTGGGCCGCAAAATCGCCCAGAATAACATTTGGTCGGGCATTCGAGATATTAAAAATATGTCGTAAAGTCTCGGTAGATGCAGGGACGGCAACCAAGCAGGTCACCAAAATGTCAGTCACAGACCTCATCGGTGTAAGACAGAAATGTGGAGAGTTCGTCACTCTCTTTGCGAGTGTTATCCAGAAATTAGATGACGTAGTCCACGCAGAACGCGGAACTCGGATTTTCCCATCAACCGACGTCGGTGGATCCTCTCCTCTCCCGGCGTAGCAGGCCAAAAGGAGTCCAACGCCGACACATCCTACAGCAGCAGTCCAGAGAATGATCTGAAAAAATACAAATACAGGCCTTAATCATTCTCGTAAGTAACATTTATCAGCTGGGACAGCTTCCCAGCCATCTTTCCCTGGCTTCATCACCAAAACGGTGTTGTCATGACCGGTCGCAATAATATCAGCCTGTTCAGGAGGATTTCTAGGCGATTGCACCCATATTTTAGCTCCAGGAAGATCAGATGATCCGAAGCCTTTTTGTCCTCGCACAGTTAGCAACGTTGGGGCAGGGCTTTCTTGATCTCACCACTGAAGACAGGCATAATCAATAACTGAGCAACACGGTCAGACTTTTTGATCAATAAATCAGTCTCACTGCTATTAAGCAAGAGAACCTTGATCTCTCCCTGATAGTCACTGTCAATTACTCCTCCGAGCACTTGAATACCTTTCAGGGCAAGGCCTGATCTGGGGGCAATTAATCCAAAACTACCGGCAGGTATACAGACACCAATGCCAGTTTCAACAATGATTCGGTCTTTTCCTGGTAAGTTTGCATCATTTAAAGCATGCAGGTCTAGGCCTACGGAACCTGGGGTCGCTCTACATGGAGCCAAAGCACCGGGGGTAATTTCCCAATACATGACAGTGTTGGACAGAGAATTAGGCTTTACATCCACATTTGGAGGAAACAAACGCATCAAAGGGGATTCAGCATGTAACAAAGGGCGATTATTTAAAATCAATAATGCTTGAAACAAAACATCTTTCCAATTCTTATATCGATCATCAGTCAATTTACGTAATTGTTCTTTTAGCAAACCGTTCATTCTCTCAATCAATCCCGAAGCTTGTGGATAATATGGAATGTGAAACACCCAATCAATGTTATTTTCCACACAGAATTCCTGTACTAATCTTCCACGAAAGTGGGATGCATTGTCTGATTGAATTTGGAATGGGACACCATAGTACAAAATGAGCAGCTCCAGGGTTTTAATGGTATTCACTGGGGTAGCGTTCTTGCAAGGGAAAGCGACCAGAAGGCCACTATAAGTGGCAACAACTGTACAAATATACTAACAATTCCTGCTCCTAGGGAGCGGACCAATATAGTCAATCTGCGAAATTTGAGCGGGCAATTTTCCTCGATGTAAGTGGCCTCGAACAATTTGAGGCACCTCCTTTTTTCTAGAATGCTGACAAATGGGACAATGTAGAATGACATCTTTAATTAAAGAAAAAGGAATATGAATACCCCTATCGGCAGCCCACCTGCTAGTGGCCTTTTCTCCAAAATGTCCCGCTTTTTGGTGGGCCCATTTCGCCAATCCCGCAAAATCAGAATCTTGCATGTCCACCACTGCCTCGGCAATTTTAGATTTTTCATCTGCAATGTTATGAAAGAATTTATCAAGAGAGTCAATTGGAGTGTGAGCATCCACGTGAAAGATTGTTACAGTACTCTGCGGGAGCAACTCCCAAATTTCTTGCCATAATTCTTTTCCCCACAATTCTTTTGAATGCAATTCCCAATTATGAGAATGCCATGTTGGTAACCATACCGCCAGCCCATTCGCAGTGGACCAGGAATCAGTGAAAATATGACATGTGCCAGGCAACTCTTGTTTCAAAACTTGGTAAACTGCATAGAGTTCAGCATATTGACTACTCTTACCATCACCAGTTGTACTCAATAATTTCTGCGTGATTGGATTATAGGAAACAGCTTTCCAATGTCTTTTCTCACCGATGAACTTCGCTGAACCATCCGTAAACCACACATGTTTTCTATCCTCCGCGGACAGATCATCAAATGATTTACCCCACTTAACGGGAGACTCCTGCACTACAGGTACGGGACAATCGCTCTCAGTCTCATTGGAGGGCGCCTGCGCCACTCGCTCATGTAAAACCGCCACACCTTTCGGACCCACACGTGCCCTGTCCTGAATGTACCATTTCCATTTAATCACGCTCGCCTCTTGAGCATGTCCAATTCGATGAGATTTCGTGAACTCAAAACCCACTGCATAATGGGAATTTCAGGCCTCAATCACAGCATGGCCTAGGGTCAATTGCTCGGTATCCACCAGAGCCCAATAACAAGCAAGTAATTGTTTCTCAAAGGGTGAATAACGCTCACCAGCCTCAGGTAACTTTTTAGTCCAAAAACCTAATGGCACTTTTTGTCTGCCCTGCTTTTGCCACAGACTCCAATTGGCATACAGACCTTCCACGGAAACATTCAAGTCCACATCACCCTCACCCACCGGCCATAAATCCAAAGCATACTGAATAGCTTCTTTAGCTAAAGTAAAAGCATTCTGTTGAGATTCACCCCATTCAAACGCATTCTTTTTACGAGTTATTCGATATAATGGAGCCAAAATCTGACTCAGATGGGGAATGTGTTGACGCCAAAAGCCAAACAAACCAATGAAACATTGAGCCTCTTTCCTATTCCTTGGGACTGCAAAATCAAGTATTTTTCACTTCTCTGTGACCTTCATGCCAATTAATTCCTAAAAATTTCACATTTTGGGATGGACATTGTAATTTATCAGGATTAATTTCCCAACCTTTTGCTCGCAAACAGTCAAGGATCTGATCTAAATGGGACTGTACCTGGTCTTGCGATTCACCTTGAATCAAAATGTCGTCAATATAATGACACACCTGAACTTGTGGATTCGTGGGCACTTCAGACAAATGCTCTGCCACCAGCCGGTGACAGATCGTAGGACTGTGCACATAGCCTTGAGGAAGACTCTGGAACGACATTTGACGTCCATTCTACGTAAAACTGAATTGTTCCTGACACTCGGGGGCAATCGGAATTGAAAAGAAAGCATTAGCAATATCAATAGAAGCATACCATGTACCTGGATGCTTTTGAATTCTCTGAATCAAAGTGACAATGTCTGGTACTGCAACAGTCAATTTAGGTGTGTGTTTATTCAATTCTCGATAATCAACAGTCATGCGCCAAGAATTATCACTTTTGCGCACGGGCCAGACGGGATTATTCCAAGCAGACGCGACCGGAGTTATAACTCCCGCGTCAACCAAATCCTGAATTGTAGCAGTAATTTCTTCATGACCCCCTGGGATACGATATTGCTTCTGAGAAACCACTTTCGTGGCTAAAGGAATTTTAATAGGGGGCATTCGCAAACGGCCAACCCGTACGGGTCTGGTCGAAATGTACTGTCTAGTTCCAAATTGATAACAACCATCATCCAAATGCAAAGTCATTCCTTTTAAAATGTCAATTCCAATTATATATTCCAAAAGTGGTACAACCAACACAGAGTATTCTCTACGAGGAATCCTACCAATTTTAATTTCAAGTGCAGTTTGTGCTGCGGGGGTTTCTTTTCCACCTAAACCAGTAATTGTGAAAAACTGTCCTTTAAATTTCTTTGATTTACCGTGAATTAAAGTGGCCTCCGCCCCAGTATCAACTAATGCTCGGGCCCTTTGGATATTACGATGTTTCCAAAAAATCTCAATATCTACATAGGGTCTGTTGTCTCTGTGAGCCCACTTGTGTACCGGAGCTTGACCTATTTCCTAGTCATTTTTCCTGCGTTCTGTCAACCAAGACAAATCAGGGTAAATGCTCTCTGTTTTCTTCGGTATCAGAATGTCTTGTTCATATCCGTCTCCAGTACGAAACGGATTATTGTCATTTTCAAAAAATTGTGAATGACGGTCAAAGTCTGTTACGATCCTCCCGTCTTTTTATTTCAGGGGAACAACTCCTCTCATCTCTGTCGGTTAGAACCACGATCATCTCTCCCTCTTTCATGTTCACCCTCTCTCCCCCTCTCGACATTACGATGAGGGGATACGTCACGTTCATAACGCCGATCATCACGGCGATCAGAATTCACACGTCGTCTCATCACCACTGTCATCAGAACCACGATCATACTCATTCTTTCGCACACGACGGGCACCCTCTTTCCGATCCAAACCACGCTTACGAAACATATCCCATAAGCGATTATTAGGCTCACCGTCAATGTCCTCCCTTTTGACACCATCAGCAATAAGAGCAAGAAACATGTCACGTCTAAAGAACTTATAGTCCCCACCAGTACGACCCTCAGGTCGAGATTGTCTTTCAGGTTTAAACCACTCACCCAGCTCACCAAGCTGACGAACTGACTCAAGCACAGCAGACAAAGGATTGCCAGTTTGATTAATCAACAAAGTCATCATAACCTGCTTGTAAGCAACAGGCGAAGAACGGATAATGCAATTACGCACAGAAGATGTTAAAAGCCCATCCAGCAATCTGTCAGAAGTACTAAGAAAGATAGCAGTTTTCATGACTTCCTCCTTCAAACGTTGCGACGCATCGCGCAAAGTGTACCATGGCTTGTCATTAATAGGCCAATCAGATTCAGTAGGATATTTGTGGTTACAGCCGTCAGACGCAAGCTGGAGCAAGGTAATTTGACCAGCACCATTATAGTTCCGAAAATGATCTTGAATAGTGGAATCAGAACTCAAAGAGCAAAACCGCAAGCAATCAACAGCATCAAGCATAATACCGGCAGCGCCGAGTTCATAAAGGCGCACCATCCAGGTAAGCAAGGCCTCACCAGGCCGTTGTCGAAATCGTTGTAAAATGTCACTAACCTCCTGTTGAGTAAAGTCTTCAATACAATCCAAAGCAATACCAGCTGGATTACCAGGGGCTTGTTGTAATTTGCGTCGAAACACAGGGTGAGCAGAAACCTCAGGAAGAGCTTCCGAGGAAGCCCGCAGCTTAGATTTAGAAGAACAATCGGGGCAAGATACGTCATCCAAATGGGAAGAACGTGCACGGTCGCTGTGAGGAACCGTATCATTAGAAGAAGCAGATTTACAATTACGTCCGGAGCGAGAAGATTCGCGCTTGCCACCCTCCTCAGCCGAGGAGTCCGAAGCATTTGAATCCCAGATATTACCATCCCACTCATCAGGGTTCCAATCCATTCCGGCTTTTGCTACAACCAGACGCACTTTCCGTGTCGATACACGACCACGACGATGTTTGTACTTATATCGTGCAATGCGGACCGCAGCTCTTTCAGCTATGGTCTGATATGTTTCAAGTTTGTCGGCAAGCAATTTATTTTGACAACGCAAAAGAGTATGCGCATTTTGCAACTCAACACACTGTCCTTCCATGTCCTTAAACTGTCTTTGTAGCAGAACAAATCTCTCATGAAGTATCCTGTATGCATTAAGAACAATCCAACCTCTGCGTCCTAAAATAGGAAGCTCATCACCCTTCACTACTGGCGCTTTCTGTAAGCACGATACCACATCGGCAGGCTCCGCCTGCTCCAAACAAGAAGACCAATTTTCACTCAAACCAGTAGAATCAGCCCATTCACGGGCCAAAGCCTCATAAAGGCGTACACTCCCAGCCGGGAATCTGAATCGGTAACTTGAAAACCGACGGTGATTTTTTCGCAAACATATTGACACGCAAAAATTATATACACAATTATACACAAAATATTATAAGTCCGAGCCGAGCGCAAACCAACAAGATCAAAACAATACAGCGCACACAGCCTTCGTAAACAGTTCGTGACGCCAGATGTAATGGCCTGATTTTCCGCTTAGATGGGATCAGCCCCTAGGGTCCCCTATAACCCAGCCAAAACGTACTCACCTCCCTCCTTGGAACGTATTCACAATGGATATGGATATATATATATATATACAGGTCGTACCTAAGGATGAGGAAATAGCAATACACATGCATAGATTTTCTACTATATCTTATTCACATCGGTTAGTCTTGCGGCCACTCCGACCCAGACTGATCTACCCCAGGGCAGATATGACACACAATCCGGTGCGTCTACACATGGGCCTGCAGAACCCAATGCTCTCCTTTCCAAACGGTTTACAATCCGGCAAACCTACACGCCAGTCATCCCCCCTGACGCTCTCCCTTACGCAAGCCACAATCCTGTGGGTATCCACGCTGGTAATCCAACCCAACGTTCTCACTAACGCCGCATATCAACGACGACCACATTCCTATGAGCACTTATCGGAACAATGTCTCCTTTGTCTACTTGGGATAAAACTGTAATAATAGAATTTGGTACGGTTTCCAAATAGTTCAATGTGCCTACTATCCTTGGCATCGAAGGTCCACGTTACTCCCTATTTATGTGATCACCTCTTACCTGATTGGGATTACTCGTCCATTCATATAAATGGAAATCACCTAGAAATACTGTTTACCAAGATTGAACAAGAATACACGGCACATATTAGTTCACTAGAAACTATGGTATTTATTATCATCAATATATGTATAACACAATACTATGCAACACGAATTATGCAAAGAAAAGAAAAAGGTAAGGGTTAGAATGCGCGCTTATGGTGAAAAGAGCAGATGTCACCTTATTAACGTGAAGTCGGGACTCGGCAGTCATCTAGGTTCCCTTCTCGTCTCTGTGTCCTGGCTCGCCTCGCAGTCACACCCCAGCCGTCACAAGTACACGTCTGCACCGCTAGGCTCAACCTCGTCTGCTTCCCTCCAGGCCACCGGAACCTTGCTGGTTATTAACTACCATCTCTCTCTCTGTTTCAGTGCGCTCCGCGCTAATTCTCCTTCAGTCTTTCTCAGAGAGTTTCGGTCTTAAATCTTTCTCGGACTTCAAAGATGGCGACTGTCCGCCATGGAATGATTAATGGCAGAGATGCTAACGGCTAGATGCCGCCTACGAACTGACTGACGACTAACTAACACCTTCGCTAATATCAAAGCCTGTTCCTTCATGGAAAGCTACGGCCAGCAACCTGCCGCCCACCAAATTCTTGTACCTCCCCGTACCAAGGACACGTTCCCAGCCGGCCGGCCTGAAGTTGTGTCTTCGGAGTGGAGAAAAATACATTCCTTCGATAAGGGCCAGCCCGAGCCGGTTCTCTCCAAGCGAACAACAGCTTGAAACTAAAACATTACACTTGACCTAGAAGGCCTCTCGAGCTACCAGGCAGAGAGCAAGATGGAGTCTGTCTCGTTTAAGGCCTACAGGGCCCGCAATATGCGTAACTCCATGGAAAATATCCTAACACGTTAGCAAATGGGAAAATCATGATTAATACTTATGTATCTATCCCCTAACTTAAATTCATAAGCCCTACTCTAAGGAAAGGGACACGAAAATACTCTACTATATAAAAGGCAGGGATCCTGTCTATAGTCCTAATCCCTATGCTATGGGGGTGATAGGCTGGAGTCACTCTCCATCATTCTCCCTCTTAAAGGAGCCAGAAAAGGGCAGCCATTACAGGATGGCAGAAAGAAATCTGCAGTTAGAGTATCCCACAGAAAGTATCATAACGAAGGTAAGTAACTTGTTCTTCTGATGAATACTTCTAACCCTTGACCCCTCACCTTAGAATATGTACCAAAGCAGTACATCCCCAAGTGCAGGGTCTGTGAAGTGGACTCAGACCAAAATGTCTTGCAGGACCGAGCATGCAAAATGCCCTACACTCCGGTAAGTGCCTATCAAGGCAGAAGGGCTTCGTAAATGTATGCACTGATGCCCAATTTGCAGCCTGGCAAATGTCAAGGACAGGCACTCTTGCATACCAAACACTGTGATAGCAGCCACTCTGGAATTAACTCTCTAACATTCTGGAAGCTGCTTCTTGGCTAGCACATAGATCTTAATGCAGAGGGCTAGTCACATCAATATGATTTTCTTCTGCAGCACTTTTCCTTTCTTTATTCCAGAGAACCCCACTAAAAGCTGATCATCCACTCAGTGACCCCATGGTACGATCAATGTAGAAGCTTAATGCCCTTTTGAGGTTCACCAGTTGTTACCTCTCCTCCTTTTTTGAGGGGTGAGATGGAGCAAAGAACACCTGTAGAGTGTTGGATTGTCCTACGTTTTCCATATCCAGTCTGATGCCTGGGGAATATTCTAAAGTGAGGAATCTGCGGTTATATAGAGTAGAACCAGAAAGAGCTCACATGGTCATCAAATGTTTCTTCTTAGACCTGCAGGTTCCAGCCAACAAGCTTGTATCCCCAGTTCCTTTCCTGTGTCTCTACTGGAAGAAATTTGCATTTTAAAGCGGTCATTTTTTTAGTTCTTTCTTGCAACTACTAATTTTGGTTGCCTCCTGCATGAAGCACAACTATATGATAATTTCAGATTTTCCCAGGAGAGTATCAAAGTCTTGCAGTGAGCCAGAAAATTTGCGACTAAGTTCAAGTGCTTAGGGCAGCAGGCAGTGTTGCCCTGCTCTGGAGGCTTAAAGTTGCAGTAGAAGTCCAAATAAGCAGAACGTTTGTGATGGGGTGAGGGCATCATCATACATGAAGAGGTTATTTTTCCTGGGGCAGATGCCATTAGGCTACGACAGAAAGCTAGGAATGGCACACAACTCCACAACAAACCATTGTTCACCCATGACCCAAAAAAGCTAGGCAGTCAATTATGACACTTAGTAAGTGTGAAATGTGATTAGCGGGCTGGTCAGGCATGCTACTCACTCACATAGTGTGACGTATACCACAGTGCCTCTGACACAGCCATTCACCATGCAGCTCCCTGTACTACCTGGTGATTGGCCATGGGGAAGGACCCACTCTGACAGTCACATGCTATGTCAAAGTGTTGGAGCCACCAGCGAGACTCAGCAGGCAGCTTTATCCAGGCGATGACCTGGAAAAGAATAACAGCAACACCACCACCCTGCTGGACAACCACGCCAATCTCGGACTCATACAACTGGTAAACACCCCCACCCACCATGCCGGACACACTCTCGACCCAATCTTCTCCTCCAGCAAACACATCTCCTTCATTCACGCCACAGGACATCACTGGACGGACCACAGCTGCATCCACTTCAACTTCAGAAAGACCACAACCCACCACCACCCACAAGTCCCACGCAGAAACTGGAACAAAATTACCACGACTACATCGCTAAACCAAAACCTTCCTGCCAAACCATCGGACCCAAACCAAGCAGCCATCAATCTCGCACAATGGATCTCCCACTGCGCCGACGAATTAGCACCCTTGAAAAACCATCACAACAAACCAGGTAGCAAAAAAGCCTCCTGGTTCAATGACGACCTCAAGAACTCCAAAAAGAACTGCCGCACCCTCGAAAAAGCCTGGCCAAAAAACCCAACCACAGACAACATGATCACCCTCAAGGACGCCACCCGCAAACACCACCAGCTGATCCGATCCACCAAGAAATTAACGTTCAAGGATCGACTTGACAACAACGCCCACAACAGCAAGGAGCTCTTCAGCATCGTCAGAGAGCTAACCAATCCCAATGCCGGCTCTAACGACATCACTCCCTCTCAAGACCTCTGCAACTCTCTAGCCTCATTCTTCCACAGCAAAATCACTGACATACATAACGGCTTTGGCGACCAGTCCACCCCCCTCACCACCACCGAACTGAAGCCCCCCACCACCACCCTTGGCCCCTGGGACCCAATCAGCACCGAAGACACCATTCGCTTGATGAACTCCATTCACTCCGGATCACCAACCGACCCATGCCCCCACCACATCTTCAACAAGGCCGACTCCATCATCGCACTCCATCTCCGGGATATCACCAACTGCTCCCTCAACACCGCTATCTTCCCAGAAAGCTGGAAACATGCCGAACTCAGTGCTCTACTGAAGAAACCCACAGCAGACCCGACTGAACTCAAGAACTACCGCCCCATCTCGCTCCTCCCTTTCCCTGCCAAGGTCATAGAGAAGACCGTCAACAATCAGCTCGCAGCCTTCCTCGAATCTAACGGCTCCCTCGACCCCTCACAGTCCGGCTTCCGAGCCAAACACAGCACCGAGACCGCCCTCATCGCAGCCACAGACGACATCCGAACATTTCTCGACAACGGGGAAACAGCTGCCCTCATCCTCCTGGACCTCTCCGCAGCATTTGACACGGTCTGTCATAGCGCCCTTGTACAACGCCTCTGAAACGTCAGGATACAAGGAAAAGCACTGGACTGGATCATCTTGTTTCTCACTGGAAGAACCCAGAGAGTCCGCCTCCCCCCTTTCAGGTCAGAGGCCACCGATATCATCTGCGGCGTACCACAAGGATCATCGCTCAGCCCCACCCTCTTCAACGTCTACATGAGCCCCCTCGCATCCATCGCACGCCAACACAACCTCAACATCATCTCCTACGCCGACGACACCCAGCTAATCCTTTCCCTCACCAAAGACCCAAACACCGCTAAAACTAACCTTCACGAAGGAATGAAAGACGTTGCCGAGTGGATGAAGAACAGCCGCTTAAAACTGAATTCTGACAAGACGGAAGTCCTCATCCTAGGATCATCCCCCTCCGCATGGGATGAATCATGGTGGCCACCGGCCCTGGGCAGCGCACCCATACCAACGGACCATGCTTGCAACCTGGGATTCATTCTAGACTCCTCCCTCTCGATGACCAGACAAGTCAACGCCGTCTCATCATCATGCTTTAACATCTTACGTATGCTCAGAAAGATCTTCCGCTGGATCCCCACCGAAACAAGAAAGACGGTCACCCAAGCACTTGTCACAAGCCGACTGGACTACGGAAACACCCTCTATGCCGGAACCACAGCCAAACTACAGAATAAACTCCAACGCATTCAGAACGCCTCCGCCCGACTCATCCTAGACATACCCCGCCACAATCACATTTCCGGTCACCTGAGAGACCTTCACTGGCTCCCAGTCAACAAGAGAATAACGTTCCGTCTCCTCACCCACGCACACAAAGCCCTCCATGACCTGGGACCCAAATACCTCAACACGCTGACCTTTTACACCCCCACCCGCCAACTACGATCGTCCAATCAAGCCCTCGCCGCGATTCCACGCATCCGAAGAGCCACCATGGGAGGAAGATCCTTCTCCTACTTAGCGGCCAAAACCTGGAACTCTCTCCCCACCCACCTCCGCCTTACACAGAACCACCTCTCCTTCAGAAAACTCAAAACCTGGCTATTTGATAAGTAACGAACACCCCCCCCCCCCTCCCTCAAGCGCCTTGAGACCCTCTGGGTGAGTAGTGCGCTATACAAATTCTTGACTTGACTTGTAGTGGAGTAGAGTGAGTAGGTGAAAAATTGGGGATGGATGACCGGAATTCTTGTGAGAGTATGTATGTTGCTCTGTGTGTTTGCTCATCAACCTGGCAAAGCATGGACACTCCTGGCAACCAGTAGGGCACTTGATGCAGTAGCCCTTTACAGTAACTGCTCTAAAGCTCTAATAACTTGTAGGAACACCTTTTTTTAAATATATTTATAGATTATAACATTTTGTTCCATGCACCTGTCAGACGAGTAAAACCATTAATATTGGGACACCCTAAAGGTTGTGTGAGCCGTTTGAACCTAAATGGTAGCTCCGCTGTCTAAAAACCTGAACGTAATTTTGTTGGGCTTCATAACCAACCTTCCCCCTTCGTTTGTAGAGGCCATCCAACTTGTCATGAATAATTTGTCATTGTTGGCTCATACTGGTATCTTCAATAACGGAGCATCTAATTCCAGTGCAGTCAGTGAGGGATATCTCTTTTGGCTGATGGTATACTGTACACCTGATGTTTTAGCTATTGCTAAATTGTCCATCTTTCCGCAGCATTAGTAAATTTTCATATAAAAATTTGTTTTTGTAAGTCTTATTTTTTTCATATACTTAAAGGATGCCTCATATCCAGGATCACAAAAATGTTACATGCGCTATATGGTGACATCAACATTGGAAGTCACCTCGCCGGGATTTCTTCTGTATTTTAGAGTGTTGCCCTGTCTTGACACTTTTTCAAGGATGGTAGTCCAAATGATGTAGTCAAGGCAAAGGCAGCTTAATTTGCATTCCAGAAGCTCCTTTCATGGAGGGGGAGGGCTATCTTCAAATTAACCACTTGTGGGATGCTGCAAGGGATTAAGAACATCATTTTTTTCTGACTGCAAGTGGTTTGCAAGCTATTCTCCTGTGACTAGCTTTAGTCCGATCTCTGCTACATTTATTTATTTATTTATTTTTGTAATTTTTATAGCGCAACAAATACCCTGGGGTGTCTCGGCGCTGTGGAGCTACTGGGGTCAGTGATCCTTTTACTGGTTAAATAACCAAGTTTTTAGGAGCCTCCTTACATCCTTACATCCTTACATCCTTACATCCTAGCAAGCAACAAATCAAAGTGGATTATGGGTGCTCTGTGGTTTTTTTTCCCAGTCTGCCTCATGAGTGGTGGTCTGCAAATACACGCTACTCACCATAGTGATTGTTTACATTCTCCCTCCCTTCCTCCAGACGCACCACTGGTCGTTCTTGTTCTCGAAGAGTCGGATTCATAAACAATTTGCACATCTAAGTGTAACTTAAATGTTCAAAAAAGCTACTTCCAATTTCTACTTACACATGTGGCCTCATGAAATCATAAAGCCCCCTTGAGATGATGGAGCATCCACCCTCATGCTGGACTTTACAGTTGTAAATTTCAGGGTGTATGAAGTAGCTCTCAAAAATGCCATGCGTAACCACAAACGTCTCTGTTTATGTGTATTTACAAATGTGGGAAATTGCGAATAGGCACAGAGTAAGTCTGGTTGTCTTTCCAGGCTAAGAAAATCCATGTGCAAATTTTACCCAGCAAGGGTAAAATTGCAAAACGTTGACCTTTGTAGATTTCAAGAACTCCTGTGGAGCAACACAAAGTAAAGTTAGGCATGTTCTCCCAAGTCTAACAATGTGCCATACACCACTCGATGTGTATTCTAGTTCTGTGTCAAACAGGTCCGTTGATGCTATGAAAATTCCTGTTTTCCAGCAGGAAGTTTGTATTATGTAATCAAACACTCTAGCCAAGCATGCTACACTACATTTTTGTGTTGTCGAAAAAAAGTTTTCTAAAAAACACCTTCCCATTGTTGATGGCTGGAACCACTAAAACTCATCCATGCAAAGCATGATAAGCACCATAAACATTTGGATTTTTGGTCCATTATTTATTTAGTTCATTACCGTGGCCATTGCTCATTTATATATCACAGTAAACATGTTTTTAAATCTATTTATATTTTCTTCATTTGCATCTACATTTTGAAAACATGACCAGGCCTCGTTTTAATTAGCGTCATAACTCTTCAGAGTTGTGAACAGGGCTGTGATGGATAGTGATTTTCCACAGCAGTTGGCATTATTAATGGCTCCTGAAATAAGTGGAAAATTGATCTTGATTTTTAGTGCAGTTTGTATAGAGCTGGCACAGACAAGACAGAAAGAGCAAGCTGAATCAATTAGAAGGCTGGGGTGCAGGTGCATGGGGATGGGTGTGGATAGGTGTGCCAGTATGTTTGCGATTAAAACGCTAGCTTAATCCTTTTTTTTTTTTTTTTTTTTTTTTTTACAAACGAGAAGATAGCTTTAAAGAACTTCCGTGTCCCAAAAAGACCCAACTCTGTGCCAGGAGCAAGCAGAGAAACAATGTACACGCATGTAACAGCTGAGCATGCTCCAAAAACACCCTGCTTGCTTCCTCCAGCAGGCAGATCCCCGAGGTTCAGAACATGTCCCCCAGGCCTCCACTGCAGTCACACATTACATCCCATCGCTTAGAGCTACACTTTAATGAAGTTTAAAGACAAAACTCACTGATTGTTCCAGGTCAAGCAAGCTTCAACTTCAACTGATACAAAGTCACCCATCCCCTGAATAGTTGATACGTTTTTCTTTGCTGTCCATGGTGGGCAGCAAATCACAGGACCGAAGACATTTGCAGTGGGTGTGGCGACCCAGGAGCACAAAGAGGCATGGCCATGGGCACACGTGACAAGGCAGTTGGAGAGATGGACACATGGCAGCAACCAGGGAGACCAGGACAATGAGAGAGACTGGGAGACATGGACCTAGGAAAACAGGAGAGGCGAGAAGACATCAACATGGGAAGACATTAGGAAATATGGGGACAGGTGTAGGCAGTCATTAGGAACCCTCGCCCGGGTCAGAATCCCACTCTAGCATTTATTTCCTCTCAAATTCTGTCTTTCGAACTGATTGTGTTTCTATTGCCTCCCTTCGTTCTGTTTCTGCTCCGCAGCGGCTTCAAAGCATTGTGGGCTCCAGGCTACCCCTCGAGATAAATACAAGTATTTTTGTTGAACCCCACAAGGGTTGTAATCAATTATCCCTTCAGTGGTTAAGTGAAACAGGAAATAGGGTAAGGGCTGCTAGAAACTCAGATTTCAGAGTAATTGACCCATGTAAGCACCTAGGAACTGAAAAAGCACACCGGAATCCATCAGGGCCTCACCACCCCTTCTTCAGTTTAGGAAATAGCTGAAGACCCACCTTTTTTTAAGCACACTAAAGTGCATTACAGTAAATAGTTCACCTGTTCACTCAGAACCCAGCAGGCCCCTGCCAAATTCTGTCTCCAATTCAACTGCAGCCTTCGACCTTCTACGGTAATTTGCTGCCTTTCGGCTAGACATGTGCTATTCCTCCCCCACCACACAAACTCTTTTACACACACCAGCACACTCCGTTTCTCATACACACCCTCAGACACCCTCTCTCACATAGATTAACTCACACAAACACACACACACACACTCTCACACACTTACTCATACACACACACACTATTGCATGCACACACATTCACTCTCTCACACAAACATACTGCCTTTTGGCTAGATTTGTGCTATTCCTCCCCCACCACACACACACTCTTTTACACACACACTAACACACTCATCACACTCACCCTCTTTCACACTCACCCTCTTTCACACTCATCCTCTTTCACACTCACCCTCTTTCACACTCTTTCACACTCACCCTCTTTCACACTCGCCCTCTTTCACACTCGCCCTATTTCACACTCCCCCTCTTTCACACTCCCCCTCTTTCACACTCCCCCTCTTTCACACTCCCCCTCTTTCACACTCACCCTCTTTCACACTCACCCTCTTTCACACTCAACCTCTTTCACACTCACCCTCTCACACACACACCCACCCACTCTCACACACCATCTCTCACACACACACACCCTCTCTCACACACACACCCTCTCTCACACACACCCTATCTCTCACACACACACACACACCCTCTCTCTCTCCCACACCCTCTCTCTCACATACTTTCACTCTCTCACACACACTGACATACACACATTCTCACTTGCACACATACACACTATTGCATACATACACATTCACTCTCATGCACATACTTAATGGATAATGCAAGTTTCACTCCAGTCATGTATGCATTTCTATTGATAAAGCAGAAAGTACACGTATGGGGCAGTAATAAGATTGGGCTTGAACTTGCGTCCTCTGGACTCCACATCAAGTGCCTCACCTAAGTTTAGATAAGTCAAACACATTTTATTTGTGTATGTATTTTATTTTTATTTGTTGGATTATAGTGATCCAGAAGCGGAAAATGGTTGCATGTTGATGTGGCAGCATGCTTTGCGTGGCGCCTTACAAGTTAACCAATGAGAAAATAATAAAATGAAAATTGGCTTTGTAACTAGGGCTGGAACACTCTCTTGGACTCAGTGTTCCTTCCGGCTTCAAGCCTCACATTGGGAAGTGAGTCCTGTACCAGTGAAAATATGCAAGGCTTCAATACCCTTATGACAGGAATGTCCACCATTGATTCATGTGAGGCAGATTCATGCCATATTTTATTTTTTTATTTTATTTTTTAGGCTAGCCGACGCATATGTTAAAGGTTATTTTTTACTAATTGTTTATAAATTTACCAAATCTGTTTATACTGAAATTCTCGCATCGAGTTGCCCCTTTTGAGCCAAGGTAGGACAACGTGGTTCAAAAATAATGTTTAGATTCGAACCTTCTACCAGAGGTACACAATTATCTTTATTACTTCACTTTTATTTGCAATAATATTACATATATGTTTTTTGAAAATGTAATGTGTCCAAATTGCTGGTGCTTCACTCATCTAAAAATGAATGTCACTAGAGCTATATGTTCTAGACCTCTCTGGAGTCTGCCCAAAACTCTCAAGAGAACAAGAATCCATTATCCTACTGAATAAAATTTCGTAAGATTGTTAATCGCCCCCTCCCGTCCCCTCAGGAAAGCATATGGTTCCCAGAGAAAACAGCCCTAAGAAATTAGATCAAAGTCCTTGGCGGGTGATGGCATTATATTTCTATCTGGACAAAATAGTTTGTCAGAGGCCACACAACAGAGCAAAAGCGTTTTTTTATTTTAACTCTTACAGACTGCTACTTAGGCCCACATGCATCAACAATGCCATTTGCGATTCCTTATTAGCGAAAAATAAGGATTCGCTAATAAGGAATAGCAAAAGGCTATGCATGAAGAAATCACAAAAAAAATTGTGATTCCTTAATTGAGATACGCAAATTGCGAGTCGCAATTAAGGAATACCTCCCCATTCATTCCTATGGGCCTAGAGGCCCAGAGGAATGAATGAGAAGACATTCTCAATTTGCGAATCGCAATTAGCGAATCGCAAATTGAGAATGCGATTTCAAGGGTGCAGGGGTGTCCAAAGGACACCCTGTTGCAACCCTGAAATTGATCTGTGCACATATGTTGCGCACACACATGCCCTTAGGGCATGTCTTTGCGCAACATGAAACTTTGAAAAATGCACAAAAGTGCATTTTTCAAAGTTTTTGCAAATTACCATGAAGTTGAACTTCATGGTAATTTGCAACTCCTATTAGCGAAATCGCTAATTTTATAACTTTGATGCATTGCATTTAAGGAATCTCAATTTGGGATTCCTTAAATGCAATCGCAATTTAAGGAATCTCAATTTAAAGATTCCTTAAATTGCGATTTTTGCATTTGAGATGATGCATCCCAAATGCAAAAATACCGGTCGCAAAGTGGCAGATTCTGAGAATCTGCCAGTTTGCGACCGGTTTTTGCTTTAATGCATGTGGGCCTACATCTCGAGCTGCAAATTCCTGTAGGAGCAAGGTTGGAGATTTCAATCTTAAGCAGAAAACATGCTCCTCCAAGGTGAGCAGAGATAATTGGGTAACAACTTTTAAGAGCAAATATATATCGTTGCTGTTTTCAGAATCTGTAACATAAGTAACTAATTGTGGAAATCATTTTACCAAATGCATGCTCCCTCATGGCCTGAAGCCATCTTATTAGACAAAAACTACGACAAACCCAAAAGGTATATATGAGTGAGGGTGCTTCTTTATTGGGGATTTTGCGTCTGTGTGGTAATATGGGCTGGTAAAGGATTGTTTAGATGCTGAGGTTGGGTTTCAGTGTCTGGGTGGATCGGAAGAATTATGCTTTTATATTTGTGGTGAGCTAGGTCGACTGCCGTTATTTTGGGATTTAAAGACATCTTTACCGTGGGTTCAAGCGGTTTCACAAAGTTAGTAGTCAAAAGTGTATTTTGAAGCCCATTTAAAGAAATGTATTACACCCTACTGCGGTGGAAGACAAAGAACCAGGGGGCAGGTGTGGATAGCAGAAATTCACAACTAGCCTTTAAAGCGCCGTGAAATATGTTATTCTGCTATACCTATATTCATATAATGTGTGTTATAGTGTGATTTCTTCTTTTCTTTCTTGGTACCAATACTCTCCCTTCTGTTCAGCCTGAATGACAGGAGAATGTAGGATGATCACAATGTGGGTAACTTCCTAGACAGTATACATCCTAATAAACAGATAAGGAAAGTGTAGTTCAGAAAATAAAGAGTGTCAAACCGACTGGGACATGTACAAAAGGTTTGTTTTATTTAGTAATATAAAAAAATACAGAATACAATTACAATATACAGCAATGTATTGTTCACAGTTATAAGGAAAACATACAGTACATAAATATAATGACAGGATTAAAAAGGATTTATATAATTCGGTAATTAAAATTGTGGCAGAACTTGTGTGTCATTCGACGCGCGTTTCGGCGTATGAGAACGCCTTCGTCAGGAAATTTTAGGCCACAAATTCCTAAAAATCACAAAAACATAATCTATATCAATTGTCCTGTACATGTTTGACACAGTAATGTATATAAACGATAAGGACAATAATTACATGATACTTGTTACTATAATGAAGTACACATTCTACATACAAATTAATAATTGTACTACCTTCAATGATTAAAACAGGAGAAAAGAAAACAGAAAAAGACCTGGAACTATTGAGTTCTTGATATATAAAGAGGTATAGTGTAAAGAATAAACGTAATTAGAATAGTTATCAAATAGAGAGGAGGTTACAGTAGTGATTTAAAGTAGGCATGGGCGGAAAATCCGTTCCGCTCGCGGATTTTGCGGATTTTCGGGAAATCCGCAATCCGCGAGATTTGCGAATTTCCTGAAAAATCCGCAAATCCGCGAGCAGCGGATTTTGCTCGCACTGCTCGCACTGTTCGCGTGAGTTCGCGCCCCGCGAATAAGTGCGAAATTGCAGAAATACGATTTTAGCAAAACTGAAAGTAACTACTTACCAGGTTCAAAAGTTCAGGCTCATCATTAGTAGCCATTTCCTGTAGTGCTTCCTGAGGGGCCCCTCCAGAGTTCAGTTGCCAGTTGCAACTATTATGTGACCCTGCTCTGAACCTCAGAATAGTTACACATATGCCACAAAGGTCCTGAATTACAGCTAAGGGAGACAAGCAGGAGCCAGGCTGGAAGTTAAAATCCATTAATCAGCCCCTAATTCATTATTGTCAGTTGGGGCAGGGCAGGTGTTGTAACTAATTTTGCAACAATGAAAGCACTTAGCAAGTGCAAAAGATCACTAATCAGGGCGCACTAAGGAAGCAGGTGCCAGCTAAAAAAATATTCTGTGACACATTAATCAGCCCCAAATTAATTCAGGTCACTTGAGGCAGGGAAGGTGTGCTTTGCTTTGCCAAAAATAATGTACACTGGACAACCAGAGGGTGTGGTGATGAAACAGAGGGTGGCATGGGTGGGCCAGAGGGTGGCATGAGTAGTCAGAGAGTGGCAGTGGTGACAGAGAGTGGCAGTGATGAAGAAGAGTGTCCCAAACAGGTTGGACACGTAGAAACAACAAGTTCGCAAAACTTGCGACCCGACAGGTAAGTTCGCAAATTGCGAAATTGTAAAAACCCTCGCGAACTGGCAGAAACACGGGCGAACACAAAAAAAAAAAAAAATCCGCAAATTCGCGGGAATTCGCGGATTTTGCGGATTGCGAGTTTGCAAATCCGCAAATTCGCGGATTGCCAATCCGCAAAATCCGCTCATGCTTAATTTAAAGAGAGAAGGGAGGTTAGATATAGTGGGTTTATGTATAGAGATACGAAATGGTGGGAAGTGGGGTATTATGAGACCTTTCAGATGGTAGGACGTGTGGGAGAAATCATATGGAGATAACCGACCCAATGGTGAGCATGTCATGGAATGTTGGTGTGTGGTCTTGGTTAGAGTGTCAGCTGAAGATGAGAGGCTGAGCAGCAGGGAGGCTGCTCCTGGTGGGACTACTACTAATTAGCATCTTACTACTATCCACCTTCCTTCTATTTACCTGGAACTTGATGCAATAAATTACACCTTGGAACCTACTACCTTGTCTACGATTTGGACTTCTTTACTTAGTACAAATTGCTTTTCATGATGTTCTATTTTCTACTTGGGTATGATTATTGTAACGTGTTTTAGATCATTCTACACATGATTGTCAACCAGACAATTTACTTCTAATGATTATAATATTTTCTTTTTAATTTAATTTTTCTCTTTATTTGTTCATGGTTGTAATTTCTATTTGCAATGAAACTACGAACTTAAAAAAAATTCACCATTTTAGAATCCTCTAACTGATTTTAAAGTCACTCTTTCAAATAATTTTCTAAACCGGTTTAAACTATGCTTTTACAAAGACACACTATTCATGTTATTAATTTGAAAAAACCTATAGGACAGCAACACTAATACCGATGGTAACTGGGCACTGCACAAGTTATCAACTAGCCACTTAGAATTTTAAAAAAACACAAGATGTTGAAAAGAGAAAGTTTTATGTGTGTGTGTGTGAGAAAACAGATAAAATATCACAAAAGCACGCAATGGTGCTTGATATCACACAATGGTGGAAAATATCAAACAAAACTACCCATCACACATTGATGCGCAGCGCCAAATGTTCCACCAGATGACGGTGATGCGTAATATTTCACAGTGCTGTCCAATATCACTGTGCTGAAATATCACACAGTGTTACTTAATATTACGCAGTGCTGCCCCATAAAATACACTGGTGCTCAGTATAACACTCCTTTTCAATATGACGCATAAGGACATTGTGACACACTTCAGCCCAGGATCACCAACTGATTGCTATAATAATAGATGACAATCCAATATCCTGCCTGAATACTTGAGGCCTGATTCTAAGTTTGGCAGACAGGGCCACTCCATCACAAACGTCACGGACATCCCGTCCGCCAAATTGCAATTCCATTATATCCAATGAAACTTGGCAGACGGTGGTCAAAATATCTCTCATGTTTGTGATGGAGTATCCCATCCGCCAAACTAGTAACCAGTCCCTTAGTTCTGTTCTGTATGCTGACTGATTTTACCTGTGTATTCATTCCGCAACTCGCATTTGCAAAATAGCATATTCATCGCATTCATCACACTTTCTATGATTTTGCCTTGCCACCACAGGAAGGGGTTAGCATTTGTGGATTGCACATATTTCTGCTTAACTCAAGTCATTCAACCTCTCCTCCAATGCCTGCCAAATCCTGGTGTTGGCAACAAATACATCAAATGTTTTAAAATGCTGATTAAATTCTGCACGATTGGGTAACACAATGAAGCCCAGAAATTGTAGTGCATGGAGCAGAAAACCGCACTAACCTAGTTTTGGGTCTGGGAATTCACAGGTTGAGACCTGAGTGAAAGGGGATCCCGAGTGGTGGAATCACTGGTGGTTGTTTGTCACTGTGAGTTCACCTGGATCCGACTAATGTCAACAGAGCTCCCCAATTCCACACAGTGCAGTATTGCTGCCCAAAAGGGGATGTTTTGGAACCCTGCTCCTCTTTGCTCAAGATCACAGCTGCAGTGAGGGATTACAGTCTGCCATCGTTGCATTAAGATTAGACTAGTGCCAGTTTTCATGCAATTATACATTTGTGCATCATTATCAATGCTCACATTATGGATCTACTCTTGATTATACATGTCCACACTGATCTTTTTCAATATCTTACCTCTGCACATTTAACTGTTCATTATTTATGGAGCCCACAGTCAAGCTGAGTCATCTTTGTATATTTCTTTTGACGTTGTTTATGCTGTTCTCAATAAGATTTTCCTAGCCTGGTTACAATAATATATCTTTCTCAATGACCTTCCGCTAGCTTACTGTGCCCTATTCATTCATAATAGTTTGCTGCTGTGCATGTAATTACTTGAGCAAACAGAAGGAGATGATGGACAGAGTGCTGAGACTTTTCAGACCCCCCCCCCCCCCCCCCCCCCCCCCCCTCACAGATCTGGGTTGAATCCATCGTTCTTTAGCTCACTTCGCCACCCCAGTTCAGACACACCTATATGCAGATAAGTCTTACAGTTGCCTTGGCATGCCCATACAAAAAGTAAGGCTCCAGAACTTACATTACAATTTAGCGAATACACAAACCAAGACTAGAGAGTCACAGGACCGAGTCCTGTGAACCTCGGCGTCTTGTGCTCATTCTGAATCTATCAGCGACCCACTGCAGTACAAGAGCCGCAGAAGCTGCAGCCCGCTGTTCACAAAGTCTAGACAACAAGTGATTTATGTGACCCGCACCTGTGAAGAATAATGAGCAAAATGGCAAAAAAATGAAAATGCTCGGCATCCGTTATTTATTCCTTTGTACTGAATGTCTGGGTACTTTTAAAGGTAGCTATGCATATAAAAATAGAGTCCACTGAGAGACAGTTTACAAAGGGAAGGGAGTGATGGTGCAGTTCTGCAACCCATGGTGCTCCTTTATGGCTCGAGTTCTTTTACAGCTATCCTTCTGTACTGCTTTTTAGGTCTTGTTACAGGTGGCAAGACCTAATGTTTCCAATACATTATTAAAGTTGGATTTAGGTCAACACTTTGCTCTTGATTATTTTGGCTTTGTTGTCTACCTCGTATAGCATTATTCTGTTCCTAATTGGATGGCTTTCCTTCCTATATTGAGTTTTCCTCCTCTGGAGCATTTTGATATCATAGCCTCCTGATTGGATGGCGCATCCTTCAAATGCTGCTACCAGACCTTGTTTTTTGGTCCCCGGGAGCTTGTTTCCTTCCCAGTGTAAGAATTGGCTTTTGTAGTTTGGTTTGCCCTGTTCCCATCATGCACTGGGACAGGAACAGACTAATTTGCATACAGTCAGGTTCTGAAACTGGGATGGTGCAGTGAGCTAAAAAACGGTATTGGATCTAGCCCTGATCTCTTGACTGGGTGAGAGCTTTCTGCTTAATTCAGAGACTCTGTCCCTCACCACCCCTTGTTGTAAATATTTTTGTCCACCCTAAGCGTGGAAGGGTATTCTCAGATGTGAGACCCTTGCTCATTGCACCATCAGGATTCAAGCAAACCGGGCCGAAGACGGCTGTAATGCCAGAAACCGGTCCCCGGGAGCTTGTTTCCTTCCCAGTGTAAGAATTGGCTTTTGTAGTTTGGTTTGCCCTGTTCCCATCATGCACTGGGACAGGAACAGACTAATTTGCATACAGTCAGGTTCTGAAACTGGGATGGTGCAGTGAGCTAAAAAACGGTATTGGATCTAGCCCTGATCTCTTGACTGGGTGAGAGCTTTCTGCTTAATTCAGAGACTCTGTCCCTCACCACCCCTTGTTGTAAATATTTTGTTTTTTGGAGGGCAGAGGAAGACGTATTTTCTTTCCTTCTCTCTTTCTGCTCTCTGTTCTCCAGCTTTTCTTATTTTCTCCCCATCAATCTAGCATTCTCTTGGCCTCTGCACCCTTTTATTTAAAAAAGAATGTTTTGGATGCCTATTGTGCGAAACTTTTGGCTCTGTCCTCTGTTTCACAAATTGTGAAATCCTCAGTAAAACTTTTGTAAATAATTAATTGTGAACATAAAGTACCTTTTTAAATATTTTCACAACTGTTCATCCTGCACCTTTCATTGCTGTGCCACTTGCGCCGTCCACCATGTGTTACACAAAAGTGAGCAACCCAATATACCCTTGAGGGTTTGGGCAATAGATATGTTATGGTAATTGAACCTTCAAGGGTTTTAATTGTCTTAATGTTTCGAATATTATTTTAAATATCTACAATTGTACGACCTGATATATTTGATGCCGTTAATGCACAACAACTGTGACAAATGTCTTTTTATGTTAATTTCTGTTTGTCACTGAACAGTGATCTTTTTGAGACAAAAGAGAGCAAGAGAAAGGGTGTATATGAAAGAGTATTCGGATTTAATGTTTGTTACAAGGGTACATGATAGATAAACAACGTTGTAAGAGAACATACAAATAAATTGATCTATAAAAATTCTCTATACAACAATTGCAAAAGCTTTTCTACCTATTTACAATCTAATTTATTATCCGGTAGAAAAAGCAATCGTCGACGTTTCGGTCTCTATTCTTGCGTTTCCGAGACCATCCTCAGGACATAAAAAATCATATCTTGGGAGACCCTCAATCACGAAAATTCTGAATATGGTGGTAATGTGCGACACAGCATAAATCAAAATGATTGTATGTCTCTTAGTAGAATAACCTGTTTGAAGTCCTTATTCGCCTGACTTCATAGATGTATAGAAAAGGAATTGGGCAGATAAGATATCTAAAAAAATTGGTGAAAATCTCCTATTGTATTATTCTGGCGTTTGTAGTTACAACGTTGAGTCTATCGCAGTCAGCTCTCAACAACTGAAATTAATTTGCTGCAGCCCGTCACTTCCAAGTCAGTTCAGGAGCTTGTCCACCATGTGTGTCACGAGCACGTATGTGCTCAAAGTGTTTTCAGGTTACACCTACATTCAATGTAAACAGTGCTGATGCAACTGTTTTCCGACACCTGCCTTAAATACCTAGTGCCTCAGGCACATCCTTTAACTTTGGAGTCTCCCTTGTCTTTCCTTTTTTTTCAACTATATGTGCATGCTTATCTAATAGTCTAATTGAATATCACCTGCTGAGACTTTGCTCTTGTTACATATTGTGACAGCTGGGCCATCTTAATCATCCTAATCATTCCAGGGAAGCCACCAGCCCGTGCAGACCTGTGCAGAAGGCATCTCTAAATGAGTGTGTTATGTTCAAAGATTGACCCCACAGATGTCTTTGTTTCGAATATTAAGATCTTTGAATGGGATTTGGTAAACTAAAACAAAATGCAACCAAAGGTGATCCCTGTGGGTGTGCATGCATTTGCGGCTGCGTTCTTTCATGCATTGTATGATATTTAACAAAATGTAATTCCAAGATGGCCGGTGTGGTAGGGTGTGTGTTTGCTGTAGCTAGAAAGGTAGCAAAAAGCATTAAGTTAGTCGGTTCCAGAACCAAGACCTGTTGTCTTGACCAGGGCTTTCTGTGGTAGCCCTTGCGGAAGCAATTCTTACTTTAATCAATCAATCATTCAATCAGAGTACTTGTAAAGCACGCTACTTACCCATGAGGGTCTCAAGGCGCTGAGGGGAGGGGGTGCTGCTACTGTTCAAAGAGCCAGGTCTTGAGGAGTCTTCTGAAGGCGAGTAGGTCTTGGGTCTGCCGTATGTGGGTGGGGAGGGTGTTCCAGATCTTGGAGGCGAGGTAGGAGAAGGATCTGCTGCCAGAGGTTGTACGTTGAATGCGGGGGACAGCGGCGAGGGCGAGGCTGGCGGAGCGGAGCTGGTAGGTGGGGGTGTGGAAGCTAAGTCTGCTGTTCAGATAGGCTGGTCTGGAGTTGTGGAGTGCTTTGTGTGCGTGGGTGAGGAGCTTGAAGGTGATCCTCTTGTCGTTGAGGAGCCAGTGTCGGTCCCTCAGGTGGGGGGTGATGTGGCTGCGGCCGGGAACCTTGACTATCAGTCGGGCAGAGGAGTTTTGGATACGTTGTAGTCGTCGTAGGTGTTTGGTTGGGATTCCTGCGTAGAGTGTATTGCCGTAGTCCAGTCTGCTGCTGACAAGGGCTCGAGTCACCGTTCTTCTTGTTTCGGTCGGGATCCACTTGTAGATCCTGCGGAGAATGCGGAGGGTGTTATAGCAGGAGGAGGAGACGGTGTTGACCTGCTTAGACATGGAGAGGGATGAGTCGAGGATGAATCCTAGGTTGCGTGCATGATCGGTGGGTGTTGGTGCTGTTCCCAGTGTGGTCGGCCACCAGGAGTCGTCCCAGGCTGAGGGGGTGGGTCTGAGGGTGAGGACCTCCGTCTTGTCAGAGTTCAGATTCAGACGGCTGCTCCTCATCCAGTCGGCGACGGCCTTCATTCCCTCGTGGAGGTTGGTTTTGGCGGTGTGTGGGTCCTTGGTGAGGGAGAGGATGAGCTGGGTGTCGTCGGCATAGGAGATGATGTTGAGGTCGTGATGTCGGGCCACTTGTGTGAGGGGGGCCATGTAGACGTTGAACAGCGTCGGGCTGAGGAATGAGCCCTGAGGGACGCCGCAGATAATGTCGGTAGCTTCGGATCAGAAGGGGGGGAGGCGGACTCTCTGGGTACTGCCTGAGAGGAAGGACGTGGTCCAGTCAAGAGCCTTCTCTTGGATTCCGGCTCCTAGGAGGCATGTTTTTAGAGTGCAATGGCATACTGTGTCGAAGGCGGCTGACCGTTCCAGGAGGATGAGGGCTGATGCTTCGCCGTTTTCTAGTTGGCGCCTGATGTCGTCTTTGGCGGTGATGAGGGTTGCCTCGGTGCTGTGGTTGCGTCCGAATCCGGAATGGGATGGGTCCAAGATGTTGTTGTCTTCCAGGTGGCGGGCCAATTGCATGTTGACGATTTTCTCGATGACCTTTGCGGGGAACGGGAGCAGGGAGATGGGCCAGAATTTCTTGAGGTCCCTGGGGTCCGCTTTGGGCTTCTTGAGGAGGGTGTTGATTTTGGCGTGCTTCCAGCTTTCCAGGAATGTTGCTGTTTCGAAGGAGATGTTGATGACCTTCCGTAGTTGGGGTGCGATGGCTGCGACTGCTTTGTTGAATACGTGGTATGGGCACGGGTCTGACAGAGATCCTGAGTGGATGGAGTTCATGACCTTGCGTGTCTCATCGTCGTTGACATTGGACCAGGAGGTCAGGCGGTTGGCGCTGGTGGTGTTCACAGGGGAGGTGGAGTCTGGCGTAGTCAGGGCGGTCGTGGTGTTGAAGCTGTCGTGGATGTCCGCGATGTTATGGTGGAAAAAGATGGCTAGTGAGTCGCACAGTTCTTGTGAGGGTGGGATGTCGTTGGCGTTGGCGCTGGGGTTGTAGAGTTCCTTTACGATGCTGAAGAGCTCTTTGCTGTTGTGCTTGTCGTTGTCCAAGCGGTCCTTGAAGGAGGATCTCTTGGCTAATCTGATGAGGTGGTGATGTCTGCGGGTGGCATCCTTGTGGGCTGCGTGGTTGTCCGGTGTGCGTTCGCTGAGCCATATCTTCTCCAGTTCCCGGCATGCGCGTTTGGAGGTCTGGAGCTCGTTGGTGAACCAGGTAGCTCTCTTGCTGGTGTGGCTGTTGGAGGGTTTCTTGTGCGGGGCGAGGGTGTTGGCGCAGTCATTGATCCACTGTCTTAGGTTGCGGGCTGCGGCGTCTGGGTTGGTGGGGTCGGTGGGTGGGGTCTGGGCGAGGGTGGTGATCAGCTAGTTCTTCGGTGACTTTGCTCCAGCAGCGGCGAGGCAGCTCTTGGGTGCGGTGGTGCGTGGTTGGTTTCTTGAAGGTGAAATGGATGCAGCGGTGGTCGGTCCAGTGGAGTTTGGTGGTGTGGTCGAAGGTGACGTGGGAACCGGTGGAGCGGACAGGGTCGAGCGTGTGGCCGGCGTCGTGGGTGGGTGCGGTGACGAGTTGTCTGAGGCCGAGGTTGTCGAGGTTGTCGATCAGGATGGAGGAGTTGGCGCCGTTGTTGTTCTCGAGGTGGAAGTTTAGTTCCCCAAGGAGGATGTAGTCCGTGGAGGCGAGTGAGTGGGTGCTGGTTAGGTCGACGATGGAGTCACTGAACTGATCCTGGGGGTCTGTAGATGAGTGTTCCTCTGAGGGTGGTGTTGGGGTCGGTGTGGATCCGTAAGTGCAGGTGTTTTGCGGTGTTGAGGGTGTCATCTGCGTGGGTGGTGACCTTGAGGGTGGACTTGTGGACGATCGCTATTCCTTCTCCGATTCCGTTGGCGTGGTCCCTGCGGGTGATCTTGTAGCATTCCGGGATGGCTATGGCGATGTCGGGCGCCGAGGAGTCGTTCCACCAGGTCTCGGTCAGGAAGGCCATGTCTGGGGCGTTGGTATCGATCAGATCCCAGAGCTCGACGGCGTGTTTGCATGTGGAGCGGGTGTTGAGGAGTATGCAGCGGAGTCCAGTCCTTGGTGGTTTGGTGGTTCTGTTGCAGGTGAAGCTGCAGGTGCGGCAGGAGAAGGGTCCGTGGGTCCGTTTCGGGGCTGCCTGGAAGCAGGTGTGGTTTCGGCCGGCGTTGAGTGCGTGGAGGGTGCTGACGTCGTAGTGGATTCTGGTGTTGTGGCGTTCGCGGGGTCCAGGGGTTCTGGCACTGGGCGCTGTCAAGGCATGGACGGGCGCAGACGGGCTTGCCTTAGGCACGCCTATGGCACACCAGCGCAGCGTCCGCCATTTAAGGCGAGGTGGGAGGGAGGAGCAGCTGGGAGGCGGGAGCGGGGCGAGATACAGAAAGAAAAGGGGGCGTGGCCGCAGGGGAGCAGCAGCGGAAGCGAGGGGTCTAGAGTGAATGGGGGGTGCGTCTGGAAAAACAGGGGGCACAGAGGGACAGACAAAGGGCAAAGAACCCAAAAAACAGTAGAAGCAAAAACAATATCACAAAATTACAAGAGTGGCAGAGCCAGCAGAGCAGCGGCGAACTCACGAGGCAGGAGGCAGCAGGGGGGAAGACACGGGCACAACTGGTGGAGCTGTGCGGCGTGCGGAGCGACCTGGCCTGCAAGCAGGATCTTTTAACATAAAGACTGTGTTCAACATCCAGTTTTGAGATGGACCCTCTGATTGCCAGGTAGAATAAGTTGGCACTGGGGTTTGTACAGTGACTTCTCAACCACTCAATTGGATAGAATGTTATAGTCCCGCCATAAACTGAGTGGATACAATTCTTATTCTACAGTCTTATATCAATACCAACACTTGCTTAGGGTGAGGACTTTGGTCTTCTCTGAGTTTAGCTTGAGGTAGCTGTCCTTCATCCAGTTGGCGACAGCCTTCATCCCATCATAGAAGTTGTTCTTGGTGACTGTGGGCTTGTTGCTGAGGGATAAGATCAGCTGGATGTCGGCGTACGAGACTATCTTAAGTCCATGGTTCCTGACGATGGCTACGAGGGGGGCCAAGTAGATGTTGAAGAGAGTGGGGCTCAGGGAGGAGCCCTGAGGCACTTCACAGCTGATCTCTGTAGGTTCGGAGTTGAACGGTGGTAGTTTGACTATCTGTGTTCGGCCAGTGAGGAAGGAGTGGATCCATTCCAGGGCTTTGTCGCGGATGCCGGCGTTGTGGAGTCTTGTGAATAGGGTGCGGTGGGAGACAGTGTTGAAGGCGGGCGAGATGTCCAGAAGGATGAGGGCTGCAGTTTTGCCTCGGTCGAGGAGGGTACGGACGTCAACTCGGTCTTGGTGCTGTGGTTGCTTCAGAAGCCGAATTGGGCGAGGTCTAGGATGTGGTTCGCTTTGATAAACTTGGAAGGTTTGGTGTTGCTGGCCTTCTCGATGACCAACCAATCAATCAATCAATCAAGGCATTTATATAGCGCGCTACTCACCCGGGAGGGTCTCAAGGCGCTGGGGGAGGGGGTATGTCACTGCTCGAATAGCCAGGTCTTGAGCTGCTTTCTGAAGGAGAGATGGTCCTGGGTTCGCTGAAGGTGGGTGGGGAGGGAGTTCCAGGTTTTGGCTGCCAGGTAGAAGAAGGATCTTCCTCCGGCGGTGGCTCTGCGGATTCGTGGTACGGTGGCGAGGGCTTGGCTGGTCGATCGTAGCTGGCGGGTGGGCGTGTAGAAGGTCATGCGGTCGTTGAGGTACTTGGGTCCCAGGTCGTGGAGAGCCTTGTGTGCGTGGGTGAGGAGTCTGAACGTGATTCTCTTGTTGACGGGGAGCCAGTGCAGGTCTCTCAGGTGTCCGGTGATGTGGCTGTGTCGGGGGATGTCCAGGATCAGTCGTGTGGAGGCGTTCTGGATGCGCTGTAGTCTTTTTTGAAGTTTGGCTGTGGTTCCGGCGTAGAGGGTGTTCCCGTAGTCCAGTCGGCTGGTGACGAGTGCCTGGGTAACGGTCTTCCTGGTTTCAGTGGGGATCCATCTGAAGATCTTGCGGAGCATGCGCAGGGTGTTGAAGCACGAAGATGAGACGGCGTTGACTTGTCTGGTCATCGACAGGGAGGAGTCCAGGATGAAGCCCAGGTTGCGTGCGTGGTCCGTTGGCTTGTGAGCGGTGCCCAGGGCGGGGGCCACCAGGAGTCGTCCCAGGCGGAGGGTGATGATCCCATGATGAGGACTTCCGTCTTGTCTGAGTTCAGTTTAAGGCGGCTGTTCCTCATCCAGTCGGCAACGTCTTTCATCCCTTCGTGCAGGTTGGCTCTGGCGGAGGTGGGGTCGTTGGTGAGGGAGAGGATCAGCTGGCTGTCGTCGGCGTAGGAGATGATGTTGAGATGACCTTGCCTTGGAAGGAGCTGAGAGACGGGTCTGAAGTTCTTTAGGTCAGCACAGGGTTTCTTCAGTAAGGGGTTAATCTCTGCATGTTTTCAGTCTTTCCGGGCAGGTGGTGGAGTTGATGGAGCAGCTGATGGTGTGGCAGAGTTCGGAGGTGAAGTAGGTACTGGCTTTGTTGAAGATGTGGTGCGGGCAGGGGTCCAAGGGTGCTCTGGAGTCGATGCACTTCATGATCTTGAGGTTGTTGTCAGTGGTGATGGGATTCCAGCTGAGCAGTTGAATGCTGGGGTCCAGTGTCGTTGGGTGCGGTGGTTGCTAGTGGGGTGAGAGGGTCTTGGATATCGAGGATGTTGAAGCAGTGGAAGAAGGTGCGAAGATTGTTGCAGAGGTCTTGGTTTGGAAAATTATTTGACCACAGCTAAAGGTTCTCTGCTTTTGAGTGCGTTGGTATTATCCTTTCTTGTAGGGCGGTTTTCTTTGTTCTTCTATTGAGGTGGTGGTATGCGGTGACAGCAGTTTTGAACGCTGAGCAGTCTTCTGGGGTCTTGCTGCTCCTTCATCTCTTCTCGAGCCATCTACAGGGGAGTGGGAGAGAACCAGCTGCCTTTTTTGGAGTGTGGCTTGCCTGGTGCTTTTTTGTGGGGGAGCCAGTGTGTCCGTGCAGTTAGAGATCCATTGGTGGATGTTGCGTGCTGAAGCATTAGTGTCTGGCAAATCGGAGGTGGTTTTTTGGTGAGGGAGATGGTAAGCTGTTCTTTTGTGACCTTGTTCCAACTTCTACGAGGGTAGCGGTGGTTGTGTGGTGTATAGTGGGTTTGATGAAGGAGAAGTGGACGCAGCGGGGGATTGTCAAAAGCAGCTCGGAGGTGTGGCTGAAGGTGGTAATGGCACTGGCGAAGAAGATTGGGTCGAGCGTGTGTTCTGCTGAGTGTGTTTGGGAGGTGACCCGTTAGAGTCTGACGGTGGCTAGGTTCTCCAGCAGGGATGATGTGTTCTTGTTGTATATGTATAGTTAATTTAAAAGAGGCTAAAGGATAACTGCTCTCTATTAAACTCCTTCCAGTGTCAGACTAGTTCTCTGAATTTCTTTACTTGCATTTATTCTGCTAAGATTAACAGAACACCTGGATACCGGTTTTACCTGTATCTTGAATGAATTTTAGGCTGCACTTATGCAATATTTACGCTGCATTTGTTTATTGTGATAATTTTAAAGGAACTACTGAAGATCCACTTGTGTCCAGGGAAGTAAGTCCTCTTAAATACCATCACTTCGTTTTATAATTAATGTATAACATGGACTGATTAAATTATTATATACAAGGGGTGACCCGGCAAAAATATTTTAAAATTAGTTAGTAATTTCCACATCAAATTTACTTACTCCATTTCTATGTTTATTTGTTATGCTGTTTAATTGATACATTTTATCTCCTAGGCCGAGTCTGTGAAATTAAGAAATGCTGAATGTGTTTTTCCCTGCATTGTGTTTATATCGTTATTTATACTTATGGTCTGAGATTCTGTTATTTTGCAGATACTATATTCCTTATTATTATTTGGCAGGAACAAAATATACAAAATCACAATGCAGATAACTGGAGCGAAACCAATTTACTTTTTCCCCTCAAAACTAGTGCATCAGGTAAAATTTTAAGCACACCCTGTACTGTGTTTGTGTGAATGATCACACCCGTGGCCACAAATTGTCGAAATTAACGAGCAATGACGTTGTTTTTCTGCTAGGGTTCTAATGAAAAAACACAGTTTTATTTTTATACACAGTTTTGTAAGAGTGACTTGCTACCCGTTACGGTTATTGTTTTGGACAGGGCTTGCATGTCAAACATCCTTTACAACACAGTTGTAACCTCACAAAGTCTTAACCACACAGCTTTTACCATGCATGTATTTACCATACATGCATTTTTTGTCGTTGTTATAAATGTACACCTTTACCACTCATGGTAAGTAGAGTTAAGATATATATCATATATATATATTGAGATGTCATCAGTGATGTCATCAGTGATGTCACTGACCATGTCATGAATGATGTAATATGTTACATCATCAGCAGTGGATTGCGGGTGAGCGAAATATAGTTAGTACAACTAACTATATAGGAGCAATTTCAAATTTTTAAATGCTAATTCCTAACTATATAAGGCCTAAAACCTATGGTTTTTTAAGTGAATATATATATATATATATATATATATATATATATTCCTGTACTCCGATTGCCAATAGCCCCTGGTAGGCAAAGGAACAGGTACCGACCACAAACGCGCTGGATTCGCTTTCAAAAGTGCTTCATTCCACCATCTTGGTCAGCATGACTCATTTCGGCTGCGTCACCACAGCCTTGAAATGAAATGAAATGAATTTGTACTTGTAAAGCGCACTTATACCCCAACCGGGTTTTCCTGGCGCTGTACGCATAAAGCTGTGGAACCCTTCCTGGCTTTTCCCTGTGAAATGTCCACTCCTGGGCACCCCCAAGGTGAAGCCAGGCATCCCAGTGCTGTTGGGGCCATTGTAGAGATTAAGCAAGCTATTGCCCAGAGTTGCAGAGTGGGACCCATGATGAGAATAGGCACTGAGGCGAGAATTATCAGGTTCGAGGAAATTGAGCCTAAGACCCGCCGAGGCGGGAGTTGAACCCTGGTCCCGGGCCAGACCTCTGCATCTGGGTCTGCCGCTCTAACCATTGAGCCACACTTCTCCACGCCTTGATCACATGACACCCTGGGTAAACATGGTAACTTTATAGTGGCTTCCTGAACGTGAGTAGCGTTGTTAGGGGCATACAATAGAGCTGGAAAAATTACATTCAATTCGTCTGTTTATATTCTCAACAGATATTCAAAGCACTTTGATCTGATTAATAAATAAATATGTATAAATATATATACATGACATATATTATAAATACATAGAAAGTTTATCAGAAAAGATTTTTTTTTAATTCTCTCTTTAAAAGCCTTTCTAAAATTAACCAGTGTTTCAGTTCTAATCGCCAAGTGGCAGAACTACTGCAAAATACTGTTTTCACTAGGTTTCAGCTCAAATAAAATGCCAAATTACAAAAAAACAACTCGATGAGAAAGTGCAAGTGGAAAACATCTGAAATTGTGCAAGATAAATGCAAAAAGTGCTCATTGTCCTTTAAATTGAAGATATTACAATCATATCCATTTCAGGAAAAATATATATTTTAAAAAAAAGGTTTAACTGACATAACAACTGATGCTTGTTTGTTAGTTTCTTGATCAAGTGCAAGATTCCTAGTTCCAAATTAGGAGTAATGTAACAGTTAATACAATATTATTGAATGTCCTATGTTGCACAGAGAACCAACTCATATCATGGTATGAACCATCCGGTTCTAAAATGTACCCCTGATAGTGGTTTAAAAGCCTCTGATTTAGGGATGCAATATGTGTGGAGAAATAGTGTCAAAACTCAGTAAAGTGCTGAGATGCATTTTAGATGTGGCAGATATTTTGAACCGAAATCCTTCAGACCACTGAATAAGATACTTGCCCCCTCCCTGATTAAAACATAGTTAAAATCACGGTAAAAACAAGATCCCAGCCCGTAGTCTAAAGAAAATCCCCAACTTTCAAGTAGCTGCCCAATGATCATGTCTGCTCAATCATACATAAAACTTTTAGGGCATGGATAAGAGACAAAATTGAAGATAAAATTAGAAAACAAAACCTCGTCTATGCCTCGTATATAGATGTTCTATTGTAAATTATGCTGATCATCCCCAGTATTGAGGCCCTTTGGAATCAGAGTGTCTAGTAACAAGATATATTTGGATTTCAATTTTCTCAGTTGTTTTTCCCTTTATGATTTTTGTTATGAACTAATTTAAAATGACGAGCTACTGGATAACTATCATCTGATTTGACAATTACACGTAGATACTGAGGAATTTGGTTGAATGCCTGCAGGTTAGTGCTGCCCTCATCTTTCATTTTGCATGTGTACTTTAAAACATATACTGCATATTCCGTGCAGCAAGTAACCCTTGAATTTTAACAGGGTTAGGGTCAAATGAAGTCAGATACTCTGTAGTGTTGGTACCGAATTTACAGGTTCGGCGAGATATACATTTATGAAAACCTGTTTTAGTGGATGGATATCCAATTCTTAGGGGTTACCACTTCTGTGCTCGATTTAACGAGGGCATCCCTCATTGAGGGCACCCTTCTAAAAGTGATAAGAGGCCGTTCTGGTAAGAGCGGTGCCAAAGTGAGGTCTGTTTTAAGTATGGGCCAGTGTTTATTTAAAATACCTCTGACCTTCTTTTCCTCCCTATTGAAAGTGGTGATTAGTCTAATCCCATCTTCTCTTCTTTGGGGGTCTGTATTTTTCTTATCAGCTTCATTATTTTGGCATTTCATGGTACTATTCAGACACTCCTCTCTTGTGTGGCTGTTCGCTCTAAGTTTGGCCTGTTCTAATACTGTAGGACAATATCCCCTTGCAATAAATCTGTTAAAGGCTTGAGTCTGGCAGTCACTTAGATCGACTTCTGAACTGCATATTCTCCGCATCCTCAAAAACTCGCCGTACGGTATGCTCTTAATAAGATGACTAGGGTGGGCACTGCTAGCATGCAGAATCGCATTTTCTGCTGACTTTTTCCTGTGTAGTCTGGTTTGGAGCATATTGTTGTTGATTTATATCTCAACATCTAGGAATTAGACACAAAGTTTACTTACATCAGCTGTGAATTTCAAATTTAAATCATTATCATTGATTACTTCCACAAATTCCTTAGATAATTCTGGTGTGCCTTTCCAGATCATACATACATCGTCTATAAATCTCCAATATTCCACCACATGAGTGTCATACAGTACAATGTGGGTGCCCCTGAGGACATGTTCCTCCCACCACCCAACATGCAAGCATGCGTAGCTTGTAGAGAAACATGCCCCCATGGCGACACCCCTCAGCTGCTGAAAGACCTCCCTGTTAAACAAAAAGTAATTATTATTCAAACACGACTCTATCATTTTCAAAATCATGATGTTATGTTGACGATAGTTGATGTTGCGTTTATCTAAAAACTACTTAACAGCTTTGAGGCTGTCTTCATGGTGGATGCTGGTATAGAGGGTACATATGTCCATGAGAATCAATATGTAATCTTCTTTCCATTCCACACAATTTAATTTTGATAGGAAGTGGCCTGTATCATATATATATATATATATATATATATATATATATATATATATATATATATATATATATATATATATATTCAATGAAAAAACCATTGGTTTTAGGTCATATATAGTTAGGGATTTGCATTTACAAAACCTTATTTTACTCGCATAAAACCATTGAAATTCCATATATAGTTATAAGCGCTAACTATATATCGCGCACCCGCAATCCACTGCTGATGATGTCACATATTACATCATTCATGACATGGTTAGTGACATCACTGATGACATCACTGATGACATCTCAAATGACATCACTGATGACATCACTGATGACAACATCCAGTGATTGTATGTTTCTGTAAAGTTTAAATATGTTTTACATATTGAAGAATGAGTGGATGTATAAGTGTCTGGATGAAGGATTTAGTAGGTGCATGACTGACTGTATGAGTGAGTGATTAAATGTGTCTCACTGAGTGCATGGGTTAGTGACTAAACTGTCTTAATGTGTGCATCATTATGTCTGTTGTTCTGTAAACTGCTGCATGTGTTGATCAGGAGCTATATGAGTAACTATATGGGTTATTGATTGGTTGCCCAAGTATTTGTATGGGAGACTGAGTGTGTGTGTGGGTGGCTGGGAGGTGTATGACTCTGTGCATAGATGTGTGAGCAGTTGATTCACTAGATGTATGGGTTCAAAAGTGCATGTGGAAACAGCTGTATGGGCGGTTGACTGTGTGCATGAGTGTATTGGTGAGTGAATGGATATCTCAGTGCTACATGTCAAAGTAAGTACATATGTAAAACACAGTACATGTGAGAGTTGACATATATAAATAACTGTGCATAAGAGCCAGTGAATGTGTGAGTGGCTGTATGGATCATTGTGAACTTGTATCAGGGATTGTATAAGAGAGTAAATATGTGTTAGTATATGTTTGAATAAGTAAAGTTTGTATAACTGTATATTTGAGGAAATGGAGGTGTGATTGATTCTTTGCATGACTGACTAGGTGTGTGAGTAACTCCATGGATGAGTAACAGTCTATGAGTGTCTGTTTACACTGATTGTATCTAAGGTTATATTAGAGTCTGAAGAGGTTCATCGTATTATCACATGAATGATATCATCAGTGATGTTATCAGTCATGTCAAATGAGATGTTTTCAGTGATGTCATCAGTGATGTCATTTGAGATGTCATCAGTGATGTCATCAGTGATGTCACTAACCATGTCATGAATGATGTAATATGTGACATCATCAGCAGTGGATTGCGGGTGCGCGATATATAGTTAGCGCTTATAACTATATATGGAATTTCAATGGTTTTATGCGAGTAAAATAAGGTTTTGTAAATGCAAATCCCTAACTATATATGACCTAAAACCAATGGTTTTTTCATTGAATTTTCAAGGTTTTGTAAATGCAAATTCCTAACTATATATCCACTATAACCTATAGTTTTTTCTGTGAATTTCATTGGTTTTTTAATAGCAAATAAGAAAAGCTTTAAAATGTCAAGTACGTGATAAATAAAAACATTTTTCTCTTAGTAGTACTCTCTCTTTGCAGATAGTGAAGGGTAGTTAACGCAGGCCTTTACCCCCGTTGTAATCCGTCGTGCCTGCTTGTCTCTCCATTTGATTGATTGCTATCCAAGCATTTACTGTTTTACAATTGATTCTCTTTGGTTCATTCTCTATTTACAAACAAGCACAAAGTCGCAATACTCTGTTTAGTCTTTGCAGATAGTGAAAAATCGTGAAAAATCTTGTAAAAAAATAAAAGTAATCGAGCAAAATCAGTAGGCCACTAATGGGATCTCTTTTTGACCTCGCTAAAATAGAAATATTAGGAACAACCCTTCATGAGAAATACGAAAATAGTGAGATGAACTGAGCTCCACACCATGAGGGCTGCAAGACAGCTCTGCTCCATCACCCATCCCGCACAAAATAACGACAAACCGTATGCAAATATTAAAAATATAGACAACACACCAGCAAAGAAACAGGGTAAAACATTTTATTAAAAAACTATTTACATAACGTTGGTTTATAAGATGATGTCAGTAGTGGACCGATGTGTGAATAGATCGAAAGCAGCACAAGGCTCCAAGATCCGGATGGCAAGCTCCTGGATGTTGGGTGCCATAGTTTAGAGTTCTGAATTTGAGCCTTTTTGAATGTCTGTGCTTAGTTGAATCAAATTTGCGACTTGACACAAAGCTGACTCAAGCGTTGCTACTGATGCTATGCAGACCAAAACTGGTTTTCAGTTTGTACATTTTTCTAGATTTTTAATCCAAGTTTGGTTGACTTTGTAGAACGATGGCTTCAAATTTTCAACATACTGTGTGGTGGCGCTGACTGGGAGGGGGCGCTTTGCTCCTGCCCCCTCCCCAAGTAAGATTTTCATACGTGAAAGTACGTTAATGGTTTTGGTCCCTGAGATGCTTCGATGTCACTGCCATTCTCAAATAGCATAAGTTCTGGATGTTGGGTGCCATAGTTAAGAGTTCTGAGCAGCGCTTGTAACACTGTCTGAAGCTTATTTCCACCTACTGCAGCTTCACTATTCTCAAAGTAAGTGAGTGTCGTTTGTGGACCTGACTGCATTAGAAAACAATGTGATATGTTACCTTCCTAAACAGCTTGACGGAGGTCCCTGAGGGGCGGTGTGATGGCCATGGACTCGGAGAAGACGCTTGGCTCCGACACCCTCCCCAAGTCTTAAAGCACTGGTGTAGCCTGAGATCGCCCCCGACATAGGCGGCCGGCTCCCGGGATCCGGCGGAACTTTTTGCCTTTTGATGACTCTTCAATTCTGAACCTTGTCCCATCCAGCTGAGTTGCGCCCACTCTTGCGGCTACAGCGTCTTGCCCACCATCCAGCTGAATTGCGCCCACTCTTGCGGTGCAGCGATAGGCGACTGCCACAGGACTCTCAAAATGGCGGCCGGCTCTTCGGTTTTGGGCCTGGTCCACTAAAATGGCCCTGGGACACCTTTGAACTCGGACGCTTCCCTGATAGGGCTTGGGTCCCATTCTCGAAAAGCGTCCCCTCAGCCGTGAAGATTCTACAAAAGTCTTGGGGGCCTCCGACTCCCGCAGGCTTCTGGTGGGGAGCGGCTGCCATGATTGCTCGTGGAATGGCCACGACGGAGCTACGAGATGGTAGTGGTCTCATGCTGACGCCAGCTTTAGTCTGAAACATCCAGAAACACTGTAGACTACCAATTCGATCAGTTCCGGTAGCGCCCCAACATGACCCGGAAGAGAAGAACTTGCCCTCCCCTCTTTGACTGATGGTTCTTGTTGCCTGTCCCCTCTGTTGTCATTTAACAGAACTTTTTGGACTGCTGAAAGGAGTTGTGTTCCGAACGCTGGTTGGTGGAGACATTTTGACTATATTCTTGACCTACGTTGTCGCGTAATGCGTTATATCACACGCCGCGTTACCGCACCCGGAAGTGATCCGCGGCGCGGCGCGCAGCGCGCAACGTAAGCATAACAGGACATGTGACTTGTTAATAAAACTTTTCATTGGTTCATTTTACTTTTGTTAATTTAATGATGAAAAGCTTGGTCATATGACCTAAAAATTACGCTTTTTATTGTTTTCGAACAATATTTTTTTTTCAAACATATGTTATAATATTCCAGGCTAATGTACTTTCCCGGAAAATCTACAACTGTCTTGAAAGTAAAATATATTCCTTTTTCGAGAAAAAGGGCGTTTCTTCCTTCCATGACGGAGCCGTTGAGTAAAAGAGATTCGGCCTGCTATCTTAGTCGCCGATACGCCTGATTATCAGATTCTTATCGATCACTTTATATTGCAGACATGAAAAACACAACTGCTATTAAGCATTTATCTTTACTGCGTTCCTACATATTATACCTTTTATCCGTCATGTAATTGGACTGCTTTATTTCACTTGCCTTTACTGATTCGAAAACAGTGACTAAAAGTAAAAACTTTACCAATGTAAATACTACTACCGTGTTTTGTTTTAAAAACCTTTATTGTGAAAATGTCAGTATACAAATACGGGCCTATAACCACGTGGGCCGGCCACGGAGCAAACTGAAATCGTATATGATGAGGAGACATTTACACTGTAGAAGAACGTAACGAGCGGGCCATTAGGTTGCAAGAACAAAGGTGTCTAACAGTTGCGGAATCGGTGGACGTACATTTTGTAATTAAAATACGACACGGCCACTTACAATAACATTTTCTAGATATACATTTGCGGGCAAGGAGTTACGAGTCCCATTTATACCGGCGCCATTTTGGGCGAGGCCGGGCAGGTCCAAGATATAGTCAAAATGTCTCCACCAACCATCGGCCAGACCAGAACCCCTTTCGTCCCTTTATGCTACAAGATGATGTCTTCCATTCAGAAAATATTGTTGGCAGCATTTTGAAAGGAAACAGAACCAGCCATTGTCCTAGTGAGTTTCACATTGTTACATTTAGGAAGAATGTTGAAGAGTAGTATGTGGAAAATCTGAAGCCATTTTTCTACAAACTCTCAATCAGACTTGGATGGAAAAAAAAATCCTGAAGAATGTACAAACTGAAAACCAATTTTTGTCTGTATAGCATCAACAGTAACGCTTGAGTCAGCTTTGTGTCAAGCCGCCATTTTCATTCAATCAATAGCGTCCCCCTGCACACATTCAGGGACCTGGTCGTGTCTTCAGATGAAACGGATTGTAGGAAAAGAAGCAGAAAGGAAAAGGCAAAAAGTTCCGCCGGACCTCGGGAGCCGGCCGCCTATGTCATGTGCCACCTTTGGCCACACCAGGGCAATAGTGAAGCTGCAGCAGGTGCAAATAAGCTTCAGACAGTCCTACAAGCACTGCTCAGAAATCTCAACTGAGGCACTCAACATCCAGGACTTGCCATTCGGATCTTGGCGCCTTGTGCTGGTTCCGACCTATTCACACATCAGTCCACTACTGACATCACCTCATAAGCCAACGGGGCACCCCACGCCGACTTTCGGCGCAGCATTGTAGGATGGCCACACCAGTGCGGCCACTTGCTGGACACCACCTCGGTGCCATCCGGATCTCGGCGCGTTCGAGTCACTGTGCCGGAAGAGTGACCGGAACTCAGCTGAACACGCCGTCTTTCGGCGCAGCATTGTAGGATGGCCACACCAGTGCGGCAATTTGCTGGACACCACCTCGGTGCCATCCGGATCTCGGCACGTTCGAGTCACTGTGCCGGAAGAGTGACCGGAACTCAGCTGGACACGCCGTCTTTCCGCGCAGCATTGTAGGATGGCCACACCAGTGCGGCAATTTGCTTGACACCACCTCAGTGCCATCCGGATCTCGGCGCGTTGTGCTGCCTTCGGCCTATTCGCACATCGGTC
The DNA here is from genome assembly GCF_964263255.1 of Lissotriton vulgaris. Lineage (NCBI taxonomy): Eukaryota > Metazoa > Chordata > Amphibia > Caudata > Salamandridae > Lissotriton > Lissotriton vulgaris. The sequence continues at coordinate 1,141,958,811 of NC_141696.1, read as the reverse complement.
CGCTACTGACGCCGCCTCACGTGCCAACGGATTTTCTACGCTTTTTGTAGCCCTATGCCGCATAACAGGTCATGTGACTTGTTTATAAAACTTTTCATTGGTTCATTTTACTTTTGGTTTCCTAAAGATGGAAGGCTTGGTCATATGACCTAAAAATAACACTTTTCATTGGTTTAGAACATTTTTTTTTCCCAAACGATGAAAGCCCCACCTTGTTTCTGGATCATTCAGACTGAAGCTGGCGTCAGCATGAGAGCACCACCATCTCGTGGCTCCGTCGTGGTCATTCCGCGAGCAATCATGGCAGCCGCTCCCCACCGGAAGCCTGCGGGAGTCGGGGGCCCCCAAGACTTTTATACAATCTTCATGGCTGAGGGGACGCTTTTCGAGAATGGAGCCCAAGCCCTAGCAGGCAAGCGTCCGAGTTCCAAAGTGTCCCAGGGCCATTTCAGTGGACCAGGCCCAAAACCGAGGAGCCGTCCGCCATTTTAAGAGCCATGTGGCAGCCGCCTATCGCTGCACTGCAAGAGTGGGAGCAACTCAACAACATGGTGAGCGAGACGCTGTGGCCGCAAGAGCGAGCGCAACTCAGCTAGATGGCCGCCACCTGGGGAGGCCCGTTCACGCCGGCTCCCCCACGCCCCCCCCCGGGCCGCCGCACGCCAATTTTCGGAGCAGCATTGTAGGATACCAAAACCAGTGCGGCAGTTTACTGGACATCACCTGGGTGCCTGTCGTACATGTTGTGTCAGCCATGTGACACTGGACACAGACCGCTACTGACGAGGCCTCCCCCCGCACCACCCGGGACGCCCCACGCTGTTTTTATGTGCTGCATTGTAGGATCCCTAAACCAGTGCGGCACCCAGGCGACATCACCTGGGTGCCGTCCAGAACTCTGCACGTTGTGCTGCCTTGGGACTATTCGCACAACAGACCGCTACTGACGAGGCCTCCCCCCGCCCCACCCGGGACGCCCCACGCCAATTTTCGGAGCAGCATTGTAGGATCCCTAAACCAGTGCGGCACCCAGGCGACATCACCTGGGTGCCGTCCAGAACTCTGCACGTTGTGCTGCCTTGGGACTATTCGCACAAAAGACAGCTTCTAACCATTGTTGCTTTTTGTGTTGAAAAATGTTTAAATGTTTTTAGTTTTTGTTCCGTTCGTTATAGTTAATAGTTAATAAAGTTTTATAACCTTACTTTGTTGGAGTGTTATCTATTTTTTTAAAAACGGGTGAATGGGGCCTTGAATCGGGTTATTGTCATGTGTGGGCTTTGGAAGTGTGCTGCTGCAGGATCGGACATTTCAAACTCAAATGCACGTTCTTTTTCTTACCTTTCCGAAGCATGGAGCGCAATAGCAGGCAGAGAAAGGGTGATGCACGTGTTGAACACTACCTGACCTGGCAAGTTGCTGGCAATGCCCCCCCGCCCGCTCCTAAAAGAGGGCACACACACACCGCCGCCCCGAGTACTTCACAAATCTTTAAAAGACCATGCGCTTGTTCATGAGGCTTAAATGGTTTATCACCTCTTCTAGAACCCCTGCATCGACCCTCTGACGTTTCCTGGAAAAATTACCATGTAACACAATACCAAGCCCTGTCAGCTGAAACCCCCAAGGAATCGTGGGGCATATTATCAAGGGGGTTTATCTCCGCTTTTTTGGCTTTAAAAGCCATGAAAGCGGAGATAAAATTATCTCCCTATTACCAAGCTGTCGCTAACACCAGTTAGTGACAGCTAAAAGGAGATAGCGACCATCTTGGGCCCCGCTTTGCATGTCAGTGATACTTATCACTAATGACATGCAAAGTGGGCGTGCCAAGATGTTAGCGACTGGAAACAGTCGCTAACATCGCTATCTCCTATTACCAACTTTTGGAGATATTCACGCTAAGCGCGAATATCTCCAAAATCTAACACCTGCCCTGAGCAGTTCTTAGCCATGTTATCCAATGGGAGGTGGATAACATGGCTAAGAGCATTTGCTCGATAATACATGAATATCGCTGACTTTTCTGCGATAATAGCAAGGTTTATCTGCGATAAAAATCGCCGATGTGCGGCGATAATTTTTGTCTCTAAACAAGTTAGAGACAAAAATTATCGCTAGTTGTTCGTAATATGCCCCCGGGTTTTTGCTTGCAGAAATCGGGAGGCGGGAGACTAGCACTGAAATCAGTAGTCACACGCCTGAATCAGGAGAGTTGGCATGTCTGAATTCTCTACAGCTGGGGCCATAAACTACATCCGCAGGGTTAGGTGATAGCCTGGGACCAGCCTGGCATCTAAAATGGCTGATGTGCACGACAAAATTGTGGCATTGGAAAAAAGGCAAGATGGCGCAGCCGCTGGAAGAGATGTATCAACATATATCAGCCTCCTCAGCCACCCTCAGGAAACATAGGGAATTAGGATACGTCTCCCGCACCCCCTTATACCTAGTACTTTAATTAACGAAGCACAAAATGGCGAATTCCCGTTTCGCTACCAGTTTGCGGCCCAGTTCGCGGCCCGTGAAGCGCTTCTACCGTTAAAAAGTAATTTTTTTTTTATTTTCCCCACGGGACCCTTTAATAACCCCAACAACATTCCTAGGGGGTCAAGAGGGGGATACCTTGCCCCCTTTCATTAAATTCCCCCTTCGTTTTTCACCTTTTCTTCTCTCTCGATCCTACCGAGAGACAAGATGGCGGCCGCTCCGGACTGTCACGCAGCAAAAAAAAAAAAAAGCTCACGCACAGCCGCTGGAAGAGATGTATCAACATATATCAGCCTCCTCAGCCACCCTCAGAAAACATAGGGGATTAGGATACGTCTCCCGCACCCACTTATAACTAGTAATTTAATTAACGAAGCACAAAATGGCGAATTCCCGTTTCGCTACCAGTTCGCGGCCGCGCTTCTACCGTGAAAAATCATTTTTTTTTTATTTTCCCCACGGGACCCTTTAATAACCCCAACAACATTCCTAGGGGGTCAAGAGGGGGATACCTTGCCCCCTTTCATTAAATTCCCCTTTCGTTTTCCACCTCTTCTTCTCTCTCGATCCTACCGAGAGATAAGATGGCGTCCGCTCCGGACTGTTTAGAATGTTGACAGACACCGGAGAGCCAATCAGCTTTCTGCGCGCAAAGTTCCGATAAGCGAAAAGTAAGCGGACCGGATCGCTGCCCAGAGCGCTGTTACAGATGTATATCTTGGTTTGAACGTTAATTTCTCAAAAACTACTGGAGCACATATATTGAGACCTAGCAAAGGCACATCGGGCTAACAGTCCCTACAATTTTGCCAAGTTTCGTGCAAATCCATTCAGCCGTTCGAGCTAAAAGTGAGTCCAACCGCCCTATGGAAATTAACATGGGAAAAACACGTTTTGGGACCCCCCTTTTTTCTCGGCCCCCCCTTGACGAAACCCCCCCAATTTTTCAGGGGCTGCTCAGAAACAAAATGTGCCATTTTCCTGAAAATTTCAGCCGATTCCGTCCACAAACGCCAAAGTTATTAGACATAGAATTTTCAAAAGTCCCATAGAGAAAAAATTCTAACTATATATACCTACTGGCTATCGCCAGTAGGTAATATATATATATATATATATATATATATATATATATAGCGAACGGTCCACTCCAATTGCGGCTAGACAGACGACCAGCACCCCATGCCTTCGGTATCAGCAAAAAAGTTTATTCACGCCCCTACCCCCACAACAGACGCGTTTCGCCCGGAGGCTTCGTCAGTGTTCACCAGTGTTACATTTTCAAACGCCATTTCAAGACCACATTTCATAGACACTAATGACGGTATGTTGTTATTTCATACAATGTGTGGCGGCCATCTTATAGTGTGCAAATGCCCAACAATATGACATTTCATGGCGTAAGTAATAGATAAAGTGCTCAGTGCAAATTGTTTAAAACCATAAGGTGTTCAGTGAAATATATTTTTCAAAAGTGCTTGCAGGTAGATAATCAATGGCAGAGATTGTCAAATTCTGCCTAGTGTGTAGTTAAGTTCTTTTCCTTTTTGAAACTACGTTGTTAGTCTCCCATGGCAGTATTGTGCCCCCACAATTGTGCCCTGAATGGGCTTTTGTGTCCTCTCAATATATTTTTCATTTATCACATACTGCCCTGGATGGGCTAAAGAGATGGAACCAGGAGGAAGGGGGGCAACAAAATATTGCATAGTATGGATGTCAAATTCTTGTCTGGAGTGTTGGAAAGTATGCTGCATTACGGGGACTCAGTGTGGAGATAATGGAACAATATACAGTTCTTATTCCAGGTGTATCCACATCTCCTCGTTGTTATTAAGACCCCAGGGAACTGTTGTTTTTAGCCCAATTATGTATCTTGACTCTAGAGTACGGAGTCTTTTTTCTCTGTCCCCACCCCTTTCATTTCTTTCCACTTGGTCTATACAGTAAAAGCTCAACAGGTCCCTGTCGCTTTTGTGGAACTCAGCGAAATGTCTCGCTACGGGGTAGGCCTTGTCCCTGTTGGTAATTGCGCGAAGTTGTTCTAGAATTCGCATTTTTACAGGCTTGATCGTACTCCCTATATACTGTTTTTTACAGGGACAGGCAAGACAGTAAATGGTATACTCAGAATTACAGTTTAGTAATTTTTTGATACATTTGTCGGGTACATTCTCGTCAGTTTTCCCTGGGTAAGTCTTAGTGGTCCTACTGTTCTTGCATGCCTTGCACGATCTGCATGGAAAGAAACCAGTGGATTTTGTAATGTGGACAGGTTTTTTCTTCTGTGGGATGAAATGACTCTGGACAAGGTGATCCCCCAAGGATTGGCTCCTCTTATATGTTAGAATTGGTCTTTCTGGGAGAATTTTGGCCATAACATGATCTGTTTTCAGTATATGCCAATTTTTCTGAAAAATGTGCATAATCCTGTCTGATTTAGAATTGTAGGTGGTGATCATTCTGGGATTTTCCTCTTTGTTCACCCTTTGCTTTGGTATCAGTAGGTCATTCCTTTGGATTTTATTAGATTTCTCTTCGGCATTTGTTAATGCATTTCGAGAGTATCCTCTCGTCTGGAACCTTATTTTGGCTTCTTTCTTCGCCCGGACGTACTCCTCCTCAGCCGAGCAGTTTCTTTTCAGGCGAAGAAATTCACCATATGGTATGCTGCCTACTAAGCATTTAGGGTGTTGGCTTGCTGCATGTAGGACAGCATTACCGGCGGTCGGTTTTCTATATAGCCTGGTCTGTATTGCATCATTTGCTACATAGACCTCCAGATCGAGGTAGTGTACCATGGTGTCACTTATTTCGTAGGTGAACTTGAGGTTCCAGTTATTTTTGTTCAATTCGGCAATGTATTCCTCCGCCGAGGATCTACTGCCGCGCCACACCACAAACAGATCGTCTATGTACCTTGACCATAGAAGAATGTTTTCTGTCCAGTGGTCGTTTGCCACCCCCCATGCCTCGTGCTTCTCCTACCAGCCTACAAAAAGATTTGCATAGCTGGGAGAGAAGCACGAGCCCATAGAAGTCCCTCTAACCTGTCTGTACAGTTGTCCTGCAAACAAAAAGATGTTATTGTTAAGACAAAAGGTTATTAGTTGTACCAGCATTTTATTATGGTCACGATACTGAATGTGTTTTTGGTCGAGGAACCATTTAGTTGCAGATATACCGTGATCATGTGCTATACAGGTATAAAGGTTGACAACGTCCAGCGTAATCAAAAGGAAACCCGATTCCCAGGGAACGTTGTTAATCAGCCGAAGAAAGTCCTGTGTATCCCTCACATAAGAGGGGAGTTCTTTAACAATGGGTGCGATAAAGCCATCTATGAATCTGGAGGCATTCTCCAGTAAGCTGCCAATAGCCGAGACTATCGGCCTCCCAGGTGGTCTAATGGGGTCTTTGTGGACTTTCGGCAAATGGTAGAATGTCGGAAGGATCGGTGATTCGCATTGTAAGTATTGGAGTTCCTCAGTATTTAGCATTCCCTTAGTCCTCCAAAATGTCAGCAATTTGTTGTATTCCACAATGCTCCTGTTATATTCCTGTCTGTTGATGGTTTCATAACAGTCTTTGTCCCTCAGTTGTCTTAGAGCCTCCTTGTGGTACTTCTCCTTTGGGAAGATTACGATATTTCCAAATGGCCAGGCAATGGGGTCCCTGGGGCCGAAATCCTCCCAGGATGGGGGCTGTGCAGGCCCCCACCCTCCTTTAAAAAAAATTACATCAATAAAACGGGCCGGGCCCTGGGGATGGGGTCCTCATGGCAGAAATTGACCCCTGGGAGCCCTCCATTTCATAATAAAAAAAGAAAAGGCTGGGGGATGGGGTCCCCAGGCCTGAAATCATCCTGGGAGAGGGGCCATGCAGCCCACACCCCTTGCTATTTATTTTTTTAAATAAAAATTGCAAAGGCTGGCCTCGGTGGGGGAGAGGGGGTGGCACGCAGCCCACCCTGCCTAAAAAATAAAAGATGGAAAAAAATCTGCAACTCATCAGAGGCCCGCCCTCTTTCTCCACCACTCTGCAAAAGCTCCTCCTGGCGCGCTGCTGGCCGGGAGATGAAGTCCCCTTGGCTGCTAAGGGTCTTTGGTAGCCAACAAGACCTCCTGTTACTTCCAGTAAGCCCCACCCTCTGGGATTGCTGAGAGGTGGTCGGAGGCCACACCCCCTTTCTCCACCACTCTGCAAACAAGCCTCTGGTGGGGGAATGAGGAGCCCCTACTCTCTTGAGTGCCTCAGGCCTAAAGTGGACTTAATCCCCCAACCAGTAGTGTGCCAAGAGATGTGTTTGCAGAGTTGCGGAGAAAAAGGCATGGCCTCTGTCCACCCTCAGAAATCCAGCTGTGTGGGACTTGCTGCAGGTAACAGGAGGGGTAGCTTCCTAAACCTATGTTTAGATTGAGTCAACTTCTTATGAAGTTAAAATATGTATACAGTTATGGCAGAGTTGCCTACTAGTTGCTTTCGAATTTAGCTAAAAATAAATTGTCTTTAAAATATATGAAAAAGAAAGCTGCAAAGGGTAAACAAATAGTCAAGATTTCCAGGTACAAATGAATAAACGTGAGGGGACATTGTAAAACCCGGTTTTTGATTTCTGCTAAACAAATACGATAAAGCCACTGCTGTTAATTACAACAGCCTTGTTGTCACTTACATTAGGAATGCACAACTTTGATTCCCTTTTGGTAATACATTTTGCAGTAACATGAGACATTTCTGGCAAAAATCTAGAATGTTTCTTAGTTGTTAATAGTAAACGGAGATCCCCAGAATCTACTGTTAGAAGTTCTCAAGTTCTGTACTGTACACTGTAATATAGGGTTATATGATATTACAACACATGCGTTTACAATGCATACCTATACCACAGATTCTTTACCACGCAATGCTTTTACTACACATTCCTTTACAATGCAAGGTAAGTATATGTATGTATATGTATGTTTTTTGTTATTGTGGGACCACACACCCCCAAACACCACCAATAGAGAAGTGTGGCTCAATGGTTAGAGCAGGCAGACCTCGATGGAGAGCTCTGGTCAGGGACCAGGGTTCGATTCCTGCCCCGGCGGGTCTCTGGCTCATTAATTCCCCTAACCGGATATTCTCGCCTCAGTGCCTATTCTGATCATGGGTCCCATGCTGCAACTCTGGGCAATAGTCTCCACAACGGCCCCCACAACGCGAGGGATGCCTGGTCTGCACCATGGGGGTGCCCAGGAGTGGACACTTCACAGGGAAAGCCAGGAAGGGTTCCCTTGCGGTATTCGTTCAAGCGCCGGGAAACCCACTGCGGGTAGCTGTGCTCTATACAAGTACAAAAACATTTTACATTTTACATGTTTTACACATCATTATAAAAATAAATGTTTCCTTCTTTGAGGAGAAACCTCCCCAGCCCCCCTTTTATGGTCCCTTAACACCCAATACTCTTAGCATCCCTAAGGCCTAAAAACACTCTACCTACCCAATAATCTTACCCACCCCTAAACTCTAAATATACCCATACAACCCTGTATCCTTACCCACCCATTAACCCAAAACAGCACCCTTACCACAAAATACCATTACCCACCCCTAAGTTCTAAAAACACCCTTATCACCCTCTATCCCAACCCACCCCTAAACCCACCCTAAAAGCCTTGTACTCCTACCCACACCTAAACATGAAAAACACCCTTTTCCACCCATAAACCCTAAAAATGCATTTACTACTCTATTCTCTTTCCCACCCCATACCACTTAAAATCCTTAAAACACCCTTAACACCCTATTCCCTTACCCACCCCTAAACCCTAAAAACACCTCTTCCACCCAATAACCTAACCCAGCCCTAAACCCTAAAACACCTAAAACTCCATACCACTACCACCCTAAACCTTAAAGCGCCCTTACGCACCCCTAGACCCTAAATGTAATATATACACATATTACATGGGACATTATTCTGTGGCTCAGATAGTAACCTGAGCCAACTATAACTTATGTTCACGCAATGCACTGCTTATGACCTCACATATTACATCACTCATGACATGGTCAGTTATGTCACTGATGACATCTCAAATGACATCCAGTGCCTTGAGACCCTTATGGGTGAGTAGTCGCGCTTTACAAGTGAGGGTGTTTTTAAGAGTTTATGGGTGCTAAACATATATACTAACCTACTGAAAAAGTTAGATTGGTATACTAGTTTTACTACTAATGAGTGAAACTATCTCTAACATGTGTGATCTGAGTGGGTGTGTGACTGTCTGTATTTGTGTATGAGTGGGTGTGTGAGTGGCTGTATGGGTGTGTGAGTGCATACATGAGTGACTGTAAAGGTGAGTGAGTGGATTTCTGGCTAGGTCGGTAGGTGTGCGAGTGGTTGTGTGAGTGGCTGCATGGATGTACATGTAAGTATGTGAGTAGCTGTGTGGGTGTGTGAGTGACGATGTTGGTGAGTGGGCGTGTCAGTGGCTGTATGGGTGAGTGGCTGTGTGAGTGACTGTATGGGTGAGTGGCTGTGTGAGTGACTGTATGGGTGAGTGAGTGAGTGTCTGAATGGTTGAGTGAGTGACTGGGTGTGTTTTTTCAGCTGTATGGGTGAGTGAGTGGCTATTTGAGTGAGTGTTTTGTTAAGTGAGTTGGTGTGTGAGTAGTTGTATTGGAGAGTGAGTGTCTGAGGGCTGGCCTTTAAAAAAAAACTATTAGGGAAGGGGGGGGGGCCTGTCCTCCCTTCCCAGGCCGATTTCAGCCCCGAGAACCTCATCTCCTGTGGTGTGGCCTTTTTGCAATGGGGTAGGGGTCCCACGCAGACCCCTCCCTGGGCCAATGTTGGGCCCCGGGACCCCATCCCCTGGCCCAAATGCAAAAAAAGTCTTCTGGAACTTTACTCTCCGGTTGCGGCCAGTCAATCATGGCATTGATGTTGGAGGGCGAAACCACTGATCCGCCGTGGATTCTCTTCTTTAGTTACATATAAATCTTTTTACTGTAATAACCCCATAACTACTGAACAGATTTATACCAAATTACAAAAGGTAATCATTCTGGACCAAAATATAACTTTCTGCCAAATTTAGGCTAATTCCTTTTTCGTGAAAAATCGTCAAACGGCGCTAAAGTTATTATAGCAAAAAAAAAAACTGCTCATCCAATGGAAACTACGTCTTAACTATAGCTACCTACTGGCAATTGCCTGTAGGTAAAAAATGTTTTATATATATATATATATCACAAAATGAATTCTGTAGAGGGAGGAGGCAAAGACAGCAGGGGGAGGGTGCCCAAGGCCCACACTCTAGGTGAGAGGGAAGGAAGCATTCCACAGATCTAATGGTTAATGGAGCTACTCTTAGACAGAACTTCCCAGTTTAGCAGAGCTTAAGTTGCAGATCCACCATGTCAATTACAAGTAGCAGCACACTCCTTTATTAGCTACCAAATGAACTTTGGCATCCCCAGTCTTCCATCACCCCTTTGAGAGTTTTTCAATCGGCAATCAGACTGATCTCCAGAAAAGAGATAAATCTGGCCACATTTCTCTCGAGACTTACATAGTTAATTTTAGAAGCAAATATAAAACCTGCTGCCCTGTGTATGAGGCCATCCATCAAAAACGTTAAACTTACTTAGCCAATCTGTTAAATATAACAGGGCTAAAGGGCTTGAGGAACACAAACTCTAGAAAGATTTAGACTCCGAAATTCCAAACGACTTAAGCCATGGAGCAGTCTTTCTGCTGAGCAGCTATCAACATTTACAACTGCATTGCATGTCAGCTGAGGATTCCACCCCCACACTTTTCATCTAGGAGGCAACTAAAACTGAGACAATCTTCAGTGTGCACCTAAAGTAACTATATCTTCTGTGCTCCTCATGGCAGAAGCAACCCGCCTCACATCTTGAAGTCTATATGAGAACAAGTCTTTTTTCCCGATATATTTATCAAAATGTTTCAATCTGACCACACTTTATATCTTGTAATGCATACTAATACAAACTGATCCAGTTTCCACTGTAAATGATAATGCTCTCAGCCACACATAGCAAGAGGCTTCACCCTGGTCAGTATTATTGAGGTGCTGTCTAAGGCTTTTACCTGCGTTGGCATCTAAGAGCTGACACATCCTTTTTCTCTACATTCTACTTCCTGCAGCGGATACTGTTAGAATAAAATATGAAACAATCCCTTTCATTGCACACAACAAAATGTTAATCAGTATTGCCTTACAAGCTTATTAATTACTTATTTATATGTACCTGCTGGGTGGGTTCACAATATCTCAACTACTAGGGAATCCTGTCACTTTGATTTCCATAGAGTGTGACCTCTAACTCTGAGGGAGGAAAAGGGGAAAAATTCCGGTGACGCCAATTTGACCCCAATCTTGTTAAATACATATTAACAAGTGTTGCAGATATTATCCTGCTGCTTAACTATTACAGCTCTTGACACAAGAGCATACCCCAACTGGCTGGTCAACCAATTCCTTTATTCCCTTATGACCTTATTGTTCGCCATAAATCCTTTCGTAAACGTCTACTATTAAATTCTGTTGACCATTTAAGTTTCACTCCTTCACTATCTTGATAATACAATTTGTTTAGAATTTACTGCCCAGAAAAAGAAAAATATTTCAAGCCAATGAGACATACACTTGAATAATTGATTATTGTTGAATATCACTGCGTGTGGCTTTATAACAAGAGCAAATCATTTTCTATTCTTTCCAGTATCTGACAATATTATTATTCCTGTGGCATTTATCCACACCTACTATACAGATGCTTTGAGTATACATATCTAAAATTACTCCGTCAATTAAGCGGATTAAGAAAATAATTTCACATTTGTAAATTGGATTACTCACACTTTACATGTGACTTATCATTGCTAATAATTTACACTTACACACCCCTTGTATATAGATCTTATTTAGATTCACATTGCGCTTCTAGAATGGTATTTGTCTACAGAACACTTCTCTATTTTATCCGTCTCAAATAAGTTGACGAACTCTGGTGATACTTCCATAATAATTAAGTGGTGATGCAGATCGGAAATATGGCAACCAAGTTTAGACTTCCTCTTAACCCAGCTTAAAACATTTTCTCACAACTTATATTGTAATTCACTGCCATGCTATTCTCGACAAGATTCTGTACTTATTGATTAATCAGCCCTTCAGTGGTAGACCTGAAACCTCATTCACATACATTAAATAAGATTTCATTAGTTCTGAACCTGCATGCGTGCACTCACCTCATGCCACAGGCACTGGCAAACAAAGTGGATTTTTTTTCCACCAGCTAAGCTGCACTTCGAAATGCTCATTGGTTCTTGGTTTAGTCTTTACAAATACTTCAGTCTTTAACCCTCCTCTGGTTTGGAACTGGCGCTAGATGGTGCATATTCTTAGACTGTCCTTCTTTACAATTCTAAAGTGTGTCCCCTCTTGTCTTGAAGTGTTTACTCCTTACAAACCAGTGTGGCACTTCCTTGCATGATGCCTTATGGCCCTCTCCAGACACAAAGATGGGTCGCGTTGTTGATGGAGAGGAGCTATCAGTTTGTAATGATGTATCACCGCCATTCCTTGAGAGACATCCGCACCTTTGTGCTATGAAGCTTAATTACAGAATGAATTATTATGTAGAGGAACAGGCTAGATTGAAGTGCCTCTTTACAAATGGCACCCTTTTATAATGGCAGATTCTTAATCCAGCCCTAAAAATCAAATCTCCCACGATTTACCACAGGTTTATTTGTTTTAAGTAACACAAAAATAGTGGTCACACAAAAAAAATGCAACGCTTTGAAATAAAAACACTGCTAATAATAGCATTCTGTTTCCTATCAAACATTACAGATGGACATAAAATGCAGTTTTAACCATAGCAGATTGCCTATTACCAGTTGCCTAACTCTCCCACAATTGTACTTTTGAAAGTACTCAAGCAAGATCGCACATGAACATTGTTGTGGTTACCTTAAATAAATTTCATATAAACCCTTGGGTCCTGGATTAGACTGCAAACAGAATGACATTTCTTGAGGTTGATGATTCGCCACAGCCTCATAGCGCATAAAACCCTTTTAGAGCCAACATACTTTTCAGAAGTTTATTACTTGAAGATTTGTAAATAGCTGTAACCCTTCACATACTCTTTTACTTCTGGGCACAGTTAGTGTTTTACTGTGGAACTTGATGGCAATTAAAACCGAGCTTTATAATGACTGCTTGTAATCGGAGATAGTATATCCAACATATAGGAACTGTAGGTCCACTTAGTAATTATTTTAATTGAGACATTACCAGGGGGGTTTTTACTTGCAGATAATGATCCTAACTAAAGCAGAAGCAGCTTAATGGGCTGGAAAGCACCCAGTTGCAACACTGGCATTGATTACACTTAATTCAAACACTGTTATCGTCCAGGGCTTTCAGTGAGCCGGGCTCTGGCAGCAGGCCTGCACACCACGAGAAGGAAAGACTCGGCGAAGTGCATGCTGGGAAATCCCGACTGCACAGCAATGGCAGCTCAGAAGGGTTTGGAACAAATGCCTCGACACACTCACCATCACATGTAAAAGGTCTGCCCCCTTGTTTGCCATGAGCAATAGTATTTTTAGAGAGTCATTTTTATAAGCTTGCCTGACCACTAATTAAGCTTGTGTGAACACAACGTTTTTACTTCTGTTCAGCCGTTCAGTTCTCATTGCAATACATCCGCCTTTCATTTTTCATCTCTATCCCAACATAGATATTCATCCTGCCTTTGATTTTAGTTTTGAGGTCTCATCTTGCTTTGTATTTAGTACATAAAGCACTGATTCGAGGTACGAAGTACCTTCTCCCATGAACATGAATACTAGTTTCTGCTCATTTGTGCTTGGAAATCCTCGGCTGGTGCCAACATCCCCCGTTTTGTGTTGTTTTAAATGTTCTCTCTCTTGGTCTGTGTTAATGTCTAATAATGACAAGCATTTGCAATGCAATAGGTCTCGCATTCACACAAGTTTGAGCTATTGGCATTGTAAATTACAATGTCTTTTATTTATGTTTTGTTTTTTAAAACAAAAATAAAAGGCATTGTCATTTACAATGCCAATAGCTCAAACTTGTGTGAATGCGAGACCTATTGCAAATAATGCTTGTTAATACATGCTGAAGTTTGACTTTCCTAGAACATATCTTAGCAGGAGATTTTGATCTGTAAACATAATATATACACAATTGGTGGCGGGGCTTGTGAACTACTTCAAAACCTACCTGTGTACTGCCTCTCCCCATCAGCCATCCCTGTGAGCAAGGGCTGGAGACAGCCAGAAACATGTATGGGAACTTATGGCGAAATCTAGCAGTGTCAACAAGCGTTTTTGCAGCTCTGCCTGGCGAAAATAAAGGATTGAAGACATGCTGTGTGTGGGTCTCCAATTGTGGATGCTTTACATTTGGAATATATATATATATATATATATATATATATATATATATATATATATATATATATATATATATATATATGTATATATATATGTATATGTTGTCATCTCTATTACCCTAAAGTAGCTTCAACTCGCACCCGCCATGCACCGTGTTGTCGTCAATTAAGTCATTTCAGATGTTTTAGGGATTTTAACAATGATGTAGACCTGTTGTAATATGTGAGGAAATTAGCAGTACATGGCGTGGGTGTGAGATGAAAAGAAATGTGACTCCAGACCCCACCCATCCCCCATCAAATGATCAAGGAACAGGCCTTGCTAGGTCCTGCAAATACCACATAAACTCCCCCAGATGGAATATATGAGTCAGCAAGGGGAGACTCCTTAGCAGCTTGTACAACTACTGTACCAAGATGTTCAATCTACAGTGTGGGACTCTATGGGGCACCTGCATCCAAGAATACAGATAAAGATTTTGAGGGAAATAATCTATCAGTATTGCATAAAGTGGGCTGTGAGATCCAAATTCACAGCAGTAGGTGCTCCATACCGTGATCTAAATACTATTAGCTATTAGCCCACTACCCACTGGCAGGGTCCAACACAAGTCATTCTGGTTGCACCAGATTGGCCTCAGAGTGCCTGGAGCTCGAACTACTGATCCTGAGCATTTGCTCTTCTCTCAATAAGTGACCACGTTATTCTGTCTGATATGCTTCGATCCATACCTTCATGCATGGAAATTGAGCGAAACCAGCTAAGACTCTTTCACCTTCTAGCGGAAGTGTTAGAAATCATTATCAGTGCCTGCCATCCTTCCACCGAGGCTTTATATTCAGGCCATTAAACTCTTTTTGTCACATGGTGCAAGGACAGGCATATCGACTCCTTGAGGATGAATGTATCTAGTGTTATTTTGTTAGTGTTCTCTTTCACCAAGGAAGGCTTTTTTTCCATGGTAATGTTTAAAGGATATCAGCGCTTTTGGTCTTTATTAATTTGCCTGATCAGCTATCTCTAATCAAATCACCCTGTGTGATTACTTTTTTGAATGGCTTCCACGTATATTTCTTCCGGTCGCTGCACTGGGACCTCAACCTCGCTAGCTGCGCTCTACTGCTGCTCACTTCGAAAACTGCATTTCTCATGCAATCACTTCTGTGCCTCACATGGCGAGGGTCAGGCCTTGTTAGATCAACGTCCATATACTACCTTTTTCCTCAGGACTCGTATAGTCTTTCTTCCACAGTAGTGTCACCTATCAATGAGTAGATTTGTAGAGCCCTCCTTGTCACCTGTCTAGGCATCCAGGCGCTGGCAGGGTCCATTTGAATAACCACGTCTTCAGGGACTTTCGGAACTCTGGCAGAGTTAAGCAAAATTAGATAAACCTAATTTACAATCAGCTGTGATAGCTGCAGGTAAGTTCTGTAGTAAAATCGGGGGAAATCAACATTTAAGATATGGCCCGCCAGGCCATAAAACAGGCCCACTCAGACAGTAAAACGGCCCATACACTGACTTGCCAGATTACCTTGTCGACCAGTCTGACCCTGTATTTTTGGCGCAATCTTATAGTAGGAAGTGTGAAACCACAAGTCCCAGCATGCTTTGACATGCCCGGTGTAAACTTGGTCTGCTACTTAAACAACGTCCTACTTTCTAGAAACGAAGACATACCGTCTGTCATATATATCAATTTATATGTTTTCGAAATCCAGCCACAGGGAGATTAGAGGGGTGATTGTATTGGCAGGTACGTAGTGCTTCCCAACACATTGCCCGTCTTAAAGCGCTTATATGCAAAATGTTTTTTTCAGTTATGACACGGAAGCCATATGAACCTTACCATGCGCATTTTTGGATCCTCAAAATGGCGTGCCTACAACATTATGTATTTTAAGACCGGATGTAAATAAAACGCGATAAAACATGATTTACAGTTTCGAACCGCCTCTTGAGGTAGTAGCATATTTGTTTAATAAACACATTCGAACGAACGCATAGACTTCGAGTTTCTCCAAGGCATATATATGCTAATCTCTCCTAAACTATCTAAAAAGGAAACCCATTTCAGGGTACTTACTAGCTCATAAGATTCCTCCGCTTCCATTGTTTTTCTAGTAACTAAGGAGCGAATTAAGTCATGCTTAATTTTGGGAACGCATAGTGGATTCGTCATGGTTGACAAATGTCAGTCATTGAATGGCGTGACAATGATCTGTGAACAAACCCGGCTGCGTGACCTCGGCGTTACCTTTGGCCTGTCCAACAATACAAGCAAGGCCGGTGAAGCAATTCATAGTCAATTCGACGCTTAAACAAATGTCTGCCCACTTTTTTTTTTGGACTTCGATGTTGAAATCTGGAGCTATACAAAGTATGAGGGCATTTAATTTTTTGTTCTCTGTTAGGGGCGCACACTGGGTCATGATAAAATTGGTGGGGCCCTTTTTAAAGGGAATTTGTCAACAGTATCCATATGAGTATAAATTCTATGAAAACCCGAAATGCTAAAGTGATGTTATAGTTAGGTGGTATGGTAATAAGATCATGGCTTACCTAAAACAAAACCAGTAACCCCCCTTGAGTGGCAAGGCCACTGGATAAAATAACAGAGAGCAATCACCGCCGCAGCCCGGAGGAAAACACCGGAAGCAGATGTCTGGCCCGCCGCCTGGTTGTGTGCGGGGCCGGGAAGAGGTGTGTCCGCTCCCACTGCCTTGCGGAAGCTTTGCCTGTTGTCCTCCGGTCTCCCGAGTCGTGAGGGAGACCGGAGATGCCGTGCCAGCCATGGCGGGGGGCCCCCGTGCAGAAGAGGGAGCCCCCGCTGGAGAAGGAGAGACTGGCCCGCCGCCGAGCGCCAGCCGACCCGGTGAGTCACGAATACCCCCGCGAGGGACTCCGCCCATGCCCTGCTGTTGCCCTGAGCCCTGAGAGGCTCCAACCACATCCGACGGTGTTATCAGACCCTCGCAGTAGCACGTGGGGGCAGCGTATCGCTACAGTATGTATGCGGCGGCCAGGGGCGCTTCTATGTAGGTGTCGGCGGGGGGCGGGGGTGGTGTCTCTGTGTGTGTGTGTGCGTGCGTGTGTGTAGGTGCGCTCCTGCGTGTGTGCGGCGGCGGGGGGGGGGGGGATGCGCGCTCGCGTGTGTGTGTGTGCGCCTGTGTGTGGGCCTTCCTGCCTGCGTGTGCATGTGTGTGTCTGTGGCAGGGGACGTGCACGGCGCCGGGCTGGGCGTGCGCGCCCACGAGGTAAAATCTGCCAGAAAAAGCTCGTGACACTTTGGTGTCCACTTTCCCAAATACGGATAGCATTAGTTGTCTTGCTGACAGCATTCATGCTTTCGCATGAATGCTACGTCAGCTCGACCTAAAAAATGAATGCCAATGACGACCTGCAACCACCTGCAGAAAATAACCACTGTCCTTATAGTGCTTGATCCAGTCTTATTCTTTGCAACACTAAATAACCATCTTTACAGTATTTATCTACTGGCACCGAAGTGAAATTTATTGCCGTTGCATTTATATAGCGTTTCATGCCCCTGTCAAGGCTCCAGAGCACTTTGGTGCATGGGTAACCTGCAATCCTGTAGATTTGTTTGGGACCATGAGTGAGAGCTCACTGGGATGAATATGGACTTTGATTCTCTTCCACAGTTCGATCAAAAGAAATGTTGCTGCAGGAACCTCCTTCTATGCCCAACAATTTGCCCAACAATTTGGGAATATATACCGTATTCTGGACTATTACTTGAACCATATACAACAGTGTTAATGTCACTAATTGCACTGCATTTTAAATAACAAGTGACTTCTGGCCTTCTTTGCAGTGTCCCATTCGTTTTTGTAGTTGTTTCTTACGACCCTTTGGAAGAGTTTTTGTAGGTTTCTATTGTGGTGGTTCTCCACAGCCACCTAAGCTTCATCATTTTTTAAAACCACCCTATGACATTTGACCCTTCCCATGACTGCCGCCGAGTCTGTGCTGGAGAAGGGACAGATAGGAATGGAAAACAACTAGATATGTACAAATGCAGACTAGAAGCACCCCTGGATAACGGGCATGGGTATTACCTGCCCCAGGGTAAATGAACACTGAGTCCACATTTCTCAAAAGCTTTAGGCGGGGTTCAGAAACAAAGGGGCCAAACAAATAGATTTTTACAGCTCAGTTTCCGAAATACTTAAACTGTAGGTTCTGCGGGCAGTTCGGAAGGGAGGAGGGCACAAGGAAATATTCCAGTACATTAATACCGAAAGGCAATAATCCTGCATTATATCAATATCAGTTATCATCTTTTCCGGCCAAATAATGACCATAAAAGCACAAACATAAATACAAACTTCACAGTTATGGCAGGAATAAAACATGCAATCACATAACTCTTTAAAAAACAGCAGAATGAGACATTGCATACTGAGAAATATATAAAATCCTAAAAACACCGCATAATGCCATGGGGTTTGACCCTTGCATTTACACTGTGTTAAGTTAGCATGAGCTTATTAGAAGTTTAAACGCCATTTTTCCTTTCTGCTGCTTTTGCACACAGCACACATTATTACAAATGTTTAGAGTTTAGAGGACTGTTTTGCTTCACACGATAATATGTTTTTCTATACTAGCAGCTTGGCTTGGTAAGCTTTGTCTGAACAGTGAGTGCCGAGCCTTCAAGGTTATTTCAACACAGTGGTTGTTGTTCAGTCTGATCAGCGCACGGTTTAGACACAACATATATGCAGCTGCGGCCACCTCTGATTTTGGCGCATTTAATAATGCACTGCGCAGGCATGCTCATACACTTCTTGGAGAACATTCGCATGCAGAGAGCTGGTGTAGAAAATAATGTAATCCATTTCTACTAGGACCAGAGGTATGGGGCCACCCTTGTAAACCCAAGAGACCTTCTTTAGATATAGAAATAACCTAATAGTAAAGGAGTGTGAAATCTAGGTGTAATCTAGTCTATTTCCATTTAGCATTTTAACATGCTTTCTTCTTTTGTATGTTATGGAATCGTAACTATGCTGATAACCTTGTTGCTTATAATATGTCTGCTTGTATTAGCTAAGGTACTGCGCCTGAGAACACGGCATTAGAAATAAATATTTCAAACTTGCACGTGTCTTCATTTACTCCCTGTTTTGGACTAGTATGAGTGTATAACGAAAGAGTGTTCATGTGTTCCACATTGCCTGAGGTATTCTAAGTTCCATATTCTGGGTTGTCTAAACATTGGGGGTATGGAAGAACCAATGAGACACTGATTGCTAGTCTGGTAGGGGATTTTGGCTACTAAGGTGAGTTTTGGCACACCCTAATTCACTGAGGTTCCAAGTCTCTATGCACAGTTCTGTGTAGGAGCAGAATCCCTGCTACAATAATAAGGCACCACAGTTTATAATTTAAGACCCATTTAAGAATTTGTCTTTAGCTTTATATCCGCATTAATAAAGCGGAGTACAGAAAAACAAATTTCAGGTGTAGCTTAAAAGAGCAGGTACTCGTAAAGTCTCTATGGTATGTAAAGTGGTAGTGCAAAAGAATAGGCCGTATAACCGTACTCTTAAGGAGCATTATAAATGATAAAATAACATGAAATGCACCATAGACTTAGCATCACATGGGCATGGAGAGAGCGAGACAACCCAAGAACCGGCCAAAGGAAAGTCAACTAGGTGATGAACCGAACGGAATATTAACCTTGTCAGGTAAAATCTATGCTGGGGTTTAATAAGCCAAGTTAAATATGATTTCATACCTTGAACATTAAATATTTGCAGGTAACTGATGATTGAACCCTTACTAAGGGCACTATCTATTCGGCCCTCCTCCCTATGTGCAGCAGACATCTTTTTGATCTGATCTTCCTGCATTATATTAAATCATGTATATGCCTATAAAATAATTGTGTGCACACAATGCAAAACGACATACTCGTAAAGGTAAATTTGTCTGGCAGGAGAAATAGTGATGCAGTGTGACACTTTTGAAGGAAAAAAAACACCCATCGAATAACTTTTGGCAGAATTGTTACACCAATTTTCAATACTGTCCAAGGACATAATCCCAGCCAAGGACATAATCCCCGCTAGGCCCCACACTCCCCCTCTGGTGTGCAAACGTCACTTGCACCTAGTCTGAATTGCAGGCTTTGCACATTTTAAATGAATCAACTTTTTGCTGGCTTGGCTGTGAGAAAGCAATTAATCATCCATATTTTACAGGAGATATGAAAATGTTTGTTCTCTCTTTTTGAATTTGTGACAGCCAAATTCCGCTGCTTTGGTCCAAATGTGTAATTTGTTTTTATTCTGCTTCGGCGAGAATTGGCACAGTAATTACTAACTACTCCAATTTTCTAATAACAGCCCTGAAGAAAACTCTGGCATTGATGATTAATTCAGTGCTACTGTTTTTTTTTAATGTTCTTCAATATTATGTTACATTGTACGCTTTTCGTAGTATGGCTTCCAGGCCTACTTAAGGCTTCGGGGTAGGTGTCTTCAGAGAAGGTCCAGCATTTAGTGTTATTCTTTGCACAAATTAATATCTCAGACATGAATCTAGTTTGATTTAGCAAAAGAGAGGCAATCTTTTGTAAACTGCATTGTGTTTTAGTACTGGTGATTGATAATCAAGTATAGCATGTTCACCACCCGGATACGTAAGCAATATGTCAAAAGTTACTCAAGTACTTGTTGGTTCAACTTCAGGCACTGAAACACTTACAACTGCTAGATGGACGATAGAAAACATCTGGTAAGTGGCACAGCTTGGGAGGGGGTGCGTTCCGCCCTCGGTGGCACTGTTTTTAGGGGTAGCAGAGGTGAGCAAGTCATGTCTGTCGACTACCACCTCTCCCCCCGACCCAATAACAAGTTGTTTGTAGGCTGCCAGACCACCAGGCCCCCGTGGTCATCAGTCAACCACCTGGCCTCCTTAACCCCCCGGAACAAGTTGTCCTACGGCTGCCAGACCTCCCCCCGGAAAATGTCAGCCGCCACCCTCCCTCTTACCTGCACTGGGTGGCAAACTTCGGGTCAGTCTAACTATGCCACTGCACCTGGTCATCTTAATATTCGTCTACGTAACTTCACTGGGTGGTTGGTGGCCAAATGGATTTCTTCAAGTTTATTTTTGTGAATTTTGTATGCTGCGAACCAGGCTTTTGAGAATAGTGGATTGCTTCACATGAATGTGAGAATGCTGAAGGGTTATAAGTAAACTGGTGGCAACAACAGAGAAAAACTGAGAAATAGACCAAGATTTTTTTATTTATTTATTTATTTCTTGGGAGGTGTCATAATCTTTGCATTGCTATCACTGCTGACCAATACCTCGCTTGCTGTAGAGCTTAGAAAAATAAGGATTTAGAGATTCTAGATATTTACACACCATCACCAGTTTTTGCATGAGGACTTACGTGGTTTACACACAGATCACACAAGAGACTTTATGCACAGAGATGCCACAAATATGGAGAGCTATTACACAAGTGATTGCTGTCTCTGAGCAGTATGCCAATTGCTCAGCTTAGCTTGGAAGTTCATAGATAAACATGCAAATCACCACATAAGGCCTGGTTATCTCTATAGTATACACAAGTTCTGTTTTATGTAGAGCCTTTCAGTGTCTTTTATTTAGTCTGGGACAGCATGATTAGTTGATGTTGAGGTAGAAATTAACTGTGTGTGATGTGGTTCTCTGTCCAGGTATTCTTCGGATGTTGTGCTTCTGATTTAACGCTAGTCTAAACAGCACAGTTTTATGAGTTTTCTGAAATGTCGGTGGTTGGTCTCTGGCATTATGATGTGATTCAACTTGTTTCTGATTTGGGTCCATGTACCCCCCTGGACCTATCTCTGTCCGAAGAGTTTTGAAACCTCTTTGTTAACCTCATCCATGATCCCACGATTCCCCTCCGGTGCTGGGCCCCCATGCAAATGGGTGTGGTCATGACGGAACGGTTCCGTCATGAGCACAGCTCGACCGAAGCTCATGACGGAACCGTTCCGTCATGAGCATCAAAGGGGTTAAATTAGATGGAGATGGTGATCAGGGATCAATGGGTGGGGTGTAATGAAGGGGTAGTTTTTGTAAGCAACCCCTACGTTTGCCCCAGTGAGCCTTGCCTGGACTGCATAGGATTTACTTTGTAACTTCGTAGGGAGACAGATGAGTGATTTCAATGATGGTTTTACTGGTTCACTACCTTTGATTTGAAAGAAGAAAGCTCATTTACATGATTGAAAAGAACAGCGGGGTTGTGAAAATGGGGGATCTTGCTTGGTCAAGAAGGTTTGGCAGACATTTTCAATTGTTCATTCCAAAAGCAGAAGACAAAGGGTTCATTTCTTTCTTGTATTGCTTTTGGGTTGTGATGGAATTGTTTTAGGTCCAGTTGGGTTGGTTCTGTAAAAATGATCATTGCTCGATTGTACGCATGCGTGTTCTCCAAAACTCAAATCAATAGCCTACCATTTCATGGAGTAAATTGGCATGAAATGATCCCTCATGTTATCTCGGTAGAATATGTCTACTTTGACTTCGTAACTATTGTGGACTCAACTTGGTGGCCATTGCTTATGAGCCTCGTTGGGCTTCAGTGGTCGAATTTATACATGTTCTTTGCAGCAGTTCAAATCTTTAGAAAAATGTGTGGATGTTTTGAAATTTCTAAAAGAAAGAAAGTTTAGTGCCTGTATAGAAAACTGAAGACATTTTTAGAAATAAGAGTGAAATAGTAGGCTAATATTTGCAAACTTAAATCCAGAAATAACTAAATAGTTATTTTCAACATTCTTGAATATTTATAAAACAGACATTTATGGCTGCACACACCTCCCGTCAGCCCATGTGTCCAAATCCAGGGATTACCTCCTATGCACTTCGATCTCCAGACCCTTCCTTTTAGGATTTATGCCTCTACAGCATAGTTCACCCATTGGCTATGGAGAGTAGCCATGCAGCCTAGGCGACTTCCCTACGAAGACTCACTATCCATATGCCCACAGTTTATACCAGCCTGCCCCCTCCATTGACACAATATTGCAGAAAATGAACTCCCTCCCTGCCAGCAGCATTGCTAGGTGGCATTAACCAGCTATCGACACTTATGCCTTTGGCTTCAGTCGTTCATCTTTTCTTTAGCACACTTAATCTTTGGTTGGAAATTGTGATGAGCTAAAAGATTTGCAAATGGTTTTCAAAATTTGTGTGAATTTCTAAGTTGTGCAGTGAATAGAAAAGTCTTTATTTTCGACAGATTTTCTGTAGTCGGCGATGTGGCCTGCTGCTTTCTATAACAATAATACAGATCCCCAGAACAGTACCTCCTTTTACTACAGGTTTCAGAAGAGCTAGAATTCTGCTTTGTGTCTCTGCAGTCAATACTGCAGAAAGATGACACGTATATTTTCAAAGGACTTTCTCATGGAATCTCAAAACTACACCACTATTACTGGTAGAAATTGCATACATCAGAAGCTCGCACTAGTTGAAAAAATAGGAATGACACATTTCCTGTCTGGCACCTATTTTTCATTCTTATGCTTTGCATTCTTCTGCAAGCCCCACTGTTGCAGTTAAGACAGGCCAGCTTCTATCACATTGCATGTCTAGTTGCATCTAGTATTGGAAACATTGAGCCATTAGGAGTCTGCTTTTGTACGTTTTGAAAAAAAATGCAAGTCTAACCGCAAGTGTATTTTGATTGATTTCGACCTTTAAATCATTGCACCGAAAACGTAACTTTACGCAGCACACCATGAGTGTTTTGTTACTAATTTGTGAATTTGCTGACATTGAATTAATTAATTGGTCTTATTTGTAATGTACTATTTTAAAATGTATAATTTGTTCGTGTTTTCATCAACGCTTGAACGACGATGAATACCTTAATGTTGGTAACATCCCTTGCAGCTACTAAGCTCTATTTCTTAAGCAGGGTCTATAAAAAAGTGCTTAGTTTTTCCGGACCTCTAGTCGGCAGATAATTCCTTCTATAGTGTGTAAGTAAAATATAAAAATAATCTTGGCATTCTTTGAAAACAATTTCCTTTTTCTGAGGCATAAATCAATACTCCCTTTGTACGCTAGCTATATTTGTCGCTGATACAAATTGTCTTTCTCCAAATTGTTGTAGCCATGCTTTTTTTCTCCTTTGTATAGAAAATAAATATAATGCAGTTCGCAGAGAATCCACCCTTGTTCTTGCTCTGTAACGTGGCGCATTAATAGAAGGGCTCGGAAACATGGGAAGAAATGGCCTCTCTGTAGAGGGCGCGTTGGGCATCATCTGGGGCGTTTTTGAGAGCCCAGAGCTGTGAGAGGTGGCAGCTCAGCACAGTGACGGCATTCATCTGGGAACATTAGTGCTTTCAGAGCCTCTAAGATGGCCGCTGTATGAAACTCTATGCTACGCCTGTTGGCGATGCATAGCCCCTGCCAGCTTCTCTCTAAAGATGTATACTATAGTGTGAGGCATACACAATAAATCTTGGATGTTCTGATGCAAGAAGTTTCTCTCCTGTCATTAGTTACCAGTTTCCCATGCAAATGCTAGGAACGATCTCTTGCCTCCCCTTTAAGCTGTCTGAGCCCCTTGTGCCACCAAGGTATCCATCTTAAAGCATTTATCGATTGATGGCATCGTGTCCATTGCAGAAGATGTTCTAATGGCACCTCTGGTTGTCTGACTCTGCAGAGTTTGACGATTAGTCTCCACTTTAGAGACCAAAGTTTTCGATCCCTGCAATTGGTCTATCGCCGTGTGTATGGCTGTGTGTGTTTCACCAGGGATCCTCTTTTGTAGCATGCATGCAGGCTGGCAGTATGTAAGAACTGTTTAAGTTCCTTATTGCACACGCGCATTTTCAGACGGTGGTTCCACCTTCACTAGAGCCTCACGTTCCGGGTGCTGCTACTCTGGCTTATTATCTTCCACGTCGCCCCTCAGAGCCAGTAAGCTTACAACCATCTTCTCCACTGCCTCACCAGCAGATATCTTTCATGATTAGTGTAATGAGTTGGAGGCCTTGCAAATTAGTCTCTTTCTATGAAGGAAGTCTATTTCATAATATTAAGGGTGATAATGATGCTGATGGTTCTGAAATCTACAACCGTGTCCCACACAACAAGGGTATCCTGGTTCTGATTGTACTGCAGTATCACACATGAGTCTGGGCTTTCACAACTGGTTGTATGTTCAAAAATGCATACCGATCTCTTTCCTATCAGAAGTCTCATGAGTGCAGGATGAGTTCTTCTGGACTATAAATAGCAGTGTTGCTTGATATCATGGATTGACACCCCCTCAGCCATCGCAAAGGGAACTATAGTCGCGTAGAACAGTGTTAAGGGTATAAAAACCAGACATAGTACGGTAGCTATCACTGGCATCGTGGCATATTTTGGAAGCCTTGAGCTTGCCAGGTGGTGAGCACTATTGACTATGCCTCACAGCTTTTATTTATCTTTAGGTATGTGTATCCAGCTTTTCTCATTCGGATTATCCCAAGCTTTAGTGTGAATGTAATTGAAAAACCCTAATTGCAAATCATCATCAAGGTCTAATTGATGAATGTGTGTGTTAGTTGCACATCAGCAATATGTAATGTTTCCATTGCCTTTAGCACACGTTAAACTGTTTAACATACAGTTAAGAACAAATGTGATTACATTGCTATTACCATTTTTGTTGAGATTTTATTCTTGAAATGTTTGACCTTCCCAGTTTCTTGTTTTCCCATTGATATTTTTGAGTGATGCCCTTCACACTGGGGCTAGCAGCAAGTTGTATGCAAGCAAGCAAAGAACATTTCTTCCAGTGGTGTTTGGGTGGGTTCTCTGCCGAGACATTTTTGTTACAAAATAATCAAAATTGTACATTTTAGTGCACTTTTTCTTTACCTTTAGTTGGCTCGAAAACCCTCTAACTGTGATAAAAGTGCCTCATTTCTGAAAAAGCTCTCATGAAATAGTCCCTATATTTTTTTTTTTGCTGTGTCAAACAAGCCTCACCCATTCCAGGCATATTTGGGGGGTTCACCAACCCCCAAGAAAGCCAGGCTAGCCTAGTTGAACAGTTTTTTTCTTTCTGGTAAGGTTGTTGATCTGGTGAAATGTCATCTTTGAGAGATCACAACTGTGCACATTATTTCTTAGTTTTGGTGCCAATATTCCAGACCACTGCTGAAGGATTTAGCTAGTTTATTGTGACTAAAAGCTAAGGGAAGTTTTCTGTAGAGGGGTTTGAGAATCTTCTGGGATGGGGCATTGACGCAAGTCGATAAACCGACAGAACTTAATCTTCTGGCGACTTTAGGGATTGTAAATTCTATACATGGGAGTATGTGATCCTTACTGTGAAAACCCTCATGCGTTCTTGTTGATCTTTATAAATATTAAGGCGCTTTGGCAAACAAATTGCCTTTTGATTTCTTGCTGTTGAAACTTATACATTCTCCCTTGTGCTGGCTTGAAAAATGCAGGCTTGGCAGACATCTTTGAAATGAAGCCAAAAATCCAATCTGCGGTTCTTACGGCTTGTCACCGTGTTCTCTCAGTTTTTAGTCTTTGAATCCTAATCTGTTTTTTGGCTGAAAACAATTGTTAATGATATAATGAAACATATTTATGGACTGTTATGTGGATCTTTGTTACCTCAATCTGAAAGAAAGCTCCAATTTCTTTATGGCCTCATGCCTGATGAACTTGACTTCTCCTAAACCAAAAAAAACATAACCATGGTAGTCTCAAAACTGTAAAAGTGGCTCTAAAGTGAAAACATTGAGTAACAGTTACATGGAATTCCTACTGGGTTAAAATTACAAATATTGTTAAAGTTACAAACAGATCATTAGACAAATATTGGTTTTTACAACAGGCTGCTAAATATCTTATCTACATCATATGTTTGGTTTCTCTTAGACTAGTTTTTTTTCTTTTATATATGACAATACGTTTCTATTTTGTCACCACATAAAATAAAAATATATACTGATACTTTTTAAATATTTTTTTATATTTTTCCCCTATGAAGATGTCTTATACTTGATAACATCAACAAAATGATATATTGCACTTAATGATGTCGAAGTCCCCTCCAAAATCCATGATACCACTGCCTGCTCCTGAAAATAATTTGTGTAAACATTAAAAAAAAAAAATTTAAAACACGTTTTCTTTTTAGGGAAATGGGCGGAGTTTAAAAAAAAGAATGCTTTATTTAAAAGTAATCACACATATGATGGTATGCTGTGATGGCAACCAATCGTAATGGGTCACTATTTGCAACCTAACTCATTAATATTCATGAGGTAGGTCGAATTGCAACGCACTACATTTCTGTATTTTATGAACTGACCTATTCCTACATACGTCAGTTCACAAAATAGAAATACATTCTGTAAAAGTTGGTGCGCTAATTACGACCCCTTTTACCAAAAGCCTTCTTAGTATATCTGGCCCCCAAATGTTAAGCTACTTCAAAGTCAAATGGTCTTTATTCGGATATAAGAACTTCCATAAAAGTACAGGTTATCACAACAATAAAACATAAGTATAAAATCACATAAAAACACCAAGGAAGAAAACTGGTTTGGAAATTGCAATAAAACCAATGTACAAAGAGAATGCGATACAAACGATTTATCTAGCATTAGATAGCAAAAATCTGACACTAGTACTGTGCGATAAATAACATCAGACTTTACAATATAATCAGACAGTGTAGATAGTTAAGCTACTTATTGTGTAGCCTGCAAAAACACTTTTTTTTGTTCAAGTATTTTATTAGAAGATTATTGTATATACAGTACAGTACCAGTACAGTGAGGGTAAAACATGTAAGTTCCAGACGCCGTTGGGGTTACAATAGGCGTGACATCAATAGAATAAAATCCCCTGCCTATGAAGATTCACAGCTCTTTTTTGGCTTGTTATATCATTCTCAAATGAGCCTTTTTAATGATAGTCCCAAAGGTTGCATTTTCTTTATTAATTGGAGCCTTTGATAAATGCATTATTGTAAGCCACCGATGGTCATGAAATGTATCGTGGCCAACGTTTCTGTAAAGTGCTCCTATAAGTGCTATATCAAACACTTGAATAACTAAATCTGAGGGAACCATTTTCTCTCCCTCCCCTCAATGTGTGCATTTATTTAATCTTGCTTTTAACGTTCTATGCACGCTGGTCTGATTGTAGCTTCCCCCAGCACCACCTTATTGATGCAAAGGTTGAATGCTCCTTTTTGCCCCCCCCCCCCCCCCTCCTTTTTGCAGCGGTCATTCTGCAATGTTCTTGGCAGGGCAAACAGTCCAGTTCCGACCAAGTTATGACCTTCAATGTTGGGGGGAAAATTGCCTCTTAATGCACGGATGTGTACAATATGTATCAGTTACTACCTGGTCAGTGTTGAATAGGTGTTGTTAATTGTTAACGGAAGTTGTCTGCTCTTCCGCTGTACCCATCAAACCATACAGGCGCGGTTTAAAAGCAAGCACTTTAAACCCCTTTGCATCTGCTGCCCTATTCAGAGCTGTCTCAAGTTCAAGGCATTATTGAGGGATGCGAGGCCACGAATGCAGGGACGAAAATACACTGACAATCGGCAATCAGCCGAAAAAGGCCATGAACAAGGCTGAGGTGGGAGACTGGTCCCTCTGTGTGTTAATAAAACAGCCCATTGCAGTGAGAGGGAATCAGCTACAAAACCAGGGTGTAAAACTAGGGTCTCTCAAAAAAAGTACTGAACTAGCGCAAACAGTTGCAGGAACCCTTTATAGGTGTGATGTCCCTTTAGGGACATTTCACTGCTTTCTTTGATCAAGTCTGATTGGTCTTCGTGGAATTTAAAATGAATATTTAGATTTAACTTTGAGTGTTGGAAACCTGCATTTGTATGGCAAAATCGTTCTGAGATATTACAACAACACCTGTTTAAACTGGTTTTAATAGATTTGGGGTTGGTTAAGCTCCCAGTTTCATACTTGGGGAATTGATTTTAGCTTCTTCACAGCATCTGCTATTTTCATTAATCTGCATCGATAGAGAAGTATTTTGACTTGACGGTATACAAAGCATGGTGCCAAGTATCTGCAAATTCAAATAATTCCAAGAGCTCATAATCATGACACAATGCTCAGTACTGGCAAACACTGGCACAAATTAAGCACTGTAAATTAACCATTGACAAACAGCCAAATTGGCAGAGTGTTCCTAAAATATGTTTCCACACAAATCTGGCAAACCGTGCTATATATATTGCACTCCCTTTTAACGTAATTTGAAAATATAGTACGTGGTAAACAATAAATGCAGTATACCTTCCAAAGGAAATGATGTAGTGAAATCCTCCTTGTTACCTTCCTCGCTCGTTTTATTTGTGGTAGGTCATTTTATAACTGCAGTCTTTTGACTAAGAACTTCTCTGCGTTTAATCTGTGTTGATACTGATGACTTGTAATGTTTTGTGCTGATTTTGTTTGTTTATAGGTTATTTTAACCAAAATAAACTGAATTTCTCCTAAATCTATTTCAAGTAGCTCCCACAGAGGCAGCCCATATAACCTTACTTAATCCACATTTACCAGCACTGTATTCTTTCAAAAGATACAGTCTGATTTCCATTGAGACCAGCTGTCTTATACAATGACTACCTACCTTTACCTCATGTTGTGGATAAATGTAATAAAATAATAATCATGGGTTATGTGTAAAAACTCACACATCACTGCTAAATTTGAACCGCTGGGCAAAGGGAAGACTATAGCATGCAGAGTTTCGCTTCCTTTGACATTTTCCCTCCAAAATGTATCTAAAATAAAAAATAGCTTTTTTGAGATAATTATATCGAACCAATTTCACAGATTCTAATCTGCCCCCAAAATGAAACTGAACCCATAAATTCCCCTCTTTTAGAACAACTCTGTGATCTGTAGAACTTTGCAGCTGGTGCTGTTTCCAGCTCGGGTGGCTGGGACAACATATGTCCCATCTTTCGATCACTCTGTTGACATCCAGACAAGCCACGTGACCAATTAAAAGTCCTAATGCTAACCTACAAAGCCGTCTGCAGCAAGTCTCACATGTACTACTCTCAACTAGTCTTTCCTCACCCTCCAGTGAGATCTCCCTGATTTAGTCACATCTGACACTGCTGGACCCAGAAGCTCATCTGTCACCATCTGAAGATTTTCAATCAGAAGGCCAGCGCTCTAGGATGCCTTTGTCTTGTGCCTAAGAGACTTCCCTAATTTCTAAGGGCCTTATTTATCGTTTGGCAGACAGGATACTCCATCACAAACGTGGCAGATGTCCCTTCTGACATATTACAAGTTCATTATCACCTATGGAGCTTGAAATATGGAAAACCGGATATTTGCCAAGTTTTGATGGATTATTCAGTCTACCAAACTCTAAATAAGGTCCTTACTTTAAAGAAAAACAAAAAACTGAAAACTCTGGGCTTTACTAAACTATTCGATTAAATATTAGCATAAATTTCATCTTCTCATTTTTTTTCTCTGTTCTAATCTGTTTATTTATTTATTTATTTATTCAAGAGTTTTATATAGCGCTGGCTAGACCCAGAGGTATCAGAGCGCTTTACATGGGGTTCCACAAAAATTACATTACAAGATTAAATCGGTTCCAGTTTACATCAGTTGCTAGACAAACAATAACAAGAGCATAGGAGACAAGATAATTCTCCCTCCTTTTTTAATACCGTACCTTAAGGCTTCTACAAGTTTCAAAATAATGGATTAAATATGGGTCTGTCAGCAAGCTCATATGTAACTTGCACTAGGGAGTGCTCAAAGGCAGTACATCTAGTAAAAAAAAGGTGTTTGCGCACACTCATAACTTCTGCAGATTCTAAAAGTTCTGCAGCTGCGCCTTTTACACATGTAAGACATCGTATTACTGGTTGATGGGGGGTAAAACCCTTCTCAAACAGCAACAACAATTTTGTCAGGGTGAAGTCACAAACACACCCCAAATTAACTTGTGCTGAACTCTCTGGTAACTTGGCACGGAGCAGCCCGGCCTAACTTAGAGGCAATGTGTAAAGTATTTATGCAGCACTTCAAACAACAATAAAGTGAAAACAACACTGAAAAAGGATCCCACACAGATTAGAAAAATTTAGTCATTTTTAAAACTAAAACGACCAAAACAACAAAAATCTAATCGGTAGAACCAGAGATTTGCAATTTGAAGGATGTTAGTGAAAATGGCGCCGAAAGGCACAATATGATAACTGTGGATATCTATTTGCACCGAAAGGGTCAAAGTCAAAAGTTCAGCCCGACCGCAAAGGAGCGCAAGAAGGCTATAAGGACCTAGTTGGGCCCAATGTTCAAAAGTACTTTAAATCCTGGTTGGAGAGCGTTGCAAGGTCCTGCGTTGAAGCTGTTGCACAGCCAAAGCAATGCATCGGTTCTGCGGGGCTGCAAGGTTGCAATGCGGGATCCTGCATTATTATCAAGGATCCCTTCTTCGGAGGGTTTGCAATACGAAACCCAGTGTCTAGAATGTGTCTCACAGTCGGGCAAATGCATCGGCTTTGAGGAGTTTCGATGAAGAGTCCGTTGTCGAGGCTGCTGTTGACAAGGGTTGTGATGGCCTCCTCAAAGGATGCGTCGTACACTGCCGGTTCCGATTAGGCTGCGGGCTGCAAGAGAGATGCAGAGTCCTTGCGACACAGTGATCCATGCAGCAGAGGCAATGCATCTGTTCTGCTTGGAGATGGGCAGCACTGTTGAGGGAATGTGTTGGTTTCTGCTGGGTTCACAGAGGGGGTGGCAGAGTACCTTCAGGCCCACTTCCAGAAGTCCAGGACTGGGGTGGCAGCTGCGTTCAAGGTTTTTGGAGCCTTCTGTAACTGGGGCTTTGGTCAGGAGGCCAGCCAACTATGCCTTGGGCCACTCAGGAGGCCCTGAGATCTCAGATGCATTTCCAGGCCTTCTCACCCAGAGAGGAGGGCAGCAGGCAGTAGGTCAGCACGTCAGGGCAGCAGTCCAGCAGAGTGGCAGTCATTGCATTAACACCGCAGTCCTTCTTACTGGCACAGTATCCACAGGTCTAGAAGTGTACTGAAGTGTTGCTGTCTAAGGTCCAATATTTATACCCAGCTATGTCTTTGAAGTGAGAGAAGCTTTCCCCTTTGAAATGTGCATGTGTCCTGTCTTCCCTGCCCTGGCTCAAGACTCACAACAGGGGGTATGCAACCTATGTGTAGAGGCAGGGCATAGCTATTTAAGTGTTTTTGTAGGGCTGTGCCAAGCTTCTCCCTCCCACCCTGCCAGTGATGACCCATCCAGTCACAGCTAAGATCTCTATTGTGTGTGGCTGTGTAGGAGAAATACACAAAGCCCAACTGTCAAATACAACCAGTCATGTGACCCAGAGACAAACTTTAGTCATCAAATGGCTAAGCAGGAAAATGCCACATTTTCTAAAGTGGCATTTTCAGAATTGTAATTTAAAATCTGACTTTACCATGAGAGAGGATTTTCCATCTTAATTCCTAAGACCACAAACATAAACTGGTTACCTGTTCCCATGGGGAAGTTACAGCTTATTAAATGCCATACGGCAATTCCAGTGTTGTCCTATGAGTGAGGTAGGCTTGCAGTAGTGATAAACTAGTTTGTTTTTTACTACCAAAACATGTACAAATTAGAAGTACAAGTCCAACTTTTTAAATACACTGCACTCTGCTCGCTGGACTGTCAAAGGCCTACTCTAGGCATGACTTATAAGTATTGAAAAGGAAGGCTTGGGCCTGGAAAGGGATTATTTTGCCAGGTCAAAATGGCAGTTTAAAACTGCACTCACAGGCTGCAGTGGCATGCTTGAAAGGGCAACTTAAGTGGGCGGCCCAATCAGTGCTGCAGGCCAACTAGTTACATTTAATGTGCATGCATAGTTTAATTAAATATGCCCAATATAGGCCGATGCTGCCATGTTTTAAGGAGTGAGCACGTGCACTTCAGCTCTGGTTAGCAGTGTGAAAGTTTTCAGAGTCCTAGGGCCATCAAAAAGGAGATTAGTAAAAATGAAGAAAGGCAAAACATTTAAAGGGAAGACCATCCTAAGGCTGACAGGTCTAACAACAGCACAGCACATGCATTACTGCTCAAAGGTGTTTCTACTGGTACATTTTCAAATGTTGTTCTTCTGCATCAAAGAATTTTGGTGTTGAGAAATAGCTCTTCAATAATTCTGCCAATAATAGTTGAAAAGAAGGAAGTTTTGAGAATGCTGCATTTAACCTTCAATATCGGAATAAATAAGACTCAGGTAAGGCTTGAGAAAACTTAGTCAACCACAGAAATGGATGAAAAGAAAAGCAAAGTTTTATGTTTCTACCTAAAATGAAAACATTATGCAGAAGCACTTGTGCTTAAATGAGCGAGTATTTTGATGGTTCTGTCAGGTGTCATTTATGTGATATGCACATCTCCTTGTCTAATTCTTGATCAGGAGAGTCCTGCGTGCGATGTAAAATGTTAGTGTGAGATTGTATGCTAAACTTTATTCATTGTCAAACATACCGTAATGTTTTTGTTGTCAGGACTTAATGTCCTCCGAGTTCCCACAAGTTTGGGCACTGTATGTTGACCCTGTTCTTAGAGAAAGACTTTGGTCCTGATTCAGAGTTTGCATACAGGTGACCTTGACACAATCTGATGTATATATACCCTGTCGATCTCGTTACAAATGGCATAGGATATAATGCACTTATAATAAGGCAGGCGGAATATCCGTCATGTTTGTGATGCCGTACCCCGTTTGCCAAACTCTAAATCAAGCCCTTGGTAGTCTCTTTGCAGATCTGACTGAAAGTATAAATGAGCCCTTAAGGCAACTTTACAATAAGATGGATCTATAAGGGAGGAATAAAGCACTTTTGGAAAACGTCCAATGGTCAGCTGAGAAATGCTCTCAACCCTTTTTTTTCTTATGCAATTTCTTCATGTGATTTTAAAAAGTTGATGAAAAATTCTACCCATTAAATTGTGTTTTTTGAAAAATGTTTCTTCTAGGCGAGGTACTTTTTACCAACAAATCTGTGAAAGTCGGCAGGTCAAATGTTTTAAACGCGGCACGTTTTGGACACACCGCTGGTTTGAAAGACCATTATAGTGCAGATATTGAATGAAACGGCTATGATCACCCACAGTGTTCTTTTTCTCTCTGGCAGAGTTGTCAGTATTTTATTTTTTGGGTGACGTTCGCATGGCATTAATTGGAGGCATAGGATTTATGTCTCGCGCTCAATACACGGTTTCATTGGCCTTTGTTTTGGAAAAGCAAACATTTGCTCTTGTCTGCCTTATTCCCAAGACAAACATTACTAAGTGTGAATGAAATGGTGAGAATGCAATTTTACATTTCCTGACCGCTCATCCCATTTCGGTTTCACCTTGGGAAAGTGAGATTTTTGATCGATTATCAGATCACCCTGACTCCTATCTCACTTAAGTCTTTTGGATCGATTGTTGACTGTCATTGAGTAAAAGGCAAACCCTACGTAGGTCAGACCAACCCAAAACTGACACAACTCTAAAGAACCACTTACTACGGGAAAAGTTTAAAGATTTATTATAAAGCCAAAATTAGTTGCAAGTACAAACATCTCAATATAAGGTTCAGAAGATACACAGGCAGTAAAATGAACATGAACTCCCTGAGAGATCTTAGTCGACAGAAGAAAACCACCAAGACTAATTCAAATATCAGTAAGTTAAGTATCATCGACACAAGATGAATCTTAGGCGTCATTTACAGGAGAGAAACAAATCAGGTTAAACTGACCCTACACTAGACTAGATGACATCCCTACTTAGCAAGTTCTTTACCTAAAAAGGTGTCAGCCGTGTTGACTTCCAAAGAAGTTCGATCTCTCTCTCTCAGTCTCAGATGGAAACCCAATGCATTGTAGCAGTACCCTTTCTGCCTACCCATCCGCTCTCTAAGGGTCCTCAGGCCATCTGCTCTACCTCCTCCCCAGGGTGCTGTCCCTAATACAAAATCACAGTATGGGTGGAACGCCCCTCTGAGACGCCCACCACGTACACAATTCACGTGGTCTCGATTCTGGTTTTTTCCATAGTTTCGCTTCTTTGGACCGTCTGTTTATGTTGACCTTGCTTCCCAGGCTCCGTCTCCAGCGTGCTGGTACCCCCATGACATTCCAGTAGACTCCTCCGGACTCGAGCCTATCTCCTCGAACAGAGCTCTATTCATCAAGCTCTTTGATTGGTACCCCCCTCGCACCTGCAAACAGACACTTCGAAACAGGGCCCCAAATTCCAAGCTCCCCTTATCAGACTAGGCCATAAAACTTCGACCAGCATTGGCAATTTATTTTAACGAGGCTTGACTTTTAACTAACACGTGCAGATCAAAGAAGACACTTTATCTCTCCAGGCCCACTAAATTACGTTCAGTAGCCTGCATCCTGTGAACCCTTATTTCTTAACTTAAAATAATATGCTAACACACCACTCTCTAATTATACAAAACACATCTATAGAACATAGCCTTTAACATATAAGCAAAATCATTGAATAATATTGAATCCATGTTACGTGAAAGATGCAATGGTACATTTCGTTTTTATACAGTGCCATGTAGTCTGCACGTTCCTTCATTTTGCATTTTACATCCTTCTTCATTTAGCAGCTACATACCATGGAACCTGATTAACACTCCTAACATTTCTAAGCATTTCCACACATTTCTATATTAGCCCACACTCTATATGTGCTTTCTATTTCTAACAAAGCAATCGTGAGTATATGCAGATACATATTTTCATATCTCTAGTTACCTTAGCTTAACTTTACGCAACTGGTTTGTAATTATGGCGTATTCATACATTTCATTCAAATTGCGCTCTCTCAGTTCCCCCCTTTGATGACCTCTAGGGGTCATCACTAGTACACCAATTTGAATGGGTCAAACAGAACTTGTTGCAAGACTCCCTCTTTTTATCGTCTCTAGAGCCCTCAGACTCCTATACTGATGATCTGCATAGCAGCTAACCTCTGCTCCTGTTGCCTCATGGACCTTTGCAATCTGTTCGACCTATACCATTTGTACAGTCTCACTAAACCCCACAATATGATTATGCAAATCACAATTATGATGATAGGCTTCAGAATATACCAGACAAAACTATTCCCGAGATTGGCAAACCAACCTCCAACTTTACCCATTCCATGACCTACTTTTTCCCAGACATTTACCCTTGTTAGGTCCTCGATTTCTTCATGTATCTTTGTAATATTCTGTATGCCCTTCTCAAGAGTTTTTGAGTTGTCTGGAATGTAAGTGCAGCATTCCTGGACCTTCAAAGCCTTACAGACTCCGCCCTCTTTTGCTAGCAGAACGTCTAAAGCAAGACGGTTCTGAAGAACCATTGCTCTTATCGATTGCATCTCCCCTTCTACCAGCATTAATGATCTTGCAGTACTTGCAGACAATCTGTCTACAACGGTAGCCAATCTCCTGATCTTGACATCATTAAGTATTAATCCTAAAAGAGGGAACATAGCGCCAAATACATCTCCAACTATCTCAGCATCACCTACATCTCTTCTCCCCCTTACTGAGGCCTTTCCCTCTATGATCTCTAAATCCTTTGCATGATATATTTTGGGGAAAACAATTGCCAAATAACATGAACCGTACCAATTGTCAGGCAGTTTCACATAAGCATTTCTTCCACATACAAAATATACATTAGGAATTACTTGCATCCCTTTTAAGAAATCCTTTGTATAGTATTCTAATCGGAAAGCATGTTCACAGCTAACTTCACCTACAAACACACTCATAGTAGGTTTTGCTTCTGGTTAGGCATAACTTCCCTTTCTGTGTTCTATCTAAAGCTATTGGACCGTTACTACCCTTCTTTTTGTGGGCCTTCTCCTCCTCGGTCCAATCTGTTTTCCACTGTCCTGACATTTTCAGAATTTTCTGTCTTCTGTAACGGTCATCAACTTGCCCTATAAACTTTTTCTCAATCTCTGATACTTTGCAAGTCAGATTGTTTCTGCGTGCATATGAAGTATCCAGTGTATCCCAAGGAAGGAAGAATTTCGCCAATCTATCTTCCTTCTTGTAATAGTCCCACTTGTTCATTTGCTTATAGTTCGGGACTTCTGGTAACACTGAATCATAGTTCGAGAAATAATACTCGAACCCATCTCGTCCATAAAATATACTAAGCAATAAACTACATGTAATCCCATAAGTCAATGGCAGATGATGATATCGAAAGCCTTCATCTACAGAAGCCGGTAATTGCATGCAGACATAGCAATCCTTGGCCTCCATGACGTCAATGTACTCATAAAATAGTTTAGCATAAGCGTTGGTTTTAAAATTGCCCTGTGACTCATCTACATGTAACCTACGGGCTTCTGCTGCTAGTAACGCTTTCTCCTGAATTGCACTATCCTCCTTCTTTTTACCAGCAACAGCAGGTTTCGATGTCGCTACAGGCTTTACATCTGTTGTCTTTGCTATACTCGCATGTCCCACTATATATGATACAGTAACTACTATGACTATAAGGGAAATCACTACTGCTATAAGTGTGCCTACTATACAATTTGTCTTGCGGTTCGGACCACCGGCCTCCATGTTATCAAACAGTGTAGTTTCTTTCTGAAAAGTCTCTTTTGATTTCTTCACTCTGCTTTCATTTCGCTTTCTCAGTCTGTTAACCACACTTGGAAGCTGATAAAGTCCTTTTGCAATTCAGTCTCTTAGATTTCAACAACAGACAACCCTAGCCCTTCTCCATCCACTAAATGAAATGTCCCTAAACTTTTTTCTTCTTCCACTAGGCGCTAGGTTATCTTCTCTCTCTGATTTATTTACAAAGTCTTTAGGTATCTACGATAATTCTTGTTCCAGCGGCTCTAATAGCATATTCCAACAATTCCAAACGAAGGATGGTTTCCTCGTGCTCCGGTACTGGGTGACCCAAAGTTGGAAATTCTAATCTGTTCAGCACCAGGTCTTTGATCCTGCTTAAATATAGAGGGACGGGGAGAGTGAACGTTAACAACCCTTCGGTCTCAATTCCAGGCGTCAACAGTCTTACTTCCACCGTTACGATTGGATCAAGGTTGGTCACCTGCACTTCCCTCACCCTCCCGGATCTTTGTCCCCAAGACATCTGCCGCCAAGTAGGTCCACTCAGGAGTGGCGTATCTTCTACAGGGCACACGTACCCTCCTTGATCTTCTTGGACCCTCAGAGTCTGAGTCCACTGCACCTTCGTCTAGGTCTGAGTCTTCAGAAATCGGAACAAGAGTTCTCTCTGGATTGGCTCTCAGACTTGGCATTCTCCTTCTTTTCGGCCAGCTAGCCTCTCCTCTCCTTGTTCTCCTGCTCCTTGTTCTTGCACTCGACTCTTGACCACTTGCAGCTTGATCAGTGTCTGATTCGTACTCCCAGCTACTTTCTCCTTCTGTGGCAACTTCAGTTTCACTGGTGTATTGACCGTCCTCGGCCTGGTCAGACACGCTCCCAGTTTCTTCTGGCGCCTCTACAGCTTGACTGGTCCTCTCTGTGGATTCTCCATTTTCAGCTGGATTTTCATCCGAGGGAGGAGCTGTTTCTTCCGGAGGTGCTGGAACCCTTCGGGTGTGTGAGGCGTGGATCCAGTTGGGCAAGCCTCCACACTTCACTGCAGTGTTCGTTACCAGTATGATCTGGTAGGGCCCACGCCAGCGCACGTCCAAGCAATTCTTCCTTACGTGTTTCTTCACCACGACCCAGTCCCCAGGGCACAGGTCGTGGCACAAATCTTGAGACGGTGGAACTTCAGCGGCCTGCACCTGAAGGGACACAGAATGAATGGCGTCAGAGAGTCCCTTACAATAGTCCAGGATCAAATCATCTGTGATGTTCAACAGTGCTGTAGTTGGTACTGATGGCAGTCTCATAGCCCTCCCCATTAACACCTCATGTGGAGAGAGGCCTGTCCTTCTGTCTGGTGTGCTACGTATGCTCATAAGGACCAGTGGCAGTGCATCAGGCCAGCTCAAGGATGTCGATGAACAAACTTTGGCAATTCGGGACTTAATCGTGCTGTTGATCTGTTCCACAATCCCTGAAGCTTCTGGTCGATAACTACAATGCAGCTTCTGGTCTATATTTAGGGCTGAGCAAAGCATCTTCACAATTTCGCTGTTGAAATCTGTTCCCCTATCTGATTCCAAAGAGGCCGGCACCCCGAAGCGAGGTATCAGTTCTCTAAGCAACAATTTTGCTACTGTGAGTGTGTCACACCTGCGTGTGGGGTAAGCCTCAACCCATCTGGAAAAAATGCAGACAACCACCAGGACGTATCTGAGGCGGTTACACCTTGGCATTTCAATAAAGTCTAATTGCATCCTATTGAATGGCCCCCCAGACCTCCCTATGTGACTCAATGTGACTGGTGTTCTCTTTCCTACATTCAGTTGTTGGCAGATCACGCAACGTTGACATACTGCTTCTGCCGCTACTCTAAACTTGGGGTTGTACCATGTTTGCCTGAATACCCTCACCATGGCATCTCTACCTATGTGTGCGGGCTCATGTATTCTTCTTGCCATTGGACTAACTAGTTCGTTTGGTAGTACTGCTCTCCCATCTGCGGAGACCCAAAAGTCCATTTCACTCCTTGTGCAACCTGCAGTTTCCCATGTCTTTTTCTCGAAGTCAGGTGCATTTTCTTGTATACATTTCAACTCATCCCAAGTGTCTACAGTTTCCAACAACATTGTTAACTCTGTCCTTTCCTGAATCCCACTCACTTCCACCTCTGTAAAAGAATATCCTTGTTCTGCACAGTAGCGTGCAACCTCGTCGGCATATCTATTGCCTTGTGACACAAAATCGGTGTTTCTAGTGTGTGCTGTGCATTTTACAACGGCAATAGCTGCCGGACCTTGTAATGCTTCCAACAATAGCCGAACAAATTCCCCATTTCGAATAGGAGAACCTGAAGAGGTCATGTACCCTCTTTGAGACCATAACTGCCCATAGTCGTGAACTACCCCGAAACCATACTGGCTATCGGTGTAAATAGTGACTCGAATTTTGTTACCTGCTAAACAAGCGCGTGTCAATGCAATGATTTCAGCTACCTGTGCGGAGTGTACTCCTTCCAGGCAAGCGGCTTCCACAACTCCTGTAATCGTGCAAACGGCATAAGCTGCTCTCAGCTGACCAATATCGTCTCTTACGCATGAGCCGTCCACAAAGAATATTTCATCAGGGTCAGTCAATGGCTCATCTACGATATCTGGTCTTGGTTTGGTGCATAGTTCAGTCACATCAAGGCAGTCATGATCTGTACATATATCATCATCAATGTCATTTGGAAGTGGCATCAAAGTGGCAGGATTCAAAACAGAGCATCTCTTGAGGGTCACGTTCTCGGCAGCCAGAATGACTTGCTCATAGCGCGTGAGCCTGCTATTCGTCAGATGCTGGGTCTTGGTCCTGGTCATCAACAATTCAACAGAATGCGGTACATACACCACTAACTGGTGTCCCATTACAATATTTTCACACCTCTCAATGCTGACGCCCGTTGCAGCAACGGATTTGAGACATCCGGGCAACGCTGCGGCTACTGGATCTAAAGTAGCTGAGAAGTATGCAACTGGTCTACGGGCATTTCCGTGTATTTGAGCCAAAACTGACAAAGCACAGCCTTCCCTTTCACAGCAGTAAAGTAAGAATGGTTTCTCGTAATCCGGCATTCCTAAAGCCGGGGCACGACATAAGTCCTCCCTCAGCTGCAGAAACGCCATCAAACAATCCTTGTCCCATGGTACCGGATCACTCACCCCCTTGTGCGTCAGCTTTTGTAACGGTTTTGCTTTCAGTGAAAAGTTAGCTATCCACTGCCGGCAATAACCGACCATTCCCAGGAACATCCTGACTTCTCTCTGTGTTGTGGGCGAATTCATTTTCATGATCGCCTCTATTCTGTCTGGTGACACCTTCCGTTTCCCTTTTTCAATTCTGTGACCCAAATACTGCACTTCAGTCAAACAGTACTGTAATTTACTCGGAGACACCTTGTGTCCGTTCTCAGCCAAGTGATTCAGTAAGGTGATGGTGTCTATTTTACAAGCTTCCTCAGTTTCTGACGCCACAAGTAGGTCGTCTATGTACTGGACCAGAACCGAGTTCTGTGGCAGTACCAGACTTTCAAGATTTTTCTTCAACAGCTGGTTAAAAATCGATGGGCTCTCTGTATACCCCTGTGTGATACGACACCATGTTAAAACGCGATTTTCCAGCTTAAAAGCGAAAAGATACTGGCTCTCCTCATCTAAAGGGATTGAAAAGAAGGCCTGGCAAAGGTCTATCCCTGTGAACCACTCAGCTTGGAATGGTATCTGAAACAATATCACTGATGGATTCGGTACCACAGGACAACACGAAACAACTATGTTATTAATCTTTCGAAGGTCCTGCACTATTCTGTATTTCCCACTAGGCTTCTGCAAACCCATAATCGGGGAGTTACATGGGCTTCCCACGATTTCCTTCAGTATTCCCTGCTTAATCATGTATTCGATCACAGGCTTTATTCCGGCAATCGTCTCCGGGGTCAACTTATATTGGGGTGTTCTTGGATACTCAGCATTTGGTTTTACCATGATCTTCAATGGCTCTACCCCTTTGATCAGTCCTATTTCTTCACCAGTGAAATCCCACACTTCGGATGACACCGCACCTCTTAAGTCCCATGGAAGCTCTTCCACCGTCAAGGTGGTATACAGCTCCACGCACACCCTTGAATTTGCAACTTTGAAATCAGCGTCATCATCGTTAGTCAGTACCTCCACTCCCTGAGGTGTGCAGTATATTGTACAATTCAGTTTGCACAGCAAATCCCTTCCCAACAAACACACAGGGCTGGAGTCACAGACTACAAACTGATGTTCATCACTGTATTTCCCTATTTTCACTGATACTGGTTCT
The DNA here is from genome assembly GCF_964263255.1 of Lissotriton vulgaris. Taxonomy (NCBI): domain Eukaryota; kingdom Metazoa; phylum Chordata; class Amphibia; order Caudata; family Salamandridae; genus Lissotriton; species Lissotriton vulgaris. The sequence goes on along the minus strand of NC_141696.1, from coordinate 1,141,916,828 downwards.
GTCAGAGGATTAGTCATTCTCCTATTTGCGACTCCTACCACTTGTATTGTCTCTCCTGACATTGGCAGACCTGGGACTACTGCTGATCTTAGAGTGGATCGAGTGGCCCCCGTGTCCACCAAAAAGGTTGTAGGACACCCAGCTACTTCGGCTTCCACGTATGGTCCCCTCTGATCCACCTCTAAAACGGCCCGAGGGTACAATCTTCCTCTCTATTCACTCGCTGTCCCGTAAGGGGATCGACGTAATAGCACTCTTCTCCTCCTACAAAAAGGGGCATCTGCTTATAGGTCTTTCCCCCGGTTGCAATTCTGGGTGGTTGAGGGAACTGGGCTCGAGGAGTCGGGGTCCCCCCTTTGATAATCTTTCCCTTGTGTATCGTTGACCCCTTCGCCAGACTGCTCTGGACCTCGTCCTCCTCTGGTTCCAGTTCTCCAGTCTCAAGATTATAGGGGCACTCGCGTTTCCAATGCCACACCTCGTTGCACTGGTGACACCTGGTCGTCTTTTTCAATGTCGCAATATCTACCCTAGGTCTCTGTTTTTCCTCATCGTCTTTATTCTGATTATTTTGCTTCCTTCTTAATGTCCCTGTTCCCTGTTGCCGCTGTCAACCCTTTCCAGCCGACTGCATCTGCACCATCATCAGTTTCTCTTTAAGTTTCTTTGCTTTGGAGTCTATCTCATCACTGCAGTACCTGGCATATCTCAAAATTTCATCTAAAGGCTTGTTTTGCCAACAAATTAAGTGTTGCTGGATCATCAAACTAATATCAGGTCTCAAACCCAGAACGAACTTTGATACAAACTTTCCTATGTCTCTGGGATCCATCACATCCAACCCACTGTACTGTTTGAATGCTTTCAGCAATCTCTCATAATACTCATGGACAGTCTCTTTAGGTTCTTGGGTGGTCCGATCTATCTTAACCCAATCTATGTCTTGCAACGGCACCTTATCCTTCAGCCATGCCATTACCCTTTCGTACTTTTCCATGACTTTCTCTGATGGTCCGTTTGTCTGGGCATCCCTATCCGGTTCAGATGTTGGCCATTCGACGCTAACCTTACATGCTGTCCATAAGTCCCCTGGCACTACAATGTCAAACAAAGTGTTCAGGTCAATCCACAGTACTTTAGATATCTTTACAAACCTCTCTACCTGCTTATACCACTCCACGGGGTTCTCTCTCAGCTTAGGGAAAGAATTGGTAAATGCCGCTAAATCCCCTCTACTCCAGGGCACGTGCACATTGCTTCCATTTGCAATTTCTCGCAAAGGGTATGCCTCCATTCTCTGTGTCCCTCCCTCTGGGGACACCCCAATTGTGCTCCTTCTGACGGTCCCTCTCTTGGACCATCTTTCCTCCCATTTATCCAAATCTCTCCACGTTCTTATACCCATGATCAGTTCTTTTATGTGTGTTTTCAACCCGATCGTTCTCCTTTCATCTAAATCCTGATCCGTGCAATGCAGTCTATGGTTACCCTGTAATGCTTTAGTCCTTGATAGATCTACCATGTACCTGTCTGCCAATTCAGATAGTCTTTCATGTACTGCCCTCGCCTTCCGAGTAACATCCTTCGCCATAAACAGTACCTCATCTTGTTCGTACAGGTCGATCCTCTCCATTGGCAATGTGCCGTCTATTATTTCGTCTAAGTCTGATTTTAAACTGGTTACATCGAGTCTCTTTGCCTTTACCTCAGCTCTTAGTACTTCATTCTTAGATGGGCCATTTACATTCCTCCCGTCCCAACTCCGAGTCCTACGCCTAGGTTCAGGTGAGTTATGGGGAGTCCTTCCTTGCTCTCATCTTTCTAAATCCCATGCTCTTCCATCTTCCCTCGGTGTGTGGTGAAACAATGCTCTATTTCCCACCATCCCATTCTGTTTCTTCTGTTCAGCCTCTCTAGGCACACGATAAGATCCCCCACTATTCTCTAAGCCTTCGCCATTCCTTTGCTGTCTAGTGTCACTCAATACTCGATAAGGTCCCTCACAGCTCTCCATGTTCCCGCGACTCCAATGTTGTACATCTTCGCCCGGTGTGTGGTGAGTGCACCTGTAACTGTCCCTGTACTCCTGCGTTCTTCGATCTCCCTCACTGAGAATGAGGCGAGGCACCCCTCCACATCCTGCGTTCCTATCCTCATGCTCCTGTCTACTTCCACTCCCAATATGGCGAGTGTCTCCTTTTCCATCCTGACTCTTCCCATCCCACTCTAGACCGCTTTCGCCTGCTCCGCAGTGAGACAGGGTTCCGTTCTCTCGGTTTCCCCATTCCGTTTCCGCACCTAACCTGTTGTTTTGAGTTTCTACGGCCGCGTCCCATTCTTTCAGGTACTCCCTTAACTCCCTAAAGGATTTCGGCCGTGGTCCTCTCAGATCCATCTGCTCTCTCTGACCCCCTTGATCTATTATGGGATCCACTACTGAATTCAACGGTGTGCTCCGACCTCTTGGTCCTAGCAACTGCCTTTGTGAATTAATCGTGTTGTTCCGGCTTTCCATCTCTGTTCTTTCCCTGTCCCATCGTACCTGTTTCTCCTTTTGCGCTCTTTCTGGATCGTAAATCGATACTACAGGACCTATGGTAACAGGTACTTGAAGAGCGTCCGGCAGTTGGTACGACCTTGCACACTCTGTTTCCGGCACCTTTTGTACCACAAACCTTCCGACTACTCTCTGTACTGGACTAGGTTGAGGTATTTCCTCGCCTTTGTTGGGTTCCCAATCTGTTATGGGGAGCGGTCTATATTCCCCTTTTCCGGTCCCGTCCCCCTTTTGGAGTTCGGGACGTTCAGCCTCTCTATTGTACGGAGGTGGTCTGTCCAACAATAACCTATCTATCAGGCTGTCATCTGTCTCGCTCTCATCATCCTCCACTGGAGGCTTCTTATCTCCTGTGACTTCTATCACTGGGTACAGTTTGTCTGCTTCAATTCTCTGCACTCTCCACTTTTTAGCTTCTTCATCCCATTTGGCATCCTGCACTGCTCTTACCGATCTTTTCACTCTTTCTTGGCGCCTGTTCAAGCTCCGGTCGTACGCCGCCCTAAACCATGCATTAAGGGCTTCAAACTGTGTTGGCCTGGGTAGAGGTCTCGTCGCGAGCATTACTGCTTTCAGCTGGTTCAATGCTTCTAACCTAAACGTTCCGTATCTCGGGAACGTCAGTTCCTCATTTCCCTCTGTTATCTTGCTCCATTCAGAGATCCACAGTATAGTATGTAACCCAACATTCACGGCCATATAATGAGCGGGTGTGCCCTCCGGCGGGGCCTCTTCCCCGTCATAAGAATTCCCTCTGTCTCTCTTAAAGATCGCCCTTAGACATTTAAAACACTTCATGTTCAAGATTCTACGATTTCCCTTAATTCTCTTCCTTTGTTTACTTCCTGATGACAATCTACCAATCCCTGCGCGGTTCTCGCTAACCAACCTATCCCAGCGCGGCTCTACACCAACCGGCCTATCCCAGCGCGGCTCGCTCTGACGTCACTCGTCCCCTTTGCAGCAGTTCCCCTCCTTTCTCAGCTCGTCTCCCGGTCATGCATGCGTCCCATTCATACACCGAAAAATGACTACTTCCGACCAAGCGATCACTTTTCTTGACTGTACGTCCACAGTCTAACTGTAATTGTCACCTCAACTGACGAAACGTCTTCCGTAAACGTTCAGACGCTCGCTTTAACTGATAGGTTACTTACAAACAGTAAACGTCCGACCAGTGTCCCTTACTCATACACTCACTCTTACGTTCCCCCTATCACGGTCCTACGGGCGATCAATGGTACCTCATGACCCCCTTCACAATGGTAGACAATTACTCTGGATGTCCGATACACCCGAACCACTTAAGTTCCTCTTCTGAACTTAAGATTTTCACCAGGTTGCGCGCGCTCACAACCGTCTCACAATCACACTACAGGCATTCAACTCCGCTTGACATTACAACACAGGTACAACACAACACCGCAATCTGACAACGCATGACCCTTATACTCACTCTCGACCGATTCTGCTGCTTTTCTCTCTCGCACCATCAGCACCTTCTTCGGCAGGTGGCTCTTCTTCTGGTCGTCGATGACTAGGGGCCTTGGGGTAATCTTGACCTAATCTAGGTCGCCTTCCTCAAGAAGCCAACCATCTTTACTCTGCTACCAACTGGGAAAGTGAGATTTTTGATCGATTATCAGATCACCCTGACTCCTATCTCACTTAAGTCTTTTGGATCGATTGTTGACTGTCATTGAGTAAAAGGCAAACCCTACGTAGGTCAGACCAACCCAAAACTGACACAACTCTAAAGAACCACTTACTACGGGAAAAGTTTAAAGATTTATTATCAAGCCAAAATTAGTTGCAAGTACAAACATCTCAATATAAGGTTCAGAAGATACACAGGCAGTAAAATGAACATGAACTCCGAGAGATCTTAGTCGACAGAAGAAAACCACCAAGACTAATTCAAATATCAGTAAGTTAAGTATCATCGACACAAGATGAATCTTAGGCATCATTTACAGGAGAGAAACAAATCAGGTTAAACTGACCCTACACTAGACTAGATGACATCCCTACTTAGCAAGTTCTTTACCTAAAAAGGTGTCAGCCGTGTTGACTTCCAAAGAAGTTCGATCTCTCTCTCTCTCTGTCTCAGATGGAAACCCTATGCATTGTAGCAGTACCCTTTCTGCCTACCCATCCGCTCTCTAAGGGTCCTCAGGCCATCTGCTCTACCTCCTCCCCAGGGTGCTGTCCCTAATACAAAATCACAGTATGGGTGGAACGCCCCTCTGAGACGCCCACCACGTACACAATTCACGTGGTCTCGATTCACATGAGGTCCTCTTGATGAGACTGGAGGAAATCGGAGTCACAGGGGCCGCCCTGGGGTGGTTTAGAGACTTCCTGTCTAACAGGTCTTTCAGAGTCTCCACCCCCCCCTACATCTCGAAGGAGCATAGCATTGGACAGGGAGTGCCGCAGGGCTCGTCCCTTAGCCCTACCCTGTTCAATGTCTATGTCCGCCCCTTAGCGGAGGTGGCCAGAAAGAATGGAATGGCCTTGATATCATATGCAGATGATACCCAGTTGGTGGTGGCTTTGAATAACAACAATGGTCTGGAAGCCAGTCATTTCAAACAGACACTCATCGACATCACCAATTGGATGACGGCGAACTTTCTCCAACTAAACGCCGGTAAAACCGAGATTCTCCTCTTGGGAAAGAACACCGCTTCCTGGGGAGACAACTGGTGGCCTGACATTTTGGGCTCTCCCCCCAAGCCGAAAGACTGTGTTAAAAATCTAGGTGTCTGGATTGACTCGGCTCTAAAATACACCACCCACACTAAGAAAGTAGCCGCCACGTGCTTCGGCATCTTACGCAACATCAGGCCCATCCTGAAGTTCTTTGACTGCCGCACCCGCCAGCTCATCGTCCAGGCGACGATCCTTTCTAGACTGGACTATGCCAGCTCTCTCCTTTTAGGAGCAAACCTGGCCGAAACCACCAGACTGCAGAGAGTCCAGAATGCGGCTGCCAGAGCCCTGGTCGGCCTACCTCGCCACTCTTCTGTTTCAGGAACTTTAAGGAAACTGCATTGGCTCCCGGTGGGAAGAAGGATCCAGTTTAAGGCTCTATGTTTAGCCTTCAAGATCCTTAAAACCGCCTCTCCCCCACTGTTGAGCCCCCTCCTGTCTGAGTATACACCCACCAGATCTCTCCGTTCAGAGGGACAACATCTAGTGACCATCCCACGCACCAGACTTGCTAGAGTTGGGGGACGCTCTTTCAGCCTTCTTGCCGCCAAGCTATGGAACAGCCTGCCTGTAACCATACGGGGGATGCATGATCTTCTAGCCTTTAGGAAAGCCATCAAAACCCATCTTTTTCAATAACTCTGGTTTTTGTACATCTTCATTCTTCCCTTTGGTCAGTTCACAGCGCCGGGACGCCCCTTGGCTGGGGCAGCCGTGCGCTATATAAATTCACATAACATAACATAACATAACATAACATAACATTCTGGTTTTTTCCATAGTTTCGCTTCTTTGGACCGTCTGTTTAAGTTGACCTTGCTTCCCAGGCTCCGTCTCCAGCGTGCTGGTACCCCCATGACATTCCAGTAGACTCCTCCGGACTCGAGCCTATCTCCTCGAACAGAGCTCTATTCATCAAGCTCTTTGATTGGTAACCCCCTAGCACCTGCAAACAGACACTTCGAAACAGGACCCCAAATTCCAAGCTCCCCTTATCAGACTAGGCCATAAAACTTCGACCAGCATTGGCAATTTATTTTAACGAGGCTTGACTTTTAACTAACACGTGCAGATCAAAGAAGACACTTTATCTCTCCAGGCCCACTAAATTACGTGCAGTAGCCTGCATCCTGTGAACCCTTATTTCTTAACTTAAAATAATATGCTAACACACCACTCTCTAATTATACAAAACACATCTATGGAACATAGCCTTTAACATATAAGCAAAATCATTGAATAATATTGAATCCATGTTACGTGAAAGATGCAATGGTACATTTCGTTTTTATACAGTGCCATGTAGTCTGCACGTTCCTTCATTTTGCATTTTACATCCTTCTTCATTTAGCAGCTACATAACATGGAACCTGATTAACACTCCTAACATTTCTAAGCATTTCCACACATTTCTATATTAGCCCACACTCTATATGTGCTTTCTATTTCTAACAAAGCAATCGTGAGTATATGCAGATACATATTTTCATATCTCTAGTTACCTTAGCTTAACTTTACGCAACTGGTTTGTAATCATGGCGTATTCATACATTTCATTCAAATTGCGCTCTAATTGCGCTCTCTCAACCTCATGCCACACTTATCTTGCGGACACATTATGTTTTACACGAATCAAATCCACTTCATCTCACGTGGGAGAAATCGGGGATATCTCTAATGCACTTTCATCCTCTTTACGAGTGAATTAAAAGCGCTCCTCAGGGCTGTCAGTCAATTGTCACTCAAAGCGTTTTTAATGTGGCAACATTAACTGCTCTTCTGCTTTCTAGTTTAATTCTGTGGTGAACTAGTTAGTATATCGTAATTTGCCTTTTTTTCAAAGTGTTTGCAATTGCATTTGTGGTTGAATTAGGCAAAAGGCAAATCAGTACCTTTTGGGGGCCGTGGTCAACAAAATGAAGTGGGTCCCTACAGAGGACGATTGGCTGTTTAATAATTCTAAATAAATCGCACACAGGGAAGGAGAAAACGAAGTAAAAACCAACTTGTGACCATATCTAATGGCATTCGCTGTGTGGGGTGACTCTCCATGAACAATTAAGGCATCTTTCCTGTAAAATCCGTAAATAAGTGTTGTCCTCAAAAGTGCAAGGCCTTGGCAATGTTGCATTCTCTGCCCCTCTGTCTGAAAGGCATGTTGGGATGCTTTTGTTCAGTTGTTAATTTGTGAAAAAATAAGTGCCGGGGCTCTCGTCAGGAGGCAACTTACACCAGCCCATTGTACCTGTTAGTGCCGGCTGCTGGTGCAGGTAAGAGCAGTGGGATGGGGCAGAAAGACGTCAGGTGACGGAATAGGATTTATTTAATTTTCCCTATTCTGTCGACTTGCTCCCGCCCGCCGCGCTTACCTGCACGGACCCCCACTGCTAATCAACTACTAACCATGAACCCTATAAGCGTGGAGAGGATGTGGCATTAGGGCTGACTTTGGAGCTGGGGGAACCGGGTTTGAGTCTCAGCGAAGGCTCAACATCCTGTGATTCTGGACAAATCACTTAAACACCCCGTGCCTACCAAAAACTGGTGCTCATGAAAAGCTCTTCAATACCTTTGGGTCAAGTTTGCAATATCTATAGCTGCTGGTGTCGAGCACCGGAAACGACCGGCTTAAATTAAGCACTGCTCTTGTTGCACAAAATGCAGCTGTATAAAAAAAAATACATATCTCACAGGGACCCATGAAATGTGAAATCTATATTTTAGTTTCCTGTGAAACTTTGTAGAGCTCTACCATTGTCAGGGCTGATATGATTATTTAGTATTGAGGAATAAATTATACATTACAATTAAGTAAATTATGACCGAAGGCCTGCACCAGCCCCTATCCTATCCCTCCTGCTCTGGACATCCTTCTGTAATGCACAACAGGTTCTAGGCTATGGTCAGCCCGCAGCAAGGCCCCACACAAGCTGCATGGGCCATTGAACAAGCAGCACATGGTATTTGACCTTGCACCGCGAGCTCTGGGGACAGGCCCTGAACCAGCCTACATGCCACTTAACAGGGCACAGACTTCAATGCACACCGAGCTTTTGGTGCACACTGTGTCCAAGCCCTGCACTGGCTGTCATCCATTGCTTAATTTGAGCCAGTGGTTTCCGGTGCTCTGCACCAGCACTTAATCATCAACACCTGCACTTTTCATGAGCGCCAGTTAAGGACACATTCATTTATGGGGCAATTAAGTGATTTGCACAGAATCACAGGATGTTGAGCTGAAACTGCAATTCGAATCTGGTTCCCCAGCTCTGAAGTTGGCGGCTCTGGCCATTATGCCACATCCTCTCCCCACTTTTATTTTATCATGTTGGTTCTGTTTTAGGCGGCTCTAACAGGGGCAATGGGCCGGTGCAAATTGCCTGCTGACGAGAGCCCCAACACTTATTTTTTTTTACAAGTTAACCACTGCAGCCATCCATCCTTGTTTAGGTTCCCCTCTACTCCCATTTTTTCATGTCACTTTAGCACTGGTTTTGGCAATCTGTCTTCTGCTGTGGCTTACTTGCCAACATTTTGTAACTGAAATGAGAGAGACTTTGAAAACATAATCAGAATGTATTTTTCCCATTAATTTACATCAAAGTGGAGGAGATTTTTGGCTGTAGACAGCCAAGATAAAGCCCTTTTGAGCTTAAAACATCGGGGGTCTCCTGTCTGAATCGTGTCTGTTGGCATGTATGCTGTGGTCATCTGCAGCTTTTTTAATGTAGATATATCTTCAAGGCTGAGTGCTTACGTGTTGTGCAAGATTAATAATAAATGCCCCGAGTTTACATTCTCTAAAGCATGTTGGACCCATTTCAAATTTGCTGACTGAGTAAGCACCTTGGAGAGGTGCTTTCCTGCAGAAAGGAAGTTTGTAGTTGACGGGCCATCAAGTTTATCAGTTACAGAAACTCTCTCTAGTTGAAGTCCATACCCCACCACCACGTCTTTGCACACTATAGGAGTTCCATGTGAATGCATAATGTCTATTTAGGTGTATAGACTGCACGTCCATACCCCACCACCACGTCTTTGCATACTATGGGAGTTCCATGTGAATGCATCATGTTTATTTAGGTGTATAGACTGCACGTCCATACCCCACCACCACGTCTTTGCATACTATAGGAGTTCCATGTGAATGCATAATGTCTATTTAGGTGTATAGACTGCACATCAGTCCAGCCCCTCGAATAAAAACATGCACTTAATATTGATTAACATAGTGGCATTGATTCTGTGAATCCGGGAAGCACTTTGCTTTTATAAAATGCTGCACACAAGCTCAAAATAAGTTCACCAAATGCTTGTCACTTGATGTTTAACAAATAGTGCTTCAAAATGTGTTGCAAACCACACTGTCTTCTTGATAATTTGAAACCAGGGGAGAGAGCTTTGTTTTTAGATTATGGGTAAATTATCAATGAAAAGAGCTGGTCACAACATATCTAATAAGCCTGCTGTAAGATTTGTATTTTGCTAAACAGTGACATTGCAGACCAAAAACATGCATTCTATATTCTGGAATCATGAGTGATAATAACTCCTGATGTCGGGGGCAGCGGAAGAAAGACCATGTACCCTAAGAGCTCTTGACATCTGATTACAGGGGTGACCTATAGTTCCATTGTAAGACCCCATCTATAACCTATTTGCTACTGTGGGACAGAGGAGGGGACAGGGGCATGCACTCCAGGAGACGAAACTAAAGCGAGTTCTTGGAGCCCTGTTTATTTCTGTTCTTGTCACCATCTTAGTAACTTCTGAAACCAGGGTTAGCAAAGGCAGTGTCTGAGGGAGTAGGGGTGCAATGGTTGAATAAGTGATAGCAACCACTGCCCAACGTCCACGTCTGAACGCTTTATACAGTAAAACTTAGACTTGTTTCTTAGCTGTAAACAAATGTTGACTGGCCTTGCAGTGACTCCCGGAGAAGCACTTTGCCTAAATTTACACCATTACTTTTGGAGACCTTTTCTAGATTTTGGGTGCGAGTATACCTGAAACAAGCCTAAGCCACCAGATGAAACAGAAATTCATATTGTATTGTGTTTCAGCATTTCTATAGCACTTACCAACCCTGTTTGAGTTGCTGAGTAGCTTTCCTACATTGACAGCATAACATACCATGTAGGATGTGTGGGTGGAAGGGTGTGTGCTTTTTTATTTGTTGATCCTATATGGAAAGTGTTTGTCATTCCTGAGGACCATTGAGGTGCGGTTATCGTGTTAAAGATTGCAGCACTTAGCTGTGTGGTGGATGAAGCGATGAGAGAGACACACAGAGTTCATGGTTTTCAGTGAGCTGCAGTGTTGAGCAGCTCAGGAGGTCCCTTGATGGTATTTCTTATGATCATAGTCCACTTTGCTGATTACTGCACTCAATTATCCTACCTGAGATATTTTGCTTAATGTTTGTGGTCCTGACCAGGCATAAGTTGGATGGAGAAGTATTTCAAATTCAGATTGGATTTGGATGCACATAAACCTATAAATGCTGCAGAGAAGGGAATTGATCCCACATAGCTCTGAAATTCACTTCTGTTGCTCTTGTTGAAATATCGCTCTAGTACATGGGACGAGACTTCCTTTTCGCATGTTTCCAAAAGCAATGTTCGTTTCTTGAAGGGTCTGCATTTCACCGCACTCCAGAAGTGTTAACCTGCTGCAGCATCACATTTCCAAAAAATGATGTAAGAATAAATAGCTCTTTTGTGGAATTTATTGCAAACAGAAAGCTGATATTTTTACTAAGCTTGGTTGGATAGCAGCACTTTAAAAAATGTAAAACTAAATTGAGAAAATAAAAATGTACGTATATAGCTGCATTTCAAATATTAACAAAAGTTTGTGTCGACTTAGGTCCATGATTGCTCTCTATATATTTTTTATTTTTTATGCTCTGAAATGTAACATTTCTAAAAACAACTCCTCCCCCTTACGCTTCAGCAGGCAAACAATACATCAATGCATGATTGTGTTTTGCACTTAATTAACACTTTCATTTGCACAAGGAAGATGCTGTTCCCCATGGAGGTAGTCCATCCCATGCACTTGCATAAAATATGGTGATATTTATTTTGCAGTTATTTTCCCTGTTGTTACAAGGTAGTAAACACCATGAACCCTTTAGTTAATACGATGAAAGTTCTGACTTTGAGGAGGCTCGTAATGGTTATGCGCATAACTGCCCTGCATATAAACCTAATTTAATTCTGCGCAAATGTCGGTGAACTTAGATGTAGATTTTGGTGCTCTTGAATGTGTCTTACTTATTTCGATAAAACTACTGTGGATGGAGAAGACCAGTTCTACATCTCATATTACGTCCTAGAAACAAGTATATGCTATCTTATTGAGAAAATGCAGGGAAATTGACAGTCGTTCTACAATTTTGGATACACATCAGTTGTCAGTCAACATCTCTCTCCAGTCCTGATCGTGTTGTGATTTATACTTTTTCCCAGGGTGTAGATCTTTGCCAACGTCTGGAAGCGTGGGTGCTAAATCGGATATTTACTGTGAGATAAATAAAATTGGTTTCCGTTCAGTTGTATATGTTGATAGTAGTCGCTTTCATTCTTTTGTGCTAATAGCACCTAATCCTGGCTTTCTGCCTTTTGCCTCCCCACTGCTGCATCTAATTTTTTACTTTTAATCTTAGTTTATCCGCTTTCCAATAAAGTTGTCTCTTCCTTAACTGAGATCTGGGACCATAACTTGTAAGATGATGTTAACAAAAACACAGGACTCTCTAATTTGCTCTAGTAGTGAGCACTTGTAGGAAAGTGTTAATTAAAACATTTTTTTTTTAGAGTCCCTCCATCCGCTTAAGGTGGGTGGCTAACTGTGATACATCTTTTTTTCCAAAAGTACAGTCTACTTTACTTTATCTTGCTCCTTCCTTATGACAATATTGGTTTATCTGTTTGTTTATTGCATTTTCTTTTAACCCCTCCCCTGCTGGTGACGGAACCACCCCGTCATCAGCCGCGGTCGCGCTGTGCTGATGACGGAGCGGTTCCGTCACGGCCCGCTCGGCACGCCTGCGCGGCGCAGATTCCGCGCCTGCGCTGAGCGTTCCTTTGAGCAGGCGGGGCCGTGACGGAACCGCTCCGTCATGAGCACAGCGCAATCGCGGCTGGTGACGGAGCTGTTCCGTCACCAGCATGGGTGCACCGCGCGGCTCCCCCGCCCCCTTAGCACTGCGGCGGAATAGCCGCCGCAGTGAAGGGGTTAAAATTGACCAATTCTTTCTCAAATCTATAGCATTTCAAATTTAAAAGATGGATGCCTCTAATTGTTGTATTATAGGAGGCATTTGTAAAGTGCACTGTCACTCATGTCTGAGCATCCTGTATTATAGGAGGCATTTGTAAAGTGCACTGTCACTCATGACTGAGCATCCTGGCACTAGCTCAGTCAGTAAAAATCATAGTAAACCATCACATAACACATAAGACTTTAAGTTTGGAGAACCGAGGAGAGAAAGGGGAACTTTGAAATCAGTAGGTCAAACCAGTACAGAAATCCTCTGATACAGAAAAAAGCCATGCTTTGAGAAGTTTCCTGAATTCAGTTTCACTGTTGGTAAATCTGAGTGGGACAGGGAGATGATTCTGGATTTTGGACCCCATTAGAGAGAGAGATTCACCTCCCTTTGTTATGCATCTGAAAACAGAGATGGATAGCAAATTAAGATGGGAAGGTCTCAAGGGTCTTGCAGGCTTGTAATGTTTAAAATGGTCACAGAGATATAAAGGGCTTGAGCAGAGGAGGTCTCTGAAGACCAAAGTCAGAGTCTTAAAAATAATCTATTTATGGACCGGCAGCCAATGCGGTTTCTAAATCCCTGTGAGATTGAACTTTTGCTTGTGAGTTTCAGATCCAGTCTGACTGCAGCATTTTTAACCACTTGAAGTTTATGAAATAGATGTTTTGTAATTCGAAGATATAAGTATTTCAGTAGTCTAATTGTGGTGATATGTGCTAGAATTACAGTTTTCCTCGCTGTCCAAGGAAGGTATTCAAAGAATCTTGTAATCAGGGAAAAACGATTACCAGAAACAGACACTACTTGGGAGTGAAAAGAAAGTGAGCAATCGAATTTGATGCTGAGATTCCGAGTCACTGTGTCTGGAGAGGAAGGAGACGGGGCCTCTTCAACCGAGGAGAAAATAAATTATCCTGACCAAATTAAAGAATCTTTGTCTTGTCAGGATTACATTTCCTAATTCACAAATGTTCGTCTGACAGTCGTGAGCGTGCTATTCTGCTCAAGGTCCTGTTTAAAATAAAATGTAGCTTCCAAGGTCATTTTGGTATGTTCCTAATGCAGCGAAAATGTGTACAGATCAAAAGTGATCAAGGATATCTCCAATCTAGGCGAGAGATATTATAGAATTATTACATATGGTGATGGAATGGACTAATTTGCAGGAGATTCTAAAAATGAGTCTGTATCAACATATATATAATGTGTTAAATTGTTGGAGGCTTAACTTAAAGTGGAAAATTTGTGTAAACCAATTTCTTAAAAGGGGCATGTGTACACCAAGTGCACGAGCAGAGGTTTAAACTATCCATGTAGCAATCCAACCATAAATCACAGAGGAAAGTGCGGAAGTTGCTGTCCGTCACTGGCTTGTGGTCACCTGCGTCAAGTTGGGCCTGACACAGTGGATTGTACAAGGCACACAAAGGTCCTTTCATACTCGGTACTCTGCTCCCCATTGCACACAGTAGTCCTTTTGCTATTCATGAGACTTACCAACTTTGTTGTAGTGGAGAGTGCACTGGGGGCTTGGGGGGGATATGACGCTTTAGAAGTTAGTAAAAGAGATTGTGTTGGCCTCGAACAAGATGTAGAAATTGGCCGGGGTTAAAAGACAGTTTGAGGAGACTTGGATGATATTGGATAAATGCACTCGCACAGCATATACTCCGACTCCGCAGTCTGGGGCAGTGTTCCCTGTCGGGTGCGTGCATCCTACTTAAACCTTGTGCTCGCAAGCTAATACTTAGCGTGCAGGTCACTGTTTAGCTCACACCTGCATAATGAAAGGGAAAGACCATTCTTGTACATTAGCATTAAAACACAAGCAGCACAAAAAAATGGTCACTCACTCTTTTGGGAAGCGGAGCAGGAGGGTGTAATGTCCTGCGGGACACATTCTAGTATTCCACAGGAAGCTGTAACCCCAGCCATCCCTTGAGGGCTGGACACACTGCACCCCCACACCCATCCATCACGGGTGCCACGAGTGACGTGGGCCCGTCAATAAAAGGGCCCGGGTGCACGTGCTCACCAGGTTTGAGTCCCGGTGTCAGCTCAACATCCTGTGCGATTCTAGGCAAATCATTTAGGGTACCTTTAGGACAGCGATTTCCAAATAGCATATTGTTTTTCCGACTCATTATTTGCTAATCATAATTATAAATGTATAAAAGTTTTATTTTTCAATTGGCGATTCCTAGTAGGTTGCAAATCGACCTACCCCAAGATTATTGAGGAGGTAGTTTGCAATTTGAGACCCCTTAGGAATGATAGCCATCACAGGGATGGTTGCCTGCTGCGGTCAGCAGACCACCATGTTTGTGATTGCTTTTAAATAAAGCAATTGTTTTCCTTAAATAAAAAAAATGGGATACATTTAAAAAAAGAAAATTAAATGTTTTAGTTTCATTTTTTTAAGAGTAGGCAGTGGTATGTGGAGCCAATGGCTGCTCTTAAAAAATATTTTGTTTAACATTCTCAAAGGTGAAGTGGTCACATGGTGACCCCTTCCCTTTTGTGAATGGGGTTCACCCAATTTTGAACCAGTGGTAAAGTATTACTGTTTTCCAATCAAAATTCAGTTGCAAGACATTAATACATACAATAATAATTCAGTATTTGTAAGGTATGACCTAAACACGCCCCTTCCAAGTACTGAATTGCAAACACAAATTGCGATTTGACAACTTGTTATCAAATCGCAATTTGCATGTTTGTGATTCCAAACGGGCTGATTATGTTAATCAGGCTATTTGGGACTACAAAACATGCTTTTGTACACCTGGACCCAAATATCCCCTTGTGTAATTTAAAAAAAAAGGAGAAAAAACGAACCTGACTCTGTGTAATGCAATCTGGTACTAAAGTAAAATGCTCTAATGCACCTGGGCCAAGTTTGCACTTTAAAAAACTGTAAAAAAATTATATCTAGCAATAGCACTCAAGACATTGCAATCTTGATCCAATTGAGTAGTATAAAAGCACCCGCTATGTGCTTCATGCAGCGTTCGGATAGAGTTGAGCATGTTGTACTGACACACATCCATGACACTGAACAATTCATATAGCAATTCACTTATTTCCAGGAAACATCCATGACAACGCGGTCAAAACACAGCGCTGCCATTACTACGCGTCTTTTACAACGCAAGTCATTACCACGATTTGCGTTGGAGGGCGCTCTAGACTAAGTAATAGTAGATTTACTATTCCAACACCTTCCCTACTGTACGTAGGCTGGTGTTGGAATAGTAAATCTAACTATTCCCAAGTCCAGCACCTTACAGCGCAAGTTGTGGTAACGACTTGCGTTGTAAAACCTGCGTTGTGATGTACCGCGATCTAAAAGATTGCGTTGAGTTACTGAGTGAAGCACCCTAGACGCTTCTAAGCACTCTAAATAGAAAAGTTATGTTTAAGCACTATGGAAAGATGCAGATCACGTTCTTATTAAAACGTGAGATTTTGCCTATTTAGGTTATTGAACTTCTTAAACTCATAAAGAATATGATATTCAAACTAAATACCAAATGTGTAGTCCAACATCCTTTATTACTTCGATTTTTCAACTAGGTCACTAGACACCATATTATGCATCTCTTAAGGATGAGTCCCCTCTAATATCCAGTTGTTTGCATACTCCATGGTATTTATTCCTGAACAAAAACAGGTGCCAGAGCCTTTCCATTTTCTTTAAAGGTCTGTGTGCCTTCTCTGTGCTGTGTATGTGTCACGGGCTCTCTGTACAGTTGGTTAGGAGGATCTCTGTCACTTGGGACAGCAGGAGTGTGGGACATGGCAATAAAGTGGGCGAGGGGACCTCTGAATTATAGGACGGTAGGCTCTAGTTTTTTTTAAATGACTCCTAGAGCCCTGTGACAACTCTCTACAGATCTGAGCCGAGGCAATCTGTCAAAATGCTCTTTTGAATTCCTGTGCTGAGGTTTCTTACATGGACTTAATGCTGAATCTCAGAGTCCTTTAAAAAAACAAGAATATCATGCAGTCAGCCTGTAGAGCTAAATGCCTGTGTATGAAACACACAGGCGGAGACCATCACGAGAGAGCAGGTGAAGCGTGCAGTCGGGGCCCACCAGTAGCAGCAATACAGGTATTATCTGGCTTCTTCTGTCAGCCAGATGCAACTCCTGGCTTTCAAGCTTATATCCTAGCAGAAAGAGTAACGTTTAAACTGAACATCAAAGTTAAAAAGCCAAATTGTGGTCACAAACCCCAAAGCGGCCTGCCCCCTATGGCTCTTAGAGCTTTATTTTTAGGTTTCGCTGGGGGACGGAGCTATAAGCTCCGCCTCCAGAGAAATCTCTTCATTGCAGTAGTGACTCTGGAATACGCCCCCCTGTCCCATTGGCTAGCTCCATAAATGGAGGCTAGCCATTGGAACAGAGAGGCGTCCGTCATGGCTGGACCAGATTCGGGGGCGTTCCCGAGAATCTTTGGCTTTTGGCTACGTCATGATACGTCAGCCAAAAGCCGGGAACGCCCCCGAATCTGGTCCGGCCGGGCCGTGCTTGCTGCTGTCCTGGGCATCGTGAGTGTTTTTCCCCGGCACGTTTCCCGCCTCCCTCCCGCCGTTCGTGTTCTCTCCCGCCCCCCTCCTCCCTCACGCCCCCTGTGTCCTCTCCCGCCCCCTCCCGCCGTCCGTGTCCTCTCCCACCCCCCCCCCCCTGTCCTCGTAGGTGCTTGTCTTAAAGAAGCCGCACTGCACCCATCGGATAAGAAAAACATGTGAGCCGCACTTTTTCGCGCACGCGTGCGCATCACTAACTCTATTGCACAATGGCTTCATTACTTCACTGCGCGGCGGACTCCAACGTTCCGTGTTTGTTTACCATTGGCAATAGCGCTACACTATCAGCGCATGTCTTACTAAGCTCACGTTCTTCGGCACCGTCACTGGTTCATTTCTATGTTGTTGACTTCACGACGCGGCGGACTCCAACATTCCGTGTTTGTTTACCATTGACAATAGCACTAACCTATCAGCGCACGTCTTACTCAGCTCACCTATGTCCTTAGCCCCCCCCCCTGTCCTCGTAGGTGCTTGTTTATTTAGCTAACCTATCAGCGCACGTCTTACTCAGCTCACGTATGTCCTTAGCCCCCTCCCCCTGTCCTCGTAGGTGCTTGTTTATTTAGCTAACCTATCAGCGCACGTCTTACTCAGCTCACGTATGTCCTTAGCCCCCTCCCCCTGTCCTCGTAGGTGCTTGTTTATTTAGGCATGAATGGCCCCGCAGTCCGTGCACCAATGACACCCTTGCAGCGTGGGCAGTCCTACGGTCTGGTGATGTAAATGGGCCCCGCCGTCCGTGTCCTCTCCCGCCCCCTCTCCCGCCGTTCGTGTCCTCTTCCGCCCCCCCCTGTCCTCGTAGGTGCTTGTTTTGACTCTCCTCTTCTCCCGCCCCCCGTCCGTGTCCTCTCCCGCCCCCTCCCGCCGTCCGTGTCTTCTTCCGCCCCCGTTCGTGTCCTCTCCCGCCCCCTCCCGCCGTCCGTGTCCTCTTCCGCCCCACCCCCCCCCTGTCCTCGTAGGTGCTTGTTTTGACTCTCCTCTTCTCCCGCCCCCCCGTCCGTGTCCTCTCCCGCCCCCCCCCCTGTCCTCGTAGGTGCTTGTTTCTTGTCTGAACTGTTTGAAGCATCCGGGAACCAACCGAAGCCGCTGAGGGGGGGAGACCTGTTTGTCACCCAGCCCGCGAGCCCCCTACCCTCCCTCCCCGGACGTAAAAGCAGGGTTGATATCCGGACACCACGGGGAGGCCGGGCGGGCTCATCTGCCCGGAACCCCCAGGGTACAGTCTCCAAAAGAGGGCCGCGCCCCCCTACAACGGGGCCTTGGGCAAGAAATAGAATAGATCTTGGGATCTGACCGCGTAGAGGGTCCCGGCAAAAGGAGTAGCACAAGCCACCGGTGTCAGCGTTTCCAACCAGTTACCTGTCTGTTTCCACCACTCCGTAGGAACATGGCGAGCGCCTCTTACCATATCTCCAACCTGCTGGAGAAAATGACATCCAGCGACAAGGACTTCAGGTGAGTGTTGCGCCTCTTTTGTTTACTTGTCACTTGTATGGGCTGTAAAACACTATGACGAGAAGCTCCCTCACACTACCCGCCAGCTTCTCAAACTCAAGGGCTGGCACTCCTGATTAAATCTACCTCTTCGTATCTACAAGTGCCATAGAGTACTCCCTATTATTGTAGCCCTACAAATCCGTTGCCCGGGCCTCACTCCATCTCACTACATTGCGCCGTGTTATGAGACGTCAAGAGATAATTAGTACCTTGGTCAATGACCCAGTCTCCCTATTTTCAAGTCGCGTACTCCGAAGCACACCGCATCGTGTCTATCCCATACTATGGCAGATCCCACTAGAAACATAGTTCCTGAAACCTGCCACATTCGGGCATTGAACTTTCCTTTTATCTCCTAAACCAGAACCCCGCCCCACCTCCTGTTGGGGTTGATATATCATGGGATGGTTCAACCCCACTTAGCCGGCGCTCTTCTCCCCCTTCTATAAGGCAGCTTATATGACTTGCAAAAATACCCCGCTTATCTGTCCATCCCTGACCCCTCCGCCCATAACCACTTTGTACCCTAAATCATCACAAAAACGGTATTGTCGTCCTCTGTTTGCACCTGTAAGCACGAGGAATTTGCATCACAGTAGCCAATGCTATCCGGTCCCATGTATACAACTACTTTACAGAAGTGATGTACACTTAAAATCCTGGTCATGTAGATCGTCGCAACCCCTCCTTCCATCGACTTAATGTCTCTTGTCAAAGACATACCTCCAGCTCCACAGGCAGGTCCCCTGGTGAGGGTGTGGCCTGCTTAGCTTCGAATCATGCCATAAGGGAAATTGTGACAAAGACGGTGCTCTGCCTGCCTCCACTTTAACAATTTTTTTCGTCGACGAGTGCACCTCATGAGGCATGCATCTACTTTTTTTTTTTTTTTTTTAAACTCGCCTATTTCCATAGTGAGTTGTTGTAACTTCATTCATTTCATTGAGTGTTACTTCAGTATTACTGGTAAAAGTCATCATCACGTCGATTATGTCAGGTTAAAGTAGATTAGCCTTGCCTTTTTATGCAATATTGGGCGCAAACTCTTAGTTAGCTTTTTTTATATCTACTATTTTTGGCAGCCTTGTCATTTGGAATAGAAATGCTTTGCAGGTGCGCATTAGCAGTATAGAGTAACTTGGATTTCTAAGGGCATTCAATGCAAATCATATCGTGAGATTGCAATGTCCGTCTGTCTGTGTGCCTGCGGTGATCGGCTGTCTGCCTGCCTGCAGTGTCCGTGGTCCGTCTGTCTGTCTGTGTGTGTGCCTGCAGTGTCCGTCTGTCTGTGTGCGTGCAGTGTCCGAGGTCCGTCTGTCTGTGTGCCTGCAGTCTCTGTCTGTCTGTGTGCCTGCAGTGTCTAACGTCCGTCTTTCTGTGTGTGTGCTGCAATGTCAGCCTGTCTGTTCGTTCCCCCAGCAAAAAAAAGTGAGCACCTACTGTCAAGGCAACCACAGTGTCATGGAGCAGCCCCTCTCCTATCTGTTCCTTCCTTCCACAAATCTCGCACCGGGTGAAACGCCGAAGATGCGCCACTCCGTGCCAGCAGGAATAAGAAACAACCCTTGTGTCTAGGTTTACAATGTCAACCGGCCAGGATACGGTGCCTGTCTGTGTGCCTGTAGTGTCCGTCTGTCTGTGTGCCTGTAGTGTCCGTCTGTCTGTGTGCCTGTAGTGTCCGTCTGTCTGTGTGCCTGTAGTGTCCGTCTGTCTGTGTGCCTGTAGTGTCCGTCTGTCTGTGTGCCTGTAGTGTCCGTCTGTCTGTGTGCCTGTAGTGTCCGTCTGTCTGTGTGCCTGTAGTGTCCGTCTGTCTGTGTGCCTGTAGTGTCCGTCTGTCTGTGTGCCTGTAGTGTCCGTCTGTCTGTGTGCCTGTAGTGTCCCGCTGTCTGTGCGCCTGCAGTGTCCATCTGTCTGATTGCAATGTCCGTCTATCTGTGTGCCTGCGGTGATCGGCTGTCTGCTTGCCTGCAGTGTCCGTGGTCCGTCTGTCTGTGTGTGTGCCTGCAGTGTCCGTCTGTCTGTGTGCGTGCAATGTCAGCCTGTCTGTGTGTCTGCAGTGTCCGAGGTCCGTCTGTCTGTCTGTGTGCCTCCAGTGTCCGTCTATCTGTGTGCCTGCAGTCTCTGTCTGTCTGTGTGCCTGCAGTGTCTAAGGTCCGTCTTTCTGTGTGCGTGCTGCAATGTCAGCCTGTCTGTTCGTTCCCCCAGCAAAAAAAAGTGAGCAACCACTGTCAAGGAAACCACAGTGTCATGGAGCAGCCCCTCTCCTATCTGTTCCTTCCTTCAACAAATCTCGCACATGGTGAAACGCCGAAGATGCACCACTCCGTGCCAGCAGGAATAAGAGGACTTTGCAAACAGCAAAAAAAAATGGAGCACATTAAAACTTGGCTGCGCAGCCATGTAAGAGGCAGGGCATGTCTGCGCTTGTGCAAAGTAGTATATTATAACCAGCCACGTAAGAGGGCCGATCTGCGCTTGCGCAGAGTCCCCATCTCCAGACCTCACACGCGTCACCCAGCATCACAGGCACTGGTCACGCTCGAACCCACGCCATCTTAAACCTTTGCACCTAGGATCTCCGTGCAAACCAGAGCGCTCCACAGCCCGGGGATGAAGTGCTGTGTAAATGTCACAGTGCAGTACATGGTATAGGCCAATTCTACTACAGTACCTGCTTCAGTGCACACTTGCACTGAGAGCAACTGCTGTGCTGTGGCAGCTGTGTGGGCTGTGAGAGCTGTGAGGGCTGTGAGAGCTGTGAGGGCTGTGAGAGCTGTGTGGGCTGTGAGAGCTGTGTGGGCTGTGAGAGCTGTGAGAGCTGTGTGGGCTGTGAGAGCTGTGTGGGCTGTGTGGGCTGTGAGAGCTGTGTGGGCTGTGAGAGCTGTGTGGGCTGTGAGGGCTGTGAGGGCTGTGCGGGCTGTGAGGGCTGTGAGAGCTGTGAGGGCTGTGAGAGCTGTGAGGGCTGTGAGGGCTGTGAGGGCTGTGAGAGCTGAGAGCTGTGTGGGCTGAGAGAGCTGAGAGCTGTGTTGGGCTGAGGGCTGTGTGGGCTGTGAGGGCTGTGTGGGCTGTGTGGGCTGTGAGATCTGTGAGAGCTGTGAGGGCTGAGAGCTGTGTGGGCTGAGAGAGCTGTGTTGGGCTGAGAGCTGTGTGGGCTGTGTTGGGCTGAGAGCTGTGTGGGCTGTGTCGGCTGAGAGCTGTGTGGGCTGTGTGGGCTGAGAGAGCTGTGTGGGCTGTGAGAGCTGTTGGCAATATAAATAACAATGCCATTTATTTATAAGTAAAAAAAAAAGAAATGTCATGAGCAATGCCAATAACTCTAACTTTTCCAAAGGCGAAACCATTGCATTGTAAATGCTTGTTATTTTCTTTCACCCATGCTGCACATCAGGTTAAACAAAACACTGATGAAGCCAGTAGCTTTTGTGTAGACGAGACCCATTAGATTTGGTCACAGCTTGTTTTTGCAACTGTGTTTTTGTCGTCTTCTTTCCAATTTAAAGGCCACGCATGGAAAAATGTCTGGTAGAATGTTTGTCACATGAACATGTGGTAGGCGTTGTGGGCCCTCCTTGGAGGTATGCGATTGCCAGATCTTAATCTCTGGTGTGTTGAGTTTGGTGACCCAATCCAAGAGGGTAAGGCAGAAGCGGTAGAAAGAGAAAGGTAGGAAAACAATGGTGTAGAGACAAAAAGAGAGAAAGCATGGAAGAAAAGAACCTGCAAAAATGGGCTAAAGGAACAGGAAAAATAGGATGTCCCCTCTTGTTGTAGATTACCATTTTTAGCAAGTCTAATGGGCCTTGAGGGTCATAGGTAATGTAATCTATGAAGACCAATGTAGGTCTATCCTGGGTGGAAGCACAATGCAGAATATAACGGACTTGACACATATACTCCACTGCTTGTCCTTTTCTGATGTTGCCTGTGCTCTAATGGACTTGGACATCGAACTCACGTTTGATAAAGTAGGCTTGGATTACATGTGGATGGTGTTGAAGCAAACAGGTTTTGGACCTATCTTCCTGACCTAGATTAATTTATTGTACGCTAAGCTGACAGATAGTGTGTGGACTGTCAGGTTAATATCAGAGGGTAGAAGGTTGGAGAGAAGTACCTGACAGGGATGCCCTTTGTTACCAATGCTGTTCCCTTTGGCAATGGTGTGTTGGCTGTGTGCTATAATGATCATTGGGCATAGTAGTGGGAGATATGACTCTATTATGCCCAAGTAAGCAGATTATATCCTGGTGCACTTGAGGTACATAGGGTAATTGGTCCTGTACTATTACAGGAACTTGACAACTTTGGAGATGCATCAGGCCTGTATACTAACTTGGGGCAAGTCAAATGTATTTCCATTGGGGCACTCATGGGGGGAGACACATTCCCCCTGCCCATCTCTGGGTATATAATTGGAACCGAAGATCTAGTGATATTTGCGTCCATGTTTCCCATGACTAGGAAGTGCAATACAACCTGGGCCTGCTTTAAAGTTTGGCCGACTAGAATCCTGTCTGCCAAACCCTCGGTCCACTTGCCGCATTTAGAGTCCGGCCAACTGCAAGTGTTCTTTTGACAGAGCCCCTTTTGGCTCCATCATGTAATGCTTCCTTTGATGGCTCAATGGAGTAGGGGCCATTGGAGGAAAGACTCTACACCAACTGATCTATCTAGATTAGACGGTAAAAAGTATTTTTTAATGGTTCAACCTCACCAGGAAAAACATGGTGGTAACGGACACAATATAACACAATAATGACTCCCACATCCTGGGAAAAAACACATTTTTTTTGTTTTACAGAAGTAAACTACCACTTTGAGAGATTGTTTATGAAAAACAAAAATCTTTTGTAAAGTTTAATATCTGTGACACTTTTTCTAAAATTGAGAGGAATTGCAGTGACTGTGGTTCCTGTGAATGTAGAAGTTGTCTGCAGGGTCAGTGGACAGCTCTAAATATGGCAGGCAGAGTTCCTTTTGGATAGCGATGGTACTGTCCTCCACCACCTGACAGGGTAACCTCGATCGGCCAAACTGTAAATCAGGCCCTTGACATGGGTAGAATAGTAATGGGATCACAGCATTCAGTGGGGTTCTGGAACACCCTCCGTTGTCAGGAATGGACAGAATTTAGCTTGCCAAAATGATATTTTTACAATATGCTGTAGAATTCCATGTGCCCCATGACACTGAACTTGTTAAGGGAGTTAGGCTCACTCATTGACTTGCTGGTGTGGGCTGGCAAGTGAAGCTGGATGAAATTGGACCTGCCAAAGTTGCTCTGGGAACACGAGGGACTGGCACTTTTGGATCTCATCCTATACTATGTGGCGTCATAGCTATGACATGCAGTTAGCTTGTTCGTAGATGTGCCTAATTGAGAAACCGACTTATTGAAGGGGAACTTTACCAATAGGGTATGTTGCAAGAGGCCCTAATGATAGAGTGGTGTCCCAGGGGACCAGCCTTTTAAGATCAGGCAGGCTCAGAGTGTGTGAAAGAAAGTGTTTAAAACAGTATTGAGGAACCCACATCTTGTGCCTAAAGCTGCTACTGGCTATTCATCCCTTTTAAGAACATAGCAAGGGATATTTAGACATTTCTATATTCCCCTCCCATGACTAACACAATGGCAATGAGGTTAAACCTGGTAGGGGAGGATGGTTGCTGGTACTTAATTTGAACTGGTGGTTTCCAGTGCTTGGCACCAGCCCTTAATTGTCAGCACAGACTCTAGTGACAGTCCACCACATGGTGGCGCTGTCTGTTTAATTTTGAGTTACATTGCATTGAAAATTAATAATACAAGCCTCTCTTGCCATTACTGTAGCTTTGTGTGGCCTGGAATATTGTCTCAATTGTCTCACTTGTAGGAGTGCGATGATTACGTTTTATGTTGGTACTGTCATTGGCAGGGCAGGCAGGGGCAATGTATGGTGCAGGCTGCAGTAGCCTTGCGAGAAGGGTCCTGGCTCTTACATATTTATAAATTAAGCACTGATATTGGTTGGAAATATACAGCCTTCATTAAGGTAAGTCAGCATTAAGGTAAGACGGGCAAGAGAGGCCTCAGGGGGCAGAACAATGCGGTTACAGACTGCATTGACCCACTGTGAGATTGGGAATGGAAAAAGGCACATGCATAGGTGCAATAGGTGTCTATTAATCACAGGTTTAATCTGATCCTGTTCCATTATCTCTATAGATCCTACCTCACACCGCATAAATTCTCCTGAATATGCCCAGGTACACCACTGGCGTGTAATAGGTGTGTGTTGTGGGGGAAGATTAATTGACTTCCTCTGTTTGGTATGGAGAAACCTGATGTTGAAGAATTCTGAGATACCTTAGTGATGAGTCTGCGCCAGGCTAAAAAAGACCAATAAGAAGTAGTATTTTAGCTAAGTAACAAACGACGATCCATTGGGCTGAGACATGATTTATGGAGAAAAGACTTTTTAGAGTGCAAGAAGAGCACATCAGACTTACGCATAACCCCCGCACTCTGCCCCATTCCCACATGTATACCACCTTTGCCCATACTGTATTCCTTATCCGGACAAGAAAAAAGCCAACGTACACATTCGTCACATAGTGGTCATTTGTTGGCCGCAGTTTATTAGGAATACAAATAAACAGGTATATACTTTGCATATTTTGCATGTCATGTCCTGACAAAACTTCCTTGTTATTGTCTCTTGGCCCTTCTGGGTCGTTCTCTTTGGTAGGTTGGTTTTTGCGCTCACTTTGCGCGGGGAGGGGGTAGCTTCTGTCCCGGAGTTAGGCCCCCTCGCTACCTTGTCTGACTCTTGTTGTGCCCTGCCTTCAGGCGGGGTCTGGGCTGCGAGCGCCGTCTCCGTTTGCTACCCCCCCCATCATTGGTAGGCCAATTTCCTTCCCAGCCGTGAGGCATCCCAGAGTGAGTGGTCCTACACCCCTGTCCTTAGGCCAACTCACCCAGCCGTGAGGTATCTGAAGGTGAGTGGACCTATTCTGGCACACCGCCCTCCGGTGTGCCTCCGTACCAACCGATATCAGCGTAGTTCTTCGCCCTGCGTTGCCTGTTCCTCAGCCCTGCGACATAGCTGTTCCTTAGGTGTGGGTGGGTGGGACAAGAATTTGCGCTTCGCTGCCGGTGCTGCTCCCCCGCTCCGATAAGATAGGAGCTTGCATGGGGGAGCAGCGCTTATATGCCTCCCCCATTTGCCTTCCAGGCCATGTAAGCCCCCATGCCCATTGGAGAGTTCGAAGCCTGCCTTGGCCTCCATTGGCCGGGGGTGCCGGTGCCTCTTCGGCGGCCGCCGCGGGGGAAGGGGCCGGGCGTTTCCTTATTCCTTGTCGCTTTGCGCGCCAAAAGGCGGCCCCCCACCAGCTTGTTTGTGTCCAGGGGCGCAGCGCTGGTTATGGCGCCGGCTCTCGAGCCCCCTACGGGAGCAGCCTCTGCATTAACCCCCGCACTCTGCCCCATTCCCACATGTATACCACCTTTGCCCATACTGTATTCCTTATCCGGACAAGAAAAAAGCCAACGTACACATTCGTCACATAGTGGTCATTTGTTGGCCGCAGTTTATTAGGAATACAAATAAACAGGTATATACTTTGCATATTTTGCATGTCATGTCCTGACAAAACTTCCTTGTTATTGTCTCTTGGCCCTTCTGGGTCGTTCTCTTTGGTAGGTTGGTTTTTGCGCTCACTTTGCGCGGGGAGGGGGTAGCTTCTGTCCCGGAGTTAGGCCCCCTCGCTACCTTGTCTGACTCTTGTTGTGCCCTGCCTTCAGGCGGGGTCTGGGCTGCGAGCGCCGTCTCCGTTTGCTACCCCCCCCATCATTGGTAGGCCAATTTCCTTCCCAGCCGTGAGGCATCCCAGAGTGAGTGGTCCTACACCCCTGTCCTTAGGCCAACTCACCCAGCCGTGAGGTATCTGAAGGTGAGTGGACCTATTCTGGCACACCGCCCTCCGGTGTGCCTCCGTACCAACCGATATCAGCGTAGTTCTTCGCCACGCCGTCTGGGAGGCTTCCGTCTCCCCGCGGCTCCCCCCGGCAAGCAAGTGACTACACTAATGTTCTACTTATCTACTGCAAGTTTCCTTTCTACGGTACCCCTTTCCTGCACAATCAATAGAGCTAGCCCCTCGCTTTTGACCCGCACGAAATACTGTATGTAATGGCCGTTTTAAGCTATGCTGCCCCCCGTCTGCTGAGCTTACCTCAGTTACACTGCTTCGGGGGCACCGCCGCCCGCACCGACCTGCATCATTTTCTGCACACTGCCCTTCATGCTGCCGGTGCTGGAAGTTGTGAATTTCTGAGCGTTTCTTAGCGCCTGCCCAAGACGTCCTGCTTCTCCCAGTGGCAGTGGGCAATCCTCACTGCAGTTGCCCTGCCTTCGTTCCCCCTCTGAGGCATGCCGTACAGCTGCCCTGGATCGCTTCTTTGTGTGCACTGCCGTTCTGGCCTAGGATGCATTCGGGTCGCCGTTCTGGCACCCTGCTCCGCCTCGGTCGCCTTCCAACAGCTGGTGGTTGATCACGAACTTCTGGATCCCTGTTTCCGCGAGGTGCCGCCTAGCTCTGATGTCGTCCTGCTGCTTGCTCTGTCCTGCAAGTCGGAGGGGTACCTTCGCTTCTGGCTTTTGCTCAGTCGGTTCCTGCGAGTCCTTTCCCCTTTTGAGGCTGCCTGGCGAGGTGGTGTACTTCGATGCTGTTGGGCCGTGGGGGACTCGAAATCCGTCGGCCCCAGTCCCCCCCATCCCTGTTGTGCCGCATGAAGCGGCGGGGGAGGGGGGGGGGTACGGGGGTCTTCCGCCTCCTGCTTGGTCGTCGTACCTGGCTGAACCCACTCCCGGGTGCATGGTGCTTCAGAGGAGGCTCCCCTCGCAGCTATCTTCTTGTTCTTGGGTGTGTTCTACAATGACGATCTGTACGACCAGAGCTATCTATTTTAGAGCTGGGAAAACCAAGTTTGACCTCGGAGTCGTCCTGCTCCTCGCTCCCGCTGGTGAGGCTGGGCGGGGAGCTCCAGGCCGTCTTTCACGGTCTCGCAAATGGAACGGGTGGAACACCCCCTGTTCCTCTTCGGGCAGCAGCGGCCGGTTCCTCCGTCGTAGTGGGGCTTCGCCTTCATCACATGGAACCCTCGGATATAAATGGAACCCTCAACAAGAATTTGCGCTTCGCTGCCGGTGCTGCTCCCCCGCTCCGATAAGATAGGAGCTTGCATGGGGGAGCAGCGCTTATATGCCTCCCCCATTTGCCTTCCAGGCCATGTAAGCCCCCATGCCCATTGGAGAGTTCGAAGCCTGCCTTGGCCTCCATTGGCCGGGGGTGCCGGTGCCTCTTCGGCGGCCGCCGCGGGGGAAGGGGCCGGGCGTTTCCTTATTCCTTGTCGCTTTGCGCGCCAAAAGGCGGCCCCCCACCAGCTTGTTTGTGTCCAGGGGCGCAGCGCTGGTTATGGCGCCGGCTCTCGAGCCCCCTACGGGAGCAGCCTCTGCATGAGAGATGAGCGGGTGGCCAGGGATCTGAAGAAATGGGTAGAAATGTTAAAGTGGCTGGTGCCTCCTCTTTACGTTGGGCCACCATGAATAAGGGAGGAGGGCAAGGCAGTGCATAGCCATTTAAGGTGGTGACATTCATGCCTGCCAACTCGCACAGTGCCACTGTGTGCCACATGATTTCAGCTCCCTTCATACGGGCACCTGGTGAAGAGCCGTAATCGCACCGTGGCAGGGAAAACGAGCTGAAAACCACTGTCAACATCAGACTTCCAGCTCTTTTTTCAGAGGCTGTAAGCAGTGATATCCATTAAAAGGCGACATCCTGGATGACACTGTTTTGTTTCGGGTTATTTGGGAGGGGGTGGGGGAGCTTGGTGAGGGGCAGAGTGCCTCTTGATAGCTCTCTGCGCCAGGCGCGCCCCCTCCCAGTGGTATAGCTAGGGGGGCTGTCCTCTCTGGGCGGCACTCTTTATCAGGGCAGCGGGGGCGAAAGTCATCCCTGCTCCGCTCTTACCTGCACCGAGCGGCACACTCGAGGATCGCCCCGGGCGGCAAAAGGTCTACCTCCGCCACTGCACCCTCTTCACACAGTGAAGTTCAGGACTCGAGTCGGGGTACCACACGGGTGGACGGCGTTCCCCCACATATTTTACAGGGAACTCGATAACTGGAGCAAATGGAGCCACACATTCAGTCTTTGGCTTCCTTTCGTGACTTCACTTCCTGTTGTGACGTCAGCGCCCCCCACCCCCCTTCTTTTTTTAGGACTTGTGCCCTGGTGAAGTTATTTTGTTAGTTGGCATGTAGGGTGGAGCCCATACGGTCTAGTATATAAAATGCACATGAAAAGGAAGCTGGTGTGTGTATTGAGTGAACACCTGTAGATGTTTAGTACAGATGCTATGAACAACTGCATGTAAAATGAGAAAGGGAAGTGTGAGTGTCCTTCGTGGGTGTCTTGGTTGCTATGTGTCAAACCCATGATACTGCACATGATGTATAAGGCACAACACATCTATTTGAGCTGGCATCCAATGTTTTGAGATGTTTAAAACGGTTGCTAAAACGTAATAAACACATAAAAAACCATGAGAACTGCTCTCTAGAAATAATTTCTGTCACTTTTACATAAGCTGAAATGTTTTTGCCATATCCCTTTATGGTATAAATCTATAGGACAAGCCTTTAAGATATGCCCACTGGATTTTGATGCTACCGAGGAGCTCCGGCCCCAGGGGGTGGGAGAGAGGCTATGATGGTAGTGTCAAGCACTTCTGCCGCATTTTATACAGGGGGACGATATTGCATCGCTGCTGCAAAAGCGAAGCCCGGTAACAAAAGCACCCCCCCATGGGTCAAAAACTGGCCCCCACCCTTCCGGCCCACCGGGAAAATGCCCGATGCTCGCTACGGCCAACCTGGCCCTACGTGTCCTGATTGGAGTAGTTCTACTTGCCTAATGCTTCTTGTTTGGCCTTCAAACTCCTTCTCTCGGATTTGTACTTTTCTTTAAATGGTCACTATGTCTGATTTAGCTTTCATCATAGCTATTTCTTTTATGTCTGGAGTTAATCAAGAACTTTCTATTTTCCCCCAAAAATTGGGATAATATTCTTACTTAGAGGCTTTCAGCCAGCCCTCTTCATCCATGAATTTATCACTGTGTGATTCACATTTTTCCTCTGCCCAGTAAAGCATCCATCATTAAGCAGTGGGCCAATCCACTTCAACCAATTGCAAACTTCACCGTGAGCACATGCACACACGAATTAGTTCCCCTAGGTGCCAGGGACTACTATGCCAATGTATGCTTTTTGAGACCAATAAAATATCTTTTTGTTTTGGTCACCGTTTTTTTTTTCTAGATTGACTTGGGCATCTTTCTACGCAATAACGATTTGCACAAACTCTGAAAAAAACACAGTAGACATTGACGAGACAAAAGACTAGCAGTGAATGCCAGACCTGTTGACTTTGCAAATGCTTGTTCGGGAATCCAAGTCTGCATATCTGTTACTGTTTACAAGATCCCTGGATGAGAAGATTCTTTTACCAGTTGCTTTTGTTGGTATTTTGTACAGTCACTCTATGAAGGAACCAGACGAATAGTAAATCAATCTTCCCAAATGTAATAGGCCTCTCACTTCTCGTTTCTTTACCAGGACCAGCATAACAGAAAACCCATTTAGAAGGATACCTATTTTATAAAACGACCTTTAAGAAATGCAATACTACTACAGAAAACAAAACCTCTGTTTGTTTTATGATTGCGTCGAACACTCTATAATATATTGAACATTATTTGTTTTTTAATACCCGTATATGTTGTGAGCGCAGGCTATCTCTTTCAGATTCGTACATAAGGCTGCGGTTATTTTTTCTAACAAACGCACTCATGCCAGGAAAGACTGTGGCATAAGCAACATGAACATGTACTGTCAAAACACAGACACACTTGAGGCTCCACTTAGATCATACACACTTGGATGGCTATCAGCCACACAAGACCTGCTTCCTAATGCGAAGCCATATTGGTGTCCGAAGGAAGAGGTAACCTGCAGAAACATTTTGATGTACCAGGAATTATTTGAGTCAATTTTCATAAGAATTGACAGGTTGCATGCACACAAAGATACAACCGCACACACACTCCTAGTCTGATCATAAGAGAGCCATTAAAGTGACCAGCATTCATCCAGTGCTGGAAGTGAGTAGTAACTTTACCACTTTAGTGATAGAAAAAGAGTGATGTGCATTGAAGGCGTAGTTTACTTGGATTGGTATTCTAACCTAGTCGCTCCCGCTGTGTTTCAGTTCCAAAGCAGTGGCGTAACATAGGCCCCTGCAGTGCCCGAGCTCCAGGGTCCCCCTCTGCACAGTACCCTGGCCTGAGAGGTCTTGACCGAGTCCTGAGGAGGAGCCCCTCCATATTCTTTGCAGGGGGGCCCCCTTGAAGTTTCTTTATACCACTGTTTCAAAGCCACGTCTTGAGGAACAATGTACCCTTGCGTTAAATTCGACTGACATTTGAACCACGACTGGTGGTAATCCAAGGCCTCTGGAAATGGGCAAGCATTAGTTTTATAACTTTCCACCCAGATTAAGCTTTGACTATTGTTATCATCAGGAATTGGCAATTTGTTTCCCTAGAAGGCAATACCATAGGCCTGGATAATTCCCCAACCGTGTTGGTAGCAGAAGCTTCAGAAGAAGGGTGTGGCTAAACATGGTCAATGTAGAGTTCTATTCGATAAGTCAGTGTAAATGTCACTCAAATCTAAATCCATGCTCAGCTCTGCCATGGTTATGCAGATGAGGCTTTCCATTTAAGCCACTGTGGGTTGACTCAGTCTGAACTTCTTGTGCATAAAAACTCTGCCCTCAACACACCTATTTTAGTCC
This sequence comes from Lissotriton vulgaris, assembly GCF_964263255.1. NCBI lineage: Eukaryota > Metazoa > Chordata > Amphibia > Caudata > Salamandridae > Lissotriton > Lissotriton vulgaris. The sequence goes on along the minus strand of NC_141696.1, from coordinate 1,141,885,284 downwards.
AGTCTCTTTCAACAGACGCTAAGCCTCAGTGATATCATGGTCTAATATTGGTTCCACTAGGAGGTTGTTTGTGGTAACCGATCGCTTGTTAATCTAATTAAGCGATAGGTGAATCTGAACACATCTCTCCCTGTGAGCATAGCACTGAAACAGAGTCCTCTGCTTGTGAAGGAAGTTGATCATGATCAGCCCTGACATTATAATCTCCATGCCCCAACCACCAAAACACCCTGTATTGAAAGCTGTGGTGCTTTGGTTAACCAGAATATATGTCATGTGGGCCAAGCTGGTTAGATGACAATGTGTGAGACAAACCCTCATTAGGTGGGGAAGAGGCAGAATCCAGGAGTCTGGATGCAGCACATGTCATTGGGCATCAGGAGGAGCAGAACCTCCTGGATTCTGCACATTCCATTTTTTGAAAGATAGGTGTCACCCTCCTTACTGTAAATGACCTGGGAAAGTACTGGTCTTCACAACTCAGTAGGTTTTGCAAGGTCAAGTGACTTTTTAAAAAAAGTTAAGGAGATTCCAGCGAAAGAAGAGTGGTGGAATATGTTACATTGTTTACCGATGTTTGATTGTCTTATATGATGTATCTTAAAAATAATAATTTATTCCAACACTAGAAACAATATTATTTAGTTTAATATCTTTATCTTCTTTCTTCTTTTCCCAGATCTTTCCAAAAACAGGCTTACTGAAGTGCCAATGGAAGTGTGCCATTTTGTGTCGCTAGAAGCACTGAACCTATATCACAACTGCATCAAATGCATTCCTGATGCCATAGGACATTTACAGATGCTGACTTACTTGAATGTGGGGTAAGCAAGCAATTCCTTTTTATTATGCCAGTAAAGAACCCGAATATAATTCCTTGTCTGTTCAGATCTACAAGTGTACTGCCAAGATATTTGCACATAATGGTGCAACTGTGGTTTCTTCTGGTCACATGAGGTTGCTTCATTTTTTAATGACTTCACCATTTTAAAACAGATTTGTTTCACTCCTCTGAATCAATATAACTATTGCGGGCTCCCTTCCACAGCATGTACCTTGAAAATCCATGCCACTTGAACACATACTTATCGGTACAGTCACAGCACGGAGCAGTCATTGGGTAATAATGGGGCTTCTTTTATGTTCTAAAGAAACATTTCTGTGTTGTATGTTTCACAAATGAATGGAATGGGGTTAATCAGTTCCTGAAATACAAGTCCATGGCTTTTAGACTATTCAGCTGTGGTAAACTGATAGGAGTGCAGCTTAGATCTGCATGTGGAAGTCCAACCACCTCATTGAGATGGTGAGATCAGCTTCACTCAAAAGCACTGACTGCTTAGGCACTCATTTTAAAGAGTTGTAAGTTTTTTTTTTTTTTAGTCGGCCAGCACTTCACTCAAATCGACTCCACAATGTCTACTACCAACATATCGTCATGGTATCTGGAAGTGGTGTTATATTTCCAGAGTTTAATCGCCTTGACAGTATGTCTTCAGTATTTTAGCATTCAGCCACTTTAAAGCATGGGTTTCTGAGGTAGCATTTGCTGTACATTCACTTGAAGCTTACTTGTAACAAGGAACAACGTCAGCTCTATTGTTTTTAGGAAAGGAAGGTCACTGGAAACTTTCTTGAAGGAATAGGGAGGGACAAGCTCCCCTGGCTCAGACAAGAAGAGATTCAGTTTCCGACAACCGCATAAACATGACAACTTTGCTCCCTCAGAATAAGAGTATATCTCTAGAGTTGTGTGAAAACAATAGACAGCTATTTCACTCAGTCAGCAGTGCATACTTAGTTTCACCAGAATGTAGAGAAATAGAGAGACGGGCGTTTTCAATAAAAAGGTACTAATTGTTGAGCAGTCTTCTTTCTCATGCAAGAGAAATGAATTGCCACAATTGCAATACTTAAAGTAAAGTGCGTACAGTAAAAGTAGTATCATGAAATAATACTGTAAAAGAATTGATATGGTTTCTTAGCCATATGATACTTTAAAATGGATAAAATATATACATACATAAATACATTGACTCACGTACTCAACTGGTGCTTCTAACTAAGCCTACCCCGGTGTACCTGACCTAAGCCTAATACATTGGAAGGGATGAGTAAGTAGCAGTTTAAGTTAAGTTGGTTAAGATTATTTTGCAAAGAATCTGCATCAAGAATTCTCTTAAGGGTTTAGTCAGCTCCGTACCTTGGAAATAGAATGTGGGAGGTCTGGTATCTCTTTCCTCAGGACTCGATATTCCAGCAACCCGCAAGGGTAGGTTGGAAACACCGGAGCTGGATTTTCTCGGCTGGAGAAAAAGACAGTGTCTCTCTGTGCGTCAAACAGGAGGGGCGGCTTCCGTGGGCACTCGCATCAGCTGGGCTCTCGGGCAAGTAGATGGCCTCTCTGCTCCAAACCACCGTGTGTTTGCCTTAGGCAACTGTTGGTATTTTATACCTGGAAGGTGCCGGGTTTGACGTAAGGTTGGACATAAGACGTCACTAACAGTTCTTTCTGGACTTCAGGAGTTCTTGTTCAAATCAAAACAAAAGAAGGGGGGTTTTCCCGGGCTGCTGGGGGCTTGGTTTGTTTAAAGAACGCGTTGTGCTTTCTAGGAGTCGATGGGAGTAGCCGTGCTGTGCTTTGGATTGCATGGGCTATTACTGAATATGGATCTGATTCTTATGCCTTTATCAGGATATTATTGATTATAACCTCACACAGGCATAAATCGGGAATATAGAATTAGGGTCCTAGATATAAACACGACAATACTATCACTGACTAAGGGAAAATTGGAACTCTGCCTCCTTGAACCTGATTGAATGGGACGGCCTGAAGGTAGTGGTCAGAGGGGCGACTATAGGACAATTAGTGGGGGACAGACAAGAGGTGCATCGGAAACCTTGCAATGTAGAGAACCGACTGAAAGTACTGGAAAGGGAGGCCGCCCTTTACCCTGGGATGAGTGGAGAGCTACAAACTGCTCATATAGACCATGCTGAAAGGTTAGAAACACTACGGACGATAGATTATGGGGAATACCTATGCCGACAACACACTGAAGCTGATAAATCTGGCACACTACTTGCTTGACTAGTGAGAGATCAACCGGACCCACCGAACATAACTCAGATTCGTAACCTGACAGGCTCCTTGGTCCACACACAAGCGGAAATAAACGTGGCGTTCCATGATCACCTTCAGGCTCTCTATTTACCCTCCGTGCCAGAAGACAATGTACGGATGGAAGAGTTCTTACAGGGACTCCCCTTCCTGGTGCTGACGGACGATACAAAGAAGGACATTGACGCCCCCATTACTCAGCATGAGATACGAGCAGCGATCAAAAGCCTAAACCGTAACAAAACACCTGGCATGGACGGACTTCCTGTGGAGTTTTACCTAACCTACTCGGAAATCCTAGTACCAGTACTGGAGACGTTCTACAGAGTGGCATTCGAAGCAGGCCACCTGCCGGAATCCACCATGCAGGCGCTGGTTACAGCTATACCTAAGCCTGGCCGTGACATGCTAGACATGGCCAACTATAAGCCTCTCTCCTTGCTCTCATCCGAATATAAGATGCTTAGTAAAGCTCTGGCCAATCGTATACAATCCCACCTTCCCGCACTCATACACCAGGACCAATGTGGAGTTCCTCCCTGGTCGCAGCACGTCGCTGAATACTCGTAGATTGCACTCTATAATGACAGCAATTCCACGCGAGTTTCCTTGAGCGGGGTGTATAGCACTCGACCTTAAACAGGCATTTGATTCCTTATCCTGAGTATTTATGTTTGAGTTCCTGAAGCGATTTGGCTTCCCGGATAACTTTCTGAAGTGGGTTTGCTTACTATATACTTATCCCACAGCTTGGGCTCGCACTGACCGGCATATCTCAGAAGGTTACACAGTGCACAGAGGTTGCCCCTTGTCCCCTCTCTTGTTCATGCTGGCTCTTGAACCCCTGGCCCTGGCCCACCGGAGCACAGCGGACTGCAAGGGCATCCCTATAGACGGGGACGCAACACCTGATATCTGTCTACACGGACGACATTTTATTGTATTTGCCAAGCCATGCCTTCCCTGGACCGGAAACAAGTGTCCGAGGACCGGTTTCTGGCATTTAAGCCGTCTTCAGCCCGGCTTGCTTGAATCCAGTTGCAAAGTGAGCTATTTATAGTGCCATGGAATTGCCTGTTAGCAAGTTGGAGTTTAGATCCATGTCTCTCATGTGGTAAGATGCATGCAAACTCTCAGGTTATAGTCTGCGGCTTTCATTGGGTGAACACATGTCCATATTCCGTAATGTTTTGACACAAGTCCCAGATAAAGCAACTGGAAAAAGTAATCCAGGGAAGAGCAAGGAGATTAAGTGATGTACTGAAGGTAAACACATCAATGACCCCAGAATAGAAAACAGAAATGTAGCGAGTGTTCAACTTCGTGAAAGCATTAAAAAGCATACAATAATATTCTCCTGATGCTTTTCTATTCCCAGCAGAGCATCACTCGCTGAAATTAAATAACCGGTTTGTTTACAGGATATAAACATTGTAGCTTAATGTACAGCTCATTGCAAAAACCTACGCATAGTGTGTTACTCTACAATCCCTCATGACTTTGGACACCTTTGATTGGCTTTTGCTCATTTGTGCTGTTTCTCAGCCACTCCTCTTCAGTAATCAACGTGGCACCAGTTATGAACATAGCCTAAACAATACCAGTTTTCAACTTTTGTTTCTTTGTGGAAAAAACTAGCAAGGCCTGGTTTAAGAATGGAACCACAATACTGTTTCACAAGAGTCTGGACAACCTATACCTTTCTTTATGGCCATCTAGTGTTGTATTTGCCTAATATAGTCTCTGTTTGGCAACAAATAGTAAGCAAATGTTCCCCTAGCTCTATCTGAATAACACTATAATATCCCTAAGCAGTCACTTGCAGTAGATAATAGTTCCCTTTGCAGAATCTTGCAGCGATAAAGTACCCATTGTAATATTTTTCCAAAAGATAAACTCATTCCTTGGCTTTCCTGTTTTCTGTTTCTATTTGTTGTGAATTCTGGTGAGGCTTTTTCAGTGTTTTTCACATTTTTAAAAGATTTAAAATCAGCAGTTATCGGTGTTTACTCTTTTCTTTACTTTATACAAAACCATGGAATGGTGTTTTCTTGGTGCTCATAAAAAATGTGGCTTTTATTGCTTCCTTCCATCGGCCATTCCTACTGTTGACTCTCTCACCCTTTTTTCTTGTTCCTAATTCTCTTCAAAGTACAGTTTCCTTGAATTGGCTCTTCCAAGTAACTTAACTGTTTCCATCACCTCCCTATCTCATTTCCCAGTGCTCAAACTATTTTTTCAGTGACCCAGTTCCACTCTATGTCCTGAATGCATATGGATGGTGATTTGTCGAGTGGATGAAGAACAGCCGCCTAAAACTGAACTCAGACAAGACGGAAGTCCTCATCCTTGGATCAGCACCATGTGCCTGGGACGACTCCTGGTGGCCCCCGGCCCTAGGCTGCGCACCAAAACCAACGGACCACGCATGCAACCTGGGCTTCATCCTCGACTCCTCCCTGTCGATGACCAGACAAGTCAACGCCGTCTCGTCTTCATGCTTCAACATCCTACGCATGCTCCGAAAGATCTTCAGATGGATCCCCACCGAAACCAGGAAGACGGTCACCCAGGCTCTTGTCACCAGCCGACTAGACTACGGAAACACCCTCTACACTGGAACCACAGCCAAACTTCAGAAAAGACTCCAATGCATCCAGAACGCCTCCGCACGACTCATCCTGGACATCCCCCGCCACAGCCACATCTCCAGACACCTGGGAGACCTGCATTGGCTCCCCGTCAGCAAAAGAATCACGTTCCGCCTCCTCACCCACGCACACAAAGCCCTCCACGACCTGGGCCCCAGGTACCTTAACAACCGCAGAACCTTCTACACTCCCACCCGCCAACTACGATCGACCAACCACTTCCTCTTCGCCGTCCCATGCATCCGAAGAACCACCATGGGAGGAAGATCCTTTTCCTACCTGGCAGCCAAGACCTGGAATTCCCTCCCTATCCACCTCCGCCTCACCCAAGACCACCTCTCCTTCAGGAAGCAACTGAAGACCTGGCTGTCCAAGCAGTAGCGGATCCCCCCCCTCCCCCCCCCCCCCCCCCAGTGCCTTGAGACCCTCCGGGTGAGTAGCGCGCTATACAAATTTCTTGATTGATTTGCTTGCACCCCATAAAGTTTAGATTACAGCAGATAAACACGTTACTGGTGAGAATTTTAAACCCCTTCCTTCTGCTCTATTCATCAGACAAATGACAAAGTTTGACTGAATGAAGATTTTGTACTTGGGAAACTATATATTGTGGGGTGTTGGTGCACTTTTAGAGCTAACCAATATAACATTGCCCCTTTCTTTGTCTCACAATATCAAGAAAGGATTGGGTTTATAAATGTAGTAGTATCTTGTCCAGGTTCATTACTGTTCTGCATGGTCATAGGGTAGTCATCTTCTGAGGAATTAATCTGCAGACTGTTGGCTGTTCGGTCTTTGGTGGCAGCACAGCAAACCATGCTGTTGTGTCGCTAAGCTAGTAAAGCAACTTCATGACCTGGAGGATGCCTTGGGTTGTTTCTTTGAGCAATTAATACCATGAATAAAGTTTCTTTTTCATTGTTGACCCATGTCTAAGGGATTTTGTTTGTTTGAAAGCCAACAGAAGCTCAACTCCACCCTCAACCGCAATGCCCCCTCCACCTCGACCGACGGTAACCTCTCAGTCCAAGAACTACACAGATGGCTCTCCAACTGCGCGGAAGAACTTGCACCCCTTCGCAACCTTGACGAACCGCACCCCAGAAAGGCCACCTGGTTCACCGCCATCCTCCAAGAATCCAGACGCACCTGCAGATGTCTTGAGAAGAATTGGTGAAACAGCAAAACCTCAGAAGACTGCACCACATACAGAAACGCCATGACCGAATACCACAAATGCATCAGATCAAGCAAACAAACCTTCATCCTGCGCATGATCACCACCAACTTCAGCAACCCAAAGTAGCTCTTCAGCATCATCCAAGAATTCACCAAACCACCCAGTGAGGCCACGGACATCACCCTCTCCCAGGACCTCTGCAACAAGCTAAACTCCTACCTCCACCTGAAAATCCTGTCCCTTTACGACAACTTCAATTAACAAACACTGGACTCCGAAACTACTCACCCCTCCAACAACGCCAACCAATCCACCATCTCCGCCTGGACCCCAGCTACCACCGAAGACACGGAATCGACCATGAAGGGCATCCATTCAGGAGCACCAATGGACCCCTGCCCTCTGCCCATATTTCACAGAGCCGCCCCCGCACCGGAACTATGATGCATCATCAACACCATCTTCGAAACCAGCACCTTCCCCGACGACTGGAAACGAGCAGAAGTCAAGCCCCTGCTCAAAAAGCCCTCGGCAGACCCTCCGGCCGTCAAGAACTACCATCCCATCTCCCTCCTCCCCTTTGCAGCCAAAGTCACAGAGAAGGCTGTCAACGCCCAACGTACAAAGTTCATCAAAGAGAACTCCATCCTCGACCCCTCCCTATATGGATTCCACTGCAACCACAGCACAGAGACCGCACTACTTGCCACCACAGATGACATCTGCACCCTCCTCTACCAAGGCCACACTGTGGCCCTGATCCTACTCGACCTCTCCGCAGCTTTCAACACCATCTCCCACCGCACATTCGCTGCTAGACTCCAAGACACCGGCATACAGGGAATTGCCCTCAAATGGCTCTGCTCCTTCCTCACTGGCAGAACCCAAAGGATCAGACTGACACTCTTCCTCTCCGCACCCACAGAGATGAACTGCGGAGTACCCCAAGGATCGTCACTCAGCACAAAACTCTTCAACAACTACGTAGCCCCCCCTCATCAGACAGCACAGTCTCAACATAGTCTCCTATGCCGATGACACCCAGCTCATCCTCTCCTCCACCAAGGATCCTGTCACCACCAGACTCCACTTTCAAGAAGGGATGAAGGATGTCGCTTCCTGGTTGAGCAGCAGCTACCTGAAGCACAACTCGGAGAAGACGGAGGTCCTTGTCCTCGTACCCTCTCGTACTGCATGAGACAACAGCTGGTGGCCCACCGCCCTCGGAAGCCTCCCCACCCCCATGGGCCATGATCAGAACCGCCGTCGCCTCCACCTGCTTCAACACCCTCCGCATCCTTCACAAGCCCTTTAATGGATCCCCCCTGAATAAAAAAAGATTGTCGCCCGTGCACTCTTAAACAGCAGACTGGACTACGGAAATGCACTCTACGCCATCAAGTCTATGCTCCGCAAACTCCAGACAATACAGAACACCACAGCCAGACTCATCCTCGGCATCCCTCGACATTAACACATCACCCAAGTCCTGCAAGACTTCCACTGGCTCCCCGTCGAGAAAAAGGTAACCTTCATGATACCCACGCCTACAAATGCCTCCAAAACTCCGGGCCCCAATACCTCAATGAGAGAATCTCCTTACACATACTCAAGTGAAACCTACGATCCTCTGCCCTCGCCGAAACCCCACGCATCCGGAGAACCAGAACGGGCAAAAGAGCCTTCTCCTACATTGCGGCCAAAATCTGGAACACGCTCCCGATCGACATCAGGTGCGCCCCCTCTCATAACATCTTCAAGAAGACCCTCAAGACCTGGCTCTTCTATGGAAAGGAGTTGCTTGACCCCCCCTCGGTCCCCCCCCCCAGCTCCTTGAGACCCGCACGGGTGAGTAGTGTGCTTTACAATTCCCTGATTGATGGATTGAATAGATAAAAAGAAAGAAATCGTATTAAATCCGATTGTGACTCTGTTATAGTTAGTAACCCCAAAGGTAGGAATTCTTCAAATATTAGCTCCCTAATAACTTTCCACTCATTTGGCAAATCATCACAAAACCTTCCAGACCTATAGCATTTTCTACATTTGAGATGATGCAAATCTTTGTGGTGATTCATTAAGAGGTTACGAAGATAAGAGGGTCCCAAAACGCATTTTTTCGACAATTCATTTTCCATAGACTATTTTATTTGACGTAGTGCGAGAACGGCTGAATGGATTTACATAAAATTTGGCAGGATTATACATTATGGTGCAGAGATGATGATTTTTGGGGACTGCAGTTAAGTAAAGTATTTTTTAAGTTATGAGGCATTTAAACTTAGTGTTATCTGTCACCACAGTCCTTTTATGAAACGTCACAAACTTTTGTGACACTACAGCAGTAGAGGGTTGTAAGCTTACTTAGAAGTATTTTTAAAAAGTAAATACATTTCCCTACCTACTACAACTTTAGTAAAATGGTAATGGATATGGACTTGCCATTTAACTAAATATAAGGGCCTAACACTGAACACAGCCAAAGTGTATTTGAAACAATATGGCTGCATTTTCACTCTCTAAAACGGCCATTACCCAATTTTATATTGGCTTGTCATCACCATGTACAATGGTATACTGCAAACTTATCATGGTATACCATGGCCCAAAATATCACAAATGCCTAGCTATATTATTGGCTTGCGGTACCACGGCAATACCAAGCTATATAGTTTTCCACTCTACGCTATTCTACTGTTCGGCACTCCAGTCTACTCTATTCCACTGTATGCCACTCCACTCTGTTATTTCACTGTATGACACTCCACTGTACGCTACTCCACACTATGCCACTCCAGTGTATAGCACCCTACTCTATGCTACCTCATTCTACGCTATTCAATTGGACGCCACTCCAATTTACACTACTCGGCGGTATGCTATTACTCTGTTCCCCACACCACTGTATGCCACTCCAGTCTACATCACTCCATTACATGCCACTCCACTGTACACTAGTCCACTATACACTATTACAGTCTACGCCACTCCACTTTACAACACTCCGCTCTTCGCCACTCCACTATGTGCACTGTATGCCACTATGCTATACTCTACTCCAATATATGCTTTTTCTCTATACACCATTCCACTGAATGCTACTTCACTCTATGCTATTCCACTGTATGCCACTCCACTCCATTCTACGCTATTGCATTGGACATCACTCCTCTGTATGCCACTCCTTGTATGATTTTACACTTTACCCTTTTCCAGTGTATACCACTCCAGTCTACACCACTTCACTGTACACTACTACGCTGTACTCAATTCCGCTATACACTATTCCAGGCTACGCCACTCTTCTGTACACCACTCCACTCTACTCCAGTACATACCACTCCACTATATGTTACTCCACTGTATGCCACCCCAGTGGTTCACCACTCTATTCTACACTAGTCCATTGGATACCACTCCACATGGTTCCATTCCACTCCACTCCTCCATGCCACTCTACAACACACCAGTACACTCTATTGTATTCTACTCCACACTACGTTACACCACTCAACTCTACTCCACTTTTCAAGACTTTACCTCACTGTACGCTACTGTACAACAGTGCACACTACGCAGCTCCACTATTTCACATGCTACTGTACTCTATGAATCTCCACTCTCCTACATTGCATTCCACTCAACCACATCTTCCTCCAGTCTATGCCCCTTCGCTCGATTGTACAACACTGTACTATACTGTATGCCACTGTACAACACTTTACTTCACTCTGCTCTGTGATACTAGAGTCCACTATACAACACTGTACGCAGCTCTTTGTGTTCCACTGCATTCCCCCTTTACTCCACTCAGCTCTGACACAGTACTCCACTCCACTCCAATGCATGCCACGCCACTGTACACCACTCTGCCACTGTTCTCTATAACATTATATGTCAATCCACTCTACAACACTGTACTGTACGAAATCAACTAGACTGTATGCCACACTACTGCCGTCTACATCACTTTCCAATATTATAGGACACCCAACTAAACTCTACAGTACAGCACTCTACTCCAATTTGACACTTTACTCCACTGTATTTCATGCCTCTCCACACAGCTGCACTCCACGCTGACACTCTACTCTACCCGACTTCAGTGTACTCCATGCCACTATACTCCACTCTACTACACTTTATCCCACTCTGTTACTGTACTATACTCCGCTCTACGCAGCTCCACTGTCCAACACTCTACTTGACTGTATGCAACCCGACTCTACAACAAAGTACTATGCTCTAAGCCACTCTGACGCTCTTCTTCACTCTATGCCCCTCCACTCTGCCCCACTGCATGACACTCGATGTCACACCACTCAACTTCTCTCTACGATATGCCACTCCACTAAGATACAGCACTCCACTCTGACACTATCCTCCACTGTACTCTGTGACACTCCACTTGATGATACTCCACTCTGACACGCTACTTCACTCTTCTCCTCTCTAAAACATTATGCCACTCTATCACAGTCTACGAAACCCTACTCTACTGCCCAACATGCCATTCCACTGTAAAACTGGCTGCTCTAGTCTAAGATACTTGACTTCACTGTATGTGCCACCATGCCAGTACACTATATAACGCTTTACTTCACTGTACGATAAACTACGCCACTCCACTCTACTTAATTCCAATCAACAGTACTCCACTCTGACATAAACTTTACAACACTCTCCTCCACTGTACTGTACCACCCTCAACATAACTCTCCACTCATGAAACTGGACTCTATTTGAAAAAACAAAGGTTAAAGCTTAGTTATAGTTGGGTAAACTTATTTTCCCTATAATAATCATAGGTATAACTTTCATTTACAATTTATTCTTCATCTTCAAATTTTAAATAGGAACGGACTTTGCTACACACTCTTTTCAGCTCACCAACCAGACAATGCTGATTATAACTCGCCACTATACCATGCACCATGTTGTGACAAATAATGTCATTTGAAAAGTTATGTGTTGTTACGAATGATTTGATTTTACAGGCAATAAGTGATGTAATATTCAATTTCTTTCTTTTGAAAACAAAGTTTGAAAATCGCTGTAAAAAATACAACTGAAGTCCACAACGAATAAACACTAAAATGGGAAAGCCCAGATAGCTGTTTGTTTGAGAGTGAATTTATTAAAAATATAGGATAGAGAACACATGCATGTTGCCATCAAAAGACTTTGGAATTATAGTTGCTGGACTCTCACATGTTGGAATTCCTATGCAGACTCCACTTCTAAGCTTTCCAGGAGTGCAGACTACCAGCAGGACTAATGTGAGCTGAGAAAAATGTACAGAAGGGACATCCCCCTCGAAAAGATAAGTGCTGTCAGTAGTAGTTTCTCCTCTTATGATGAGACGAGGCATATTCTCCAACTGCAACTTGGCAGTGCCCATCCTGATACCAAGGAGGTATGTCAAGTAAGGGTAGGACAGATAAAGTAACACGGGTGTGCTTTTTCTGGCTAACAGTGTATCTATTCATTGTGCTTCCTCCTTCCTAGTGGTGGTTTGGCGAGGCAGTATCTGAAAGAACAGGAATCAATGTCCTGGGATCATGGGACCCCCTATCGTGAAGCTCTATCTTGACAGCAAACGCTACTAAACGCTCTCACAAATCGCGAATTCATTCATTCATTCATTCAAATGCACCCTAGGGAGAAATAAGATTGAGGATGCCCCAGTCTACATGATATTTGAAGCTGGATGACCTAAAACGATATTTTATTGTTGAATTGTGCAAGCTTAAAGTGAGCAGCATACAGCTCACTGAGCGCCATATCTTTGAGATTTGGAATTCCCCGGCCAACCAATGGTCTTTGCAGGCATGCAGTTGAGAGAAAAGTTGTCCAGTGTCAGAGACAAATAACTGCCAACTCTCTCCTGCCTCCCTCGGATTTGTGAAGACCTGAGTGTTGTGGATGAAAATTGATGTGACTATAAGCCACCATTCTGCCATTTCACGCGTGTGTCTAGAAACTCAGTTCTTTCCCACCAGGGAAATGAGAGCCTCCTCGAATATTTTTGGGTTTTGCCTGCACAGCCCTTGCGCTGTGCTTGAGAAAGCTATTGTTTTTAATATAAACTTAAGGTGACTTAAATCCTGCTGCCTCTCTTTCCTGCCTTCTCATTGGTTCCTGTGCGTGCTACTTACGTTTCCTCCATTTCTATTGGCTGTGGCATATTTTCCTGCATTTACCAATGTTAGTTCCTCATCTGCTTCTCCTATCAGTTACCCATAGCCGAAATACTGTTAATATCCGCTTTGGTGGAACTATTATTTCAAGCTAAGTTTTGCCTTTTTTTGCTTTTTACTCTTGCAGCATATTTATATAACAATTTATTCCCTGGAGAGATTACGTGATTTGCATAGAATCGCAGGATGTTGAGCCGCCGAGACTCAAACAGGGAACCCCAGTTCTCAAGCCAGCAGCTCTGGCCACTGCGCCACATCCTCTCCACTATCATGTTATTTGTCAGGGAGATATTTCCTTCTCCTGGACAATGATTGATGAAAACAGCTCTTTAGTCATCACATAGGCAAAACCGATGCATTGCTGATCTTGCTTTGATTGTTGTTACATAATTGCAATAAATAACTGGATTCAGAATCTAGCATTCACACCAATGGTCAGTGTATCACTGGCACAATTTTTAAACAAGAGCCTTAACAGGGATGCCAGCCCATAATTGAAAAAACTGTAGTCTTCAAGGTACTTCCTTACAATGTTTACCTGGTAAAATCAAATAATTACTATAGAGTTAAAGCATGTGCTTTAGTTTCACAGATGTCTGAATCAGTGCATTTATTCTGCACAAGCTGCAAACTAACCAAATGTGCTTCAAATTGAAAGTGTAGATTTAATTTATTTCCAGAATCAAATATTACTAATGTTTTACTTTTTAAAGAGCTAAAGTAAGCTTTCCAAGTATTAACACATTTAGTCTAGATTACTTTCCATTCTCAGATTTGTTAATACCCAGGTACCTAAGGGTGGGAAGGAAATTGCTTCCAATCTGTTGAAGAAAGAGCTGTGTGCACTGCTACTGTGCACATATCCATGCATTCAACCAAACGGTGTGGCTCACAAACGTCTTCTCTCACATTAGTGATATGCTACATGGTTTCCAGCCTAATACCTTTGTGGATCGTTTAATTCTTTTTAATGCTTTTCCTTAATTCTGCTCAATGCTTCTCCTTCCTTTTCTTCTGCTCAGTCAGGGAATTTGTGCTTCATTGCTCCAACTTTAAACAATCAATGGTTTGCAATATCTGACTCAACTAATCTCTGCTTCCCTTGGTTGGGATAACATCACATGGTTAACCCCTACACTCAGTTTGCTTTGGTGGACTTCATACCAATGGTAGCAGACTGCCTGGGCTAGATCTGACAGCTCCATCAGGGAGCGCTATAATGGAAGATCCTCCGAAGTCTTTTATTGGTGACAAACGCCTTTCCCACCCCTGTCGATTACCACATCTTCAGTACGAGATTTGATGAATTGATCATGGGTAGGCAGAATGCTTGGTTGGGTCTTTTGGGGATAGTCTCATGATGGATTGCTGCATGGGGTGCTCCTGTATGCCTTTCTGCAAAATACTCCTATTTGCTTCTGGGATAGATGAGAGCTACAACCCTAAATGCTCAGTTGTCCTACAGGTTGTAGCTTGGCCTCATCGATTTCCATTTTCAAACGACTCCATCGATTTGGGAGCCCACATCTGAGTCCCCAAAAGAGAGACCGCCTAAGTATTGGGAGAACACTGTACCCCTCCCTCTGCCACATCTCAATTTGAGTCCATAGTTCCTCAAGAACTAGTCTGTAGTCACCTTTGCTTCTCTGGGACATCCTGGTGGCTTCCAGAGTGCACTTTACTAGATCTCAGTACAAGGGATAGTGTTTGGAGATCTTCAAAAGAGTCCTGTCAAAAAGATCAACAGTCACTTGATCTATGCCATGGGGGGATCGTATGTCTCTATTTTATCAGGTGAATGGAGTTCGTGTATAGGTTGACACATGGGAGACATGGTTAGTGCCCCCTCGAGCATTTAAGAGCAAACCTGAGACTCCCTTAACCCTGATCGAAGAGTCAATCAAAAGCTGCAAAGTAAGCCTGGTGCAACAGTTTAATCCATTAAACACATTGATGCATAAACCATTTGACCCATGAACCTAATGAGACATGAATGACTTGACATGGAAGTCTTCCATTCATGTGGCCATAATATCATTTAGCCATATATATATGTGAGTTCAGCGTCATTTGTTTTAGGGAACAAAGGCCAGAATGTACTGTAACAAGGTGGTCCAGAGAACCCACTTCCCCTTTGTCCCAGCAATGTTGTGAATCCTCCAGACATTCTGCCTACTCCCACATGCATGCTTGACTGAGGAGATGTATAACTTGACATTATACTTGCTTTGCTTCTATGCCTGAAAAGAATCCTGGACCAGTGATCTACTGGCCAATTGTCTGCGACCTTTGGAGGCAATCAACCCAGCTGAATGGTTGCTAAGACCATCATTGTCAGATGAGTCACACCCTGAATGTCCCACAGCCAAAATCAAAAAGGTAGTGAACCTGTGTGAGCATACTCCACCAGCATGTACCCCTTACCTGTCATACACGTGTATGACACATCTGCCAGGCAGCTGTGCAGGATGTCATCATGCATTCTGTGGACCTTTAACTCCTTTCATCACAATACTCAGTAGTATCAGGAAGTTCTGCACACATTCTTTGCTAAAACCTAATCCGTGCAGTGAAACTTTCTCATTCTCTCAAGTGCTTTAGAATCTGCAAACGAAGTTCAGAATGGGAAAGAGCAGAGATATAAGAGAGATTTGATAAGTTAATCATAACTATTACTGTTTGTCCATAGACCTTTTCTCATTATCAGTGCCCTTCCATTAGCCCACTCAGCCATTGGCTAAAAAGAGCAATCCAATGACCTTCACCTTTGGAAGAGGGAGCTGTGGATGTTGCATTGATCATTAAAGTAAATCAGTGTACCACAATTAATGCACACATACAGAAAAAGCTCCAGCTTTGTGTCACCCCCACTCCTTCCGAACCACCAGGACCAAAAACAAGCATTTGCAATGCAATAGGTCTCGCAGTTCCAGTTTCAGCTATTGAACTTGTAAATAACAATGCCTTTTATTTATACTTTTAAAACAAAAACTAAAATAAAAGGCATTATTATGTGCAATGTCAATAGCTCAAACTCGCATAAATGCGAGACCTATTGGATTGCAAATGCGTGTTCTAATGTGCTGCATTAAATGCATTTTAGCACACCTGTTACAATCCAAGCCTATTGAAGTTTGATTTCAGCAATCCAGATACTTCTGCAAAGAAAAAGTTAGTATGCATGCACAGATTAAAAGCACATAATGAATGCACTTCTCTATATATTCAGTGCGCCATCTTTCAATTGTTAACATTGCATTACACAAGAATATGAGGACAAAACCAAAATATATATGTGGCCAAGCCAAACTTATAGAGGCAGAACCTAAATTAAGATGTTCCATTTGGATGGGCAGCACGCTACTCTTTGACTGGGTACATAGCTTGAAGGGTGTTGTATTTATTCTGAACCTAAGTGGGAAGTGTTTTGGTGTCACTGTGGGATGCTCTTCTCGTGATTGGGTCACAGCGCTTAGCAGTGAGATGGAACTCACGGAAAACAAGTGGACTAGCTAAGGATTTTAAGACCGCAATAAAGTGGGAAATACAAAACTACAAGTTCCAGAATGCAAAGCATTGTTGCACAACCAGGTAGGACTAGAAACTGCCATCACACATGACATGGGCCCACTTGGTAGAGTTGAATACAACTCGAGAGGTGTAGCTCTGAAATGGTCAACTTAGAAAGATGATGTACCAGAGGACTTCTCTATGGAGCAAAGCTAGAACCCCCTCTGTGCTCGTTAGTATATACCGAGCTCAGAGAAAGCTGCTATTGTCGTGCCGCCTGAGATGGATCCTGTGATCGCCATGTGTCCGTCCTCTGAGCGTCCACGCTGAACGCTCAGTGACACAAAGACAGAGCAGGGGGGGGGGCGCCTGCATGTACACATGGGCTAGACCACCCCCCCCACCCCCAACTCTTTCACATCTTCAAGTCACGCTGGGCAGAGGGAGTGACTTGACTGAAACTGGTGAATGGGAAGCTTTGCCGGCCAAGTTCTTTTCTTGTTCCGTGTTTGACACCAACAAACACGAGACTCTGTCAGAGCCGCTGCTCATTGTCAGCCTTGCTCCCTCCCCGCCATGGTCACCCTCTTGGCGCTCTTCAAGAAGGTCTGGTGCATTAAGAAATACCTGATTCTGATCGAGACCCCGCTGCTCCTCCTGCCAATTATCTTTGCACTTTCCCCCAAGGTAATGTGCCTAAGTTAATTGACATTATTATATTTTCAGTTAAAGTACAGCAAGCTGCCCTATATTAGATGTCAGAGGGTTAATCTTTCCTGTGACTTTTCATTGCATTATGAGTCCTGTAGTCCTAGTGTTATAATAGGAAAAAAAAAGTTACCAGAATGTTTGTGTAGCTAGGGCTGAATAAACTACTCGCGAAATGGAACAATTTAGATATGATTGATAAAGGGTGTTTGTGCGGGGGGAGGAGGTGGAGGTGTATTGCTCAAAGATATTAAATTAAACCATGCTGTCCCTGCTTAATATATATTAGTACGTCCTCCCTGGTATCTCTCAATGGTGCAAGCTTTCTCTGAGGGGTGTTGGTGCTGGTGTTTGTGGCAGGTAATCTGCTCTCAGGGTGAGGGGGAGCTTGCACATCTGGCGGCTGTACCAAAAGCAGATATTCAAGACTTTTTAATCCAACTGTCCTCCTTTTCCATCGGGGAGGTGTAGCCGGCTTATTTGCTCCAGGCGCACTCGAGGCACGTGACTACTTGTGTGCGCGTGCGGCCGGCAGCAGATCCTTCCGAATCCTGTCAAGCATGTGGGAGTAGTATCGGTGACAAGGGCCAGGTTGGACATGTTCTTAAACTTTCCTTTACCATAAGCTACTACAGCAATTTTGGAAAATGCCAGTTATGTAACTGTTTGTGTGTTTTATTGGCCTCATTCGAGTTGGATTGTTTAAGAAAAAATACATACCACTGGTGTATGTCTCAATGAAACAGTGTCCGTCAGGGGTGTAGCTTCCTTTGGCGCAACTGGTGCATTGGCACTCTTTTGAGCCGTATTGGGCCCTCCCAAAGGCTGACTTCAGCGCTTTTTCCCATAAAGCGGCGAATCAGCTTTGTGAAGAGAGAAGTTGCATTGAATTGAAATGCTAATTGTGTATTTTTCCAGTGCTCCTGACTAATTATATAGAGTGAAAATAACTCGACTGTGGGTTGGATGAAGTTATCCTTGTTTCTCATAATATGAGATGACATAACCCCAGTCTGAAATACCTAAAACAAGCGCTGACCTAGGAAACGCTGTAAAGAAAGTGAAAGCGTGCCGAAGCACCGTGCCTGCACAGCAAACGCGTGCACATCTCTTGTCCGGGTGCGTGAAAGCACGGCAAAGAGGAGTTTAAGTGAAACTGAAAGCTAAATGAAGCGCGCAATGGGAGCGTGTGAAAGCTAACATCGCTAGAGAGGAGACGCCAAAGAGGAGGCACCATGCTCGGACACATCGCCTTTCCAGACGCGCACATGTTTTTGTCTCCCTTTGCGCACAAAACCAACAACAATAATGTTGCCAAGGCGAAACAGCGCATGCGCTGTGTTCGCTAGGCGAGACCTAAAAAGGTTCCACAACATGTACCACCTGCAGCAAACAAGTCTTAAATGTATGTGGTTTTGTGTTATTTCCCCATGGAGGGGGGAAAACGTGAAATGTCAATTTATATTCCTGGGCTCTCATGTTAATCCCCATTTCACTGAAAATAGCTCGTAATCCTTGTTAACACACAGGGAGATAGCTGCTGGAACCATTATTTCACACTCTGATATCACCACAAGGAGTTAACAGGGAACTTGTAATGAGCGCCTAAAGTACTGTTAAGAGGTCGGTGCTAAAACGATGCAGTAATGCTGCAGGAGAAATTACCTCTGGTCAGTGGTGTAACAAAACTTGAGGGGGGGCTCTTCTCTGTTTGGCATTACCGCACCATTCCGACTTCCTCAAGTTGGCATGAAGGATAACGCAGTAATGTCATGTTTTCCCCTTTACACGTTATGAAACTCAGAAAAAATGTAGCGGTTTTTCCTTGCAAAAATGTAACTGTTTTTAACTGGCAAAAAAATTATGTGGGGAATGTTATGTTTTCGATATTACACCACAAGTTGAAATCCTGATTTGCCAAAAATGTCCCATTTACACCCGAAAATGAATTACCGCATTGGTTGGAATGATTTCCTGAGAGTAATTACTTCCAAAAAATGACTTGTATTTCAATGTAATGCATATATACATGCCAAACCTCTTCAGTTTCCTTCTTTATGAGAAGATTTGGCCAACAGAAACATAAATTATTCCATGCTCTACATTACTCTCTTCTTAGAGGAATGCATTATCTCAATTGTATTTGTTTTCGTTTTGGGATACATTAAAACGAAATATGATTCCTTGCACACGTACGTTTTTCTTACCTTTGTTTTTTCTTCTCTTACAGTCGAAATCAGCTTTCATCCTTGCCAGCGTGCCTGTGCGGTCTTCCTCTAAAAGTCTTAATTGCAAGTAACAATAAACTAGGTTGCCTTCCAGAAGAGATAGACCAGTTACAGCAGTTGATGGAATTGGTATGTTTCTGTGCAATTCATTTTCCTTGACTGTTTTATTTCATAGCCTTTTACAGGATTAAAGGGTTTCCTGCCACTTTCTGACGACAGCCCATGGTGCAGAGACAAGCTAAGCAGATTGGGAGCCTCGAGAAGCATTCAGACATCAAAGCTGTTCAAGGGAACATCACATACTGCCTGCACTGTAACTAGGTCAAAACACCTCAGAATCTCTGACGAAACCCACGCTGTGATGCCCCTTTTCAGAGTGAAATGTAGCAGGACTTCCACGAAGAGCTCGTGTTTGATTAAAAAGAGCAGCAAACACAGATTTTGTTCCTTAGCTGAGAATATTGGTCACACTTTATGCTCGAGAGGCCCTATTAGTTTTTGTTGACTCTCCTTCACCATGTTTGTTACTTCTCTCCCATGTAGGGCCCGATTATGAATTGATTGATGGGGGAGAGGGCATTAATAATAATAATGATAATTATGTATTTCTATTTGTAAAGAGTGAAGCTATCACCCCCTTATGGGTTTCAAGGCGCTGGGGGTAGTTGGGAGATTGAGCTATTGCCCAGAGTCCGATGGTGCTGAGCTGAGCTGGAGCCAGGGATCGAACCGTGAACCCTGCGCTACGGGGTCAGCCACTCTGGCCGCTGCACCACACCTGTATTACAACCATGGTCCGACTGAGGCAGGAAATAGGCCCGGGCGCCGAAATATAAGTTGTCCCCATTAGTGAATAAGCAAGCTAAAAAAGTGGCCCAAGTTTGCAAAAAGGGTCAGCTGTGAACCTCTAAGACACTCTGTATAAGTGCTTTGCAAAATATAGATTTGTGCTTGCTGTAGGCAATGCTTGTTTTAATATCAGGACAAACAACCGTAAAAAGTGGCCCAGCATGACATAAAACGGGACCATAAGCAGCCAAAATGTGGCCCACACACTGACCTGTCAGACCAGTTCATTGGGCACTGCTTGATTGCCCTGTATGCCAGTTCTACCCTGATTACAGCAGCTAAATTTACTAACTCTGAACATTAATACCCCGAACATCTTCCAATTATGAGTTAAACAGACCTGAATGTGGAATAACTAGGCACCCCAGTTATATTTGGTCAAATTCCACATAGTTTCCCCGATTCCCACCCCTCATTTCTCTGCTTGAGTCTACCTTGTTTTTACATTGTCTAAGCCATATAGCTTTTATTTGCTGAGCACTGTAGCCATAGAATAAGGTAGGACAGAGGTACTTAAAGTCATGCCAAAGGCCACCATTTTTAAACCTATTTCTAGGGCCTGGTGGTTGTACCTGATAGTGCTGAGCGTTTTATCGCTGTGTCCTCAAAATGGTTAGAAGTGTGTCCAGTTGGTAGGCTCAACAACAGTTGTAAGGGAAGCCTATAGAACTGTCCTGAGAGAGCACAGAACCTCCTCTCGCAAAAGCTTAAACATAAAGATAAACAAGCAGCTCACCCAGAAGCAGAGCTGTTGGCACTGGAGCGAAAATACACATATAAAGGTTCTTATATGGTTCTAGGTCAGCTGGAGGCTCTAAACACAGAGACTAAAGTTCTGGTGCAGAGACTTATCAAAGTCTTAGCTCAGTTGGTCCACCATGCTGGATGGATTTCATCCAGGGTAGACCGACCTCCATCTATCTCTGGAGACTGAAGCCATGGCTAGACCGGGTAAGGAGGATTAGAGACCCATTAGTGTTGACCTGTTTAGATGCAGAAAAAGCGTTTGGCTCACTTAACTGGGTCTATCTCATCCAAGTCCTTAAACAATTCAATTTAGGTCAGACATTCTGTAGTTGAATTGTCCTACTATATAAAAATGCCACAGCTACAGTGAAAGTCAATTGGGCTCTCTCCAGACCAATCTGGCTGGCAAGGGGCTCCTGGCAGTGGTGCCCCCTATTCATTTTGCTTTGTGCATAGAGCTGCTGGTGTGCTGGATCAGAATGAGAGCCAATGTTCTGGGCTTTCCAGAAACAGTGAGATACCCAAGAAAATATCCCTATATGCTGACAACATCTTACTATACCTGTTGGACCCCTGGACTTCCATCCCCATGGTACTCTCCATCTTCTGAACCTACGAGAAATACCTGGGATACAGGTAAATTGGGACAAGTCAATCCTATACCAGATAGGTGACCGGGCTGAGTTGGAGAACATTCCTCACACCTGAGGGTATCACATACTGCCTCAGATACTTTATTTAAAAAAAATATTTTTATTGAACAAAGAAAAACTAAAATAAATTGCAGGGCAGTATCATTACTTTCATCCGAGACAGGTGCATAGGTACAATGTCAATTAATACACTACATGGACCCAATTCCATTACATCAGAGCTTATAACATACTTCGTCTTGTAAATGTCATGCATGCACCAGTCCATGTCTGTCTCCCAATCTCTGAATTTGAGCCTAGTAATTCCCTTCCAGGATCTCGCACTGTCTCAGATACTTGAGCATAGACATCCTAAGGGACCATACAAACTTTCTGAGAATTACCTTAAGGGGGTTTTCTGGGTCTTCCAAATCGACGAAGAGAGTTGGAGAAAGTTGCATCTTCCGTTGATGGGACGTGTGTCAACTTATAAGATTGACTGCATTGCCCAAGTTCCTTTATGTCCTACAGAACACTCCTTGGAAGGTCCCAGAGACCTTCTTCGACCAAATTGATCAAACGCTCTGGATACTGCACCGGGAAATGCCCAGAATAGCCCTAAATACTCCGCGGATATCAGAGCTTACTACTGATTGACACAATTCCAGGTTATAAATGACTGGGGCTTTTCCCCCAAAGGATGTCCCGGAGAATAAAGGGAAATGGAAGAAGTGTAACCAAAGACGTATGTTCACATATATAGTGGCCCAGACACTATAAGAGGTCTAATAACCCCTACAAAGGTAATGCAAAAAAAGGCACGTGGGCTGGTTTCACCAGGACCAAAGCTGCTACCTCTGCATTAGCACACATAGTGCTTGTCCTGGGCATTTGTCAGGCAACTACATGTTCATGAAGCATTACTGCCTTGATAGTCACTGCCTACTTGCACGCAGGAGTACCTCTTACATTTATGGGTCCAGTCTGATGCCTGGGAAATATTCGCAAGGTGAGGAATGTGCAGTATAAATAGAGTATCCACCAGAAAGATCGTTACCAAAGGTAAGTAACTTGTTCATTCGGTTTCCACAGAGGGTAGTAAACACCAAAATGCAAGCAGAGCAACTGATGGAACCTAGATAACATTTTGCAGTTGGCAGTAGCACATCACACAAATTAAGATACTTTCAGTTTGTAAAAATCTCTGAGTAGTTGACACCCTCTCTTGGAAACCAATTAATGCAACAAGCATTACACATGGCAGCCACACCTTGGAATATAATGGGGATAAGTTACACATTTACATATGCTTGAGATAATAAGAGAAAATCTGGCATATACTGCAAAAGAAGTATGCCAGTTTCTATGAGGATACGGGAATTACACAGAAAAGCCTCTTACATGCATTTAAATGTTTCCAAATGCAGAGTAAGTTTTATATATATTGTAATAGCATTTACCATCCATTGATACCTGACGTTTGATGGATCTTCCATGATAAAGCTCAGCCTTTTGAAGTGCTTTAAATCGTGCTGAATATTACGAAAGAAACCCCATCCTGAGTCCTGTCCCACAGGTCTCAATCACCTTTTTGTCCTTATTTATATTATTTATTTATTTATTTATTTATTTATTTGGGGGTAACTAATGGCTAAGTACACCACTGACTAATGTTTTTTCTCCACAAGCTACCAAGATCACTTGCTGCTCTTGTTCACCTCTAGATATGGCTTATACCCCCCTATTGAGGGCTATACTGGTTGTTAAAGGCTTGAACCTGTTCTGTAGGCAAGGGCCTACAAAAAGGAAGAGGACCTCCTGTAGCCTGAGGCAAAAGGGCTAAAAGGCTATTAGAGCATTCCTCCCATTGAGGCCAGAAGGTTCAAAATTAAATAAGAAGAAACAGAAAGACATACATTGGAATGTTGGAGTAGAAGGCTTATTTATTTATTCAAAGAGTTTTATATAGCGCTGGCTAGACTCATAGGTATCAGAGCGCTTTACATGAGGATCGTTGAGTTACTAGTTGCAAATTACATCCGTTACCAGAGCATAGTAAAACACAGGCAAAAAAAACAATGTTACAGTAATTTGTCAGAGGGAGGTGGAGGAAGGAGACACAGCGGGGAGATGGAGAGAACTGTGCCCAATGTCTGGCTGGGTAGGTGATGGCCGGGGGTTGTTATAGTGAACAATACAGTTGAAATAGGAAAGTTTCTCTTTGTGTCACCGCTATGACAGTCACTGTCTCCTAAAGATTTTATTGAACATTTTAATTGTTAAAAAAAGTAACTATGCAAATAATAAGCGTCTATTTACAGAGGGTTATTCTGCATAGCAACATTCGTACTATGTCTCTTTTGTTTCTATCTATAAACCAGCTCATTTGAGTCAATGTTGATAAACCAGATAATCTGAGTTTGTGCCTGGGTAGCCACAGTTAACGTAGCTGTGTTCAAGATCTGAATCTATCATCCTCAGCCCAAAGGTAAATTAAAAGTTGGCTTAAGTGATGGTGAAATCAACCATTCGTGTAACAGCCAAAACTCAATATCAAAATTTAAGTTTTGATAGTCAATGCCATAGCAAGAGATGGGAGAGCGAAGATGCATTTTTAAATATAAAGTTATTTTCTAAACCTTACCCTAAATGAAAATCCTAAAACAATACTCTTTATAGTATAAACTAATTTCTCAGTTATTTCTTTCTCCTTGACTAATTTGAATGCATTGCTTTTCTGACTTTTGATTTCAAATGTTTCACACATTGCCCATTCAGTGATACGGGCTTCCGCCACTGGTTAACAGCCGGTCTGCCACAAAATAAGCACTGCTTTCCCGAAGAAGAAAGGAATTATACTCACAGCCTTGCTCCTATGACCCACTGTAACTGGTTGTTATTGCTTAATCAACTTCTTACAAAATTTCAGTAGTTTAATGCTCGCGGTTTTTTGCTATACATAGCCAGAAACCCAAAAGCAGCACTTGCAAGAATGTTCAAACCAGCCTTACGCCCTCCCCTCTCTCAATTTCCATTTATCTATTCGGTGTCTCTTCTTTCGTTCTTTCTTCTTCCTCTCGGATCTCTCTCAGCTCCTGAATCCCTTGCTATACCTTCTGCAGTTAACCTCTGGGCAAAGAAGAAAGTGACAGGAGAATCAAGTCAAATCTAATAAGCTTTATTCGATTTTCAGGTCAAAAACCATAAAAGAGTACCCACATTACAATACACTGTTAAAAATGATCTTAAATCGTCCACATTAGAAGAAGAAACTAAAATCAGTTGGCACTGAATCCTATCAATTTATATAATGTGATTTCAATTGCAGATGGTTTTCCTGCACCTAATTGTACTTTTTTAAAATAGGGCAGGAGAGTCAACAACGTCCCAGGGCCTTAAGTCCTGCCTCCAATGGCTGCCCCTCACCCCTTTCAAAATAAAAAGGGCTTATGGGATTAATGTTTTGCTAATCATACTTGATAGAACACACGTTCAACAGTGGTTTCTTGAATCTTAGTAGTTATTTAGGAGCAGTACTTGCAGATCAAGGCGTAAAGTTAATCAGCAGAGGTAAGCCTGTCTGAATAGCCATGTTTTCAGAAATTTCCGAAACAGCTTGAAATCTGTTTCATGGTGAAGATGATCTGGGAGAGAGTTCCATAATGATGGTGCCTCTACAGAAAACCTGCACCCACTCAACCTCTTTTTCTGATATCTTGAAATGGTCAAGAAATTGGAATATGATGATCTTAGAATATGTGAAGAGGCAACCTGTTTGATCTTCTAGGCCTCAAATCAGAGTGTCGTTCCCCTTAAAGCCTAAATGTAAGGCTATAGGTTTAGAGTTGAATTCACCGTTTTACCGTTAGCCGGAAAAGTTGCTGCAGCACAGAAGTAATGCTGGTGCTTCTTTGAAGTTCTTGTATTAAGCAAGCAGCTTCTTTTTGGAATGCTCAAAATGACCATGTCACCAGGATTAGGATCTCATATGGAAAACCTACTTATGCATTTCAGAAAAGTAGACATTGTAGAAGGTCCATGGTTCTGAAACTCTCATTGAATGGTTAACCTTTTCATCCCCATAACATCCTAGATTTTGAGCTATATGATGTAAAACCACCTGATTTGCATTGAATTTTTTTCTGAAAAGCAGGGCAAAATACACTGACATGCATGGCTAACAACAATAGCATTCAAATATAGCTTTTCACACTATTTAATTGGCAAACTACATATGGGTGGAGACGTAGGGGACACAATAAGTGGGCCTGAATTATAACCATTTGAAGACTGGGTTTGAAAAGAACAGCTCTTTAAATTCTCAACAACTTGATCTCTCTTTCTTAACAATATTATCCGTTACTGTAAAGTATACAGGCCATATTTGTTCAAGTCGTCCGAAAGTCGGAGCAGCTTTGGGCCAACACAGAAACATGATATGAATCCTGAAAAGTTGGGATCACTTCAGTAGTGTATTGATTTCCCTAAGTTACCTCATCTCCCTTTTGTTTGACCTTGTACCTGAATTGGAAAGCACACCCTTAAGAAAGTTGATGGTAACTCTGTGGAGGTGCCCCTCTGCACAACATGGCTACGATCGCGGCCCTGTAGAATTGGGTGTGGGGCATATCAAAGTGATTCAGTGAGTTAGAAGTTCAAGGGCTATTAGTTTGAGGATAACAGTATGGATTGCAGGATCTTTAAATTAAAAACTAACCACATTGTAAAATGGAGTGGCTGGTATTGGTTGCTAAGCCTGGGGGCATGCTTTTTCCAGTGGCAGTTTCCCGAGCTTACCCGGAGTTGAAGTCCACTACTTACAAACAAATGCAGATGTGTTGGCAGTTATTGCATGAAGAGGAGGGTCCAATATGACAATCTGTCAGTACACATCTGCACACCTGTGAGTTAGGACATGGGCAGTATGGAGTGGATTCTTTAATGAGCAGTACTGTCTTAGAGGAGGCAGCACCTGAGTTGCCAAGGCAGGTCATGCCGACTAGAAGGCGGCTTTCAAATTGCTACTACCATTATATGCAACTGATTTAAAACACACTTAAGAAATGAAAGCCAAAGCCTACAGGAGGCATAGTGTTGACATTAAGATACAGAGGTTAAGCTTGAGAAGAAGGAGTTGTCTTTGGGCAGCACAAGCGCATGTGATGGCTGAATCATTGAGATCCCAAAATAAAATATTTATACAGCGCCATTAGGAGGAGAGTTGTGAGACCCAGCAAGTTGGGTGCACCCTGCCCAGCTGCTTCTAAGCTCGTGTATGCTCTTTCCGACCTGGATAAATACAGGATTTTGAGGGGCTAAATATCTCCTCCCATTGAAAGCAGTAATAAAACCAATGACTCGTTGATCATCGATTAGATCAACCTCCAGTTTGTGTGAAGATCTCTGGTTCGGTATGTCAACCCACTGAGGTTTCTGACGTGTACTGCTATGCAGCTTTTCAGTAGTGCTACTGAGCATTACAGACCAATGGACATGTTTGACTTCAGTTTTTGTTACAGCAGGTAAAAGCCTTAGTCCTCAGTCATAGGGTCTCTACGCAGCCTGTAGGTTTTTGTAATGTATGCCTTTTGCTTTACTAAAGTAGTCGTAACTTCCCAATCCCAGTACTCCTTCATTCATTTACCCAGCTGCTTCTCGGCATATCTCTGTTAGCGCCCCCTTAGGTTTTATTTGTTTCACAGAGGCTGAAAGTAATTAATTGTGGTGAACTAGATACACATTGTATCAAGTCAGAGATGATTCTCATGGAGGGTGTTAAATATGATTTTTGAATATGTTGAAGATACTCATCATTTTTTATGTTGTTGAATATAGGACGTCAGCTGCAATGAAATTACGCTTTTACCAAGGCAGATAGGACGGCTCAAATCTTTGAGAGAGTTGAATATCCGAAGGAATTATATCCGGGACTTACCACCAGGTAAGATTCCAGTGCGCTGTGCATGGTTTCTTATCGGAATGTACATTGTGAATCCCATATGAAGCTTTCTGCATATTCACAAACAGAGCAATGCTTTGCTTACAGTGAGCAAAAAAGTTATGAAGAGAGCCTGTTTTTGAAGTTCATGTTGTAGCAATGCAAGTTCTACTGTGTGATCCTGCGGTCACAAGGGGAGGGGTGTGCATTTGGACGAGCAGAGGTATCCGCCTAGCAAGAAGTCTTCTTTACCTTAAACAACAATGTATGTATTATTCATGTTCAATGTAATCTTCCATGCAATCTTGCTCTTAAACTCTAATCACCCCATATGTCTCTTCCTTTACTCTCTTGTATCTCTGTATCCGGATTTTTTTTCCTTCTTCTGTTTGTGCTCATTCTCACAAAAAGCTAATTTCTTTTTATTGCCATTACTGGTTTCATTAAATTATTTCATCAGGATCATTTTTTATAGAACTAAGTGAACAGTTTGGTGTATAACACAGAGAGGCAGGCGAGGAAACTAAGGTAGGCTGGCACACACATCAGGCCAGGAAACCGAGAGCTGGAAGAAATGGACGAGTTGTTCAGCTAATACCCTTAGGTTCTGTAAAGATTCCAAAATGTGCCTGTCTTTCACAATTTGAGTGCGGACAGCCCAAACTCTAGCCCAATTGCTCACGTGGGATTGTTTTCTTTAAGTGATATCGGAATCACATTCAAGACACTTATGTACCATTTAACCTCCAACTAGACTAGAGAATGTTTTCCTTGACATTGTTTAGTATATTGGGAATTAGGTGATAGCACGTATGAGTTGATGCATTTGTGGATTGCATGCCCTTTCATTTAAACTGTGTAAAATAGCTGATAATTTTATGTAGGGAAGTGCAATAACGTTTTTGACTCACTGACTACCTGCTTTGGATTGCTCCCTAATCCCAGGAGAAATAGAGTAATTTTGCACCACGTAGCCCAATTGATCTATTCTCAAAAATGTTGACGCCCCCTGCCTCCAAAATGATAGATAAATGAGAAATATGCTCTGCTGCATAGATATCTGTTATTGAAATTACATAAACCTGACAAACTCCATCTTCAATAGTTTAACTTAAAGCTCTTAAGATCAACTTTTTCTGAAGCCATTGTCTCCTTTACGTCAAAAACGTATTCACAGCATGTTCAGCATCTAGGAGTAATACATTTTTCTGAGTGCATGTTATAAACTTAATCACAGGAGACTGACCCATGGCATCACTCTACTCCCAAATTCCAGTACTTCCACCCACTTGATGCACTCCGCTTGAACGCTCTACCACTAGATATTCGTGCACACCACCCCACTCTAATATAAATATGTACATTGCACACACCTGTGCTTAAATAACTGTAGAAATGTAATTTAATCTACATCTGTGTATGCCTTCACCATCAGTATTCATGAAATGACAGTTTATCCAGACTTAGCTGCTGCTCTTTGTATTCTGTGTTACCTAACTCACTCTCATAACTCTTTGAGCTCTCAGCATTACAATTGTAAATTAGTACTGATAAAAATACCATTGACATTAAAACCAATAAAACCTAGCAAACCACAAAAAAAGAATTAGTATTTTTTAGTTACATAACTCTGCCATGTGCGGAATACAAGTGTCCCCCACCCTTCACGCAAATATTTGCAAATACAAACGCATACCTTTTTAGTTGAAAACATTATGTAGAAAAGCAGGTGTCGTACCACAATGTGTATTTGAAGATTCTTTTTCCTTAGAGGCCTACTTTATAAGTCAGTGGGCAAGGTCTCAGACTTATGGCTCTATTAAATCTATTAAAATGCTTCAGCTTGAAGCACCTAACAGAATGACAACAGATGTTTCTTTGTATACCTCTGTGGCAGACATGCTAGTGTGCTCAGGCCTATGATGTGGCATTTGAGGTGCTAAGGATACCCATGTCAGAATCTCAAAGGGTTCACTGTATAACGTTTTGTGCACCAACATATGCGGGCAGGTCAAATTTCGTTCGCATCCTGGAAAAAAAACCCATAATAATGAAAAAACAGATGGCCTCTTTTCCACTGAAATTGGCGCAGCAGGAGCAAAAAAATGAATGTTATCATCCACTGATTTCTATCCCTGAGAAGTACAGAAATGAAAAAACATTAATCAAATAGTCTTGGTCGCAAAATGAATTTTGGGTGATCTCCATACCCTACTTCCAATCTGGTCAAATTTGGTTTATGCAGAGTAAACCACATGTTATACATAGCCCAAAAGTCGTGCTACTGACTAAAGAGGTCTGTGCATTGTGTGAACGTTAATTTAATGCAAGATTTTCCAAAAACAAAAACAATTAAACTTGTTTCTCTTGCCAGAACACGTTGCCTGTAGTAAAAGGCTGCTACTGTTGTTGTAGGCACTGAGCTGGTTAAATTGGCTCATAAGAATTAAGAGACTTTCTAAGATGAGCTCTGCGTTCCTCAAAATTCTGTATTTATCAAAATATTCCCACAATATCACAGCCGTTCATTATAAAGTATAATGTTTGTCCACTATTGGCGATATAAACACTCGAGGTGGTGATGCGGATGAGGATCTGGTGTTTTGGCCAGAGAAGCGGACTTTGGAACTGCAGACCCAAGCTCGAGTCTGGTGGTTCACCATCCTGGGATTTTCGGGAAATGTTATCTTTGAAATTGAATCCTTTAAAAATTAAGCAGCTGGTAGAGAACAAGTTAAGAAAACATAAACTTTTTAAAAAAACAATACACAGTTTTACATACATTTTTTTATATATATTTTGAATTATGAAAGATATCGTTGACAAACACAGCAGTACGCCTACAATCCTGGGGCCGGCTACGTATATACTTAACACCTTTGCTGCGGCGGCAATTCTGCCGCAGCGCTATGGGGGAGGGGGGTCACGAGGCGCTCCCATGCTCGTGACGGAACCGCTCCGTCATGAGCCCCGGGCGCGCTGTGCTTGTGACGGAGCGGTTCCGTCATGGCCCCGCCCACTCAATAGAACACGCCGCGCCAGCGCAAAATCAGTGCCGCGCAGGCGCGCCGAGCGGGCCATGGCGGAACCGCTCTGTCACCAACACAGCTTGACCGAGGCTGGTGGCGGAGTGGCTCCGTCACCAGCATGGAAGGGGTTAAGGCACGACTCACAGCAGCGCTACCCACATCCCGGAGGCCCGGCAACGTTGTTCTTAAAAATTGCAGTGCCGGTCAATATACAAAGCGTGTTCGCTGCGTGTCAGTAATGTTAAATGAGTCTCAAAAACACATTTTTAAAACAAAACAATCAATGAGGTGTCAGCTCAGTCATTTGCCGTCAGAACTCTAACAGTTGTGCATAAACACGATAATGAGGCTCTGATTCTGTCGCTGATTCACCCCAGATCCCCCCGCCATCTTCATGTCTCTCCACTAAATTTTGCCTTCTTTTCCAGCTCTACTTGAATCTGATTCAGCATTTCCCCCTGCCTGCGGAGCGCATCCTACCCCACAAAGTTGCAATCACCTCTATGGCGCTGGGATGCCGATTCCACTTCCACCCCTGTTGTTGTCTCTGCAACAGTACCCCCTCCCCCACCTTTCAGGTTTGTGGTGTAGAGTCCCCAGAAGTTCTTCGGTCTTCACCGCGGAGGGAGTAGTTCAGTGACATTTTCTGATTGTGTGCAGCAGTATAGTACATCGCGTGACTATTGCGACACTGTATGTAAGGGTCCCCTTAACCAACACATTGTTACTCTGCGCTTCGCCATCAGCAGGCCTAAGTCTACCAATCTACGAGCAGCCTTTGGCAATTTTTTAGAGTAGCCCAGCAACGCCACCACCGGGTCAGGGGGATCTCTAACTCTGCAATAGAGCTTATCTTACGGAATATGTTTTCCCAGAATTGAAAAATCCCTGGGCAACCCCACGCTAAGTGTATAAAATCCACCGTCTGGGAACGACATCTGTCACAGGCTGCGTCTTCTCGCAGTCCATACCTGTGCAATCTCTCTGGCGTATAGTACACTCTATTAATGTTGACATCATGAACAGGGCGATGAAGGAAGGCATTTTTCCCCAGCAGTGGAAGAATGCTGTAGTAAAACCTTTGCTTAAAAAGCCTTCTCTGGACCCCGGGGTGTTAAAAAACTTTCGCCCCATCTCACTGCTCCTGGCTCCCGCAAAGATGCTCGAAGCCCATCTGAATAAACATCTGGCTGCATTTGTGGAGAGCTCGGGCTGTTTGGATCTCTCCCAGCATGGTTTCAGGAGGGAACATAGCACCGAGTCTGCCCTCACCATAGTGCTGGACACTATCCGCACTAGAGTTGACGAGGGTCAGACCTCCCTCCTGATCCTTCTAGATCTCACAGCGGCCTTCGATACCCTATCTCCCGTGGTGTTAACATCTCGCCTGAGGGAGATTGGGGTCCGCGGGCCTGCTCTGGGACTCCTTTCCTCTTTTCTCGACCATAGAGAACAAAGGATAATGCTGGGATCGTTTCTATCTCCATCCCTGTCTGTGCAATGCGGGGTCCCTCAAGGGTCAGCGCTTAGTCCTACCCTTTTTAATATCTACGTGACCCCCCTTGCCAGACTCATTAGATCTTTTGGGATGGAGGTAGTTTCCTACGCGGACGACACTCAGATCCTAGTCTCTCTCTCCCAGCCAGCTACGTCAACTGCCGCCAATTTTAGATCTTGCATGGAGGCAGTTGGCCAGTGGATGATCCACAACTCACTAAAACTGAATGGGGAGAAGACGGAGGTGATGGTCTTTGGAGGAAAGGAAACGATCTGGTCGGCGGAGTGGTGGCCGAACTCGCTAGGCTTATGCCCCGAGCCCACCTCGTCAGCAAAAAACTTGGGAGTTATGATCGACCCCACCCTTAGTATGTGCCAACAGGTCAACAGGACTGTTTCGACCTGCTGGGGGATTATCCACATTCTAAGGAAAATCAGGCACTTTTTGTCACCCCAGGCAAGAAAGCAACTTGCTGTCGCTCTCTTGGGCTCGCGACTGGATTATTGCAACGCGCTGTATGCAGGACTGAACAGGAGTCATCTACAGCGCTTGCAGGTGGTCCAGAACGCGGCAGCGAGATTTGCTCTTGACCTACCGAAACGTGCCTCTGCCACCGAAGCTCGAAAACAACTTCACTGGCTCCCCGTTGAGTACCGGATCTTTTTCAAATCAATGTGCCTGGTGTATAAAGCCTTAGCTAAATCCAGCCCTACAGGCATGGGATCCATTCTTTCTCAGCATAACCCCAGTAGAAATCTTCGCTCCAGTCACAAACTTCTGTACCTCGTGTCAGAAAAGCAAGATGGGGAGGTAAGGCCTTTTCCTTCCTGGCACCTAAATGGTGGAATGCCCTCCCTTTGGAAGTAAGATCCCGCCCCTCTCTGCAAACCTTTAGATCCGCGCTAAAGACTCACCTTTTTACACGTGCATACCCGTAATGGTGCTCTGCAAATTTTGTTGATTGGTTTTGATAGGCGCCTTGATACCTTCGGGTTTAGTCTGCGCGTTATAAGTTGCATAATAAATAAATAAATAAATAAATATTAATGTATATGAAATGTATCAGCCTGTGCTTGTCATGCAGAGATATGTGCCTCATGTTGGTGCAGCAGTATGACCACATGTCGTCATCAATTGCTATGTCCAAGTGAGTGAGTGGAGTGGACTGGTGTGGCTCACTGGTTAGAGGCGGCAGACCCGGGAGCAGATGACGGCCCGGGACCAGGGTTCAATTCCCGACGCGGCAGGGTCGTGGACCAGGGTCAGCGGACTCGATAATTCTCACCTCGGTGCCTACTCTAACCAGGGATCACACTCGGCAACTCTGGGCATTAGCTTGCCTCATCTCCACATCGGCCCCCCACCCCCATACGCCAGGGATGCCTAGTTTCACCTTGGAGGTACCCAGTAGGGACCATCTCACAGGGAAAGCCGGGACGGGTTCCCCAGCGGTCTATTGCGCAGAGATACTCCTTCGGGGGTCGATTCTAGCACATTAGAAACCTTGAATCAATCAATCAATCAATCAATCAAGTCACGTTGCCAGGCCAGCCTGGCTTTGGTGTACTGATTGGCCCTCTGGGACATTGCCAATTTATATATATTGGAGACTAGTTTGCAGGGAGATTTAGTTTTAATGAGATACAATAGTTCTCGAACCTCAGGGGGCTCGCCCATGTCATTCCCAAGTTGTTGTCGCAGTGCTCTGTGCACTCTGTGGAACTGGAAACACTGCAGCAAGGTAGGTGCTTCTATAGCGGTCGTGACTTTGTTTAATGTTTTAGCAACGCCATCTGAAAACAGGTCTTCCACCTTGTGAATGCCCAGCGCTCGCAGAGCTCGTACTTCCCCCTGTATCGCTGCAGGGGATCAGCCAGACTGCCCAGTCTGTAGGTATTTCCGGTATTGCCGGTGTAATAAGCTGTGCCAGTCATGCCGCGTCGAGTTTAGGGAATCCAGAATCCCAGTTCTGTGATCCGCCGGCTCAAAAATAATGGCTGGGAGGGGGAGAGGGTCAGCGAACAGCCTCTAAAGTCTGAGATATGGTATGTATCTGTACCGTGAATCCAACTGTGTGCTTGTTCCCCCGTGCCGCCCTATAATACAGCTCTAGATCAGGAGCACCCAATCTCCCCAGGTGGTATGGCAATGTGAGAACCCGCTATTGAACACGAGCCTGCTTGCTCGCCCAAGCAAGCCTCACCAGTGATTTATTGAGTCTGGTGAAAAAGGAGCGTGGTAGGACTATCGGTATATTTGTAAACAAAAAGAGGAATCTAGGTAGCACTACCATCTTCACGATGGAGACCCTACCGATTAGCGACAGCAGCAGCCCAATCCAAGTTTCGACATCATCCTCTAGTTTTGCTATCGCTGTCCCATAATTTTCTCTGAAAACAATTTCCGAATCTGTGTGCAATCTGATGCCAAGGTACCTAACCGAATTGGCAGACCACAGTAGTGGGTACTCCATCTCAAATGGTGAAGTGGACTGAGTGAGCGGAAAGGCTATGGAATTAGACCAATTGACCTTTAACCCAGAGAGCGCCACAAAGTGTACCACCTCTCGCAGGACTGGGGAGAGATTTTTTCGAGGTCCCTCACGTAGAGCAGGGTGTCATCCTCGTACGTTGACACCACAATTTCGTAGGTGGGGAATCGGACGCCCCTGTGGCTGTGGTATTCCCTGAGTGCACACGCCAAGGGCTGAGCAATTAATGCATATAGCGTCGGTGACAAGGGACAGCCCTGGCGTGTTCTCATGGTGATGGGGATAGCGTCTGTGACCAGGTCTCCCAGCAGGATGTGTGCGGACGGGGTATTGTTTAACACCCTAATCATTTGCAAAAAGACAGGGTCAAGTCCCAATCTGGTCAGCACGTGCCGCATAAAGGGCCACCCTACCGAGTCTAAAGCCTACTCCATGTCCAAGAAGACAGCTTTTGTGTCCTGTCGAACATGTTGCATTGTGCCAAAGACCGTGCGCAGATTATAGGTAAGGTTTCTGTCGGGTAAAACCCTGCCTGTTCCGGGGTGACTAGATCCAGGGTCAAAAGGGCCAAACAGGTAGACAAGATTTTCGCGAACAGCTTAGAGTCCACATTTAGCAAGGATAGAGGCTGGCAAGATCCACATTCCTCCGGGGGTTTACCTGGTTTGGGAATGGCTACTAGAAAGGTTTCTCTCATGGATTGTGGCATCTGTCCCGTTACACACATATCATCAAACAACTCTGCTATGTGCGGGAGCAGAAGTTCTATGAAGGTCTTATAAAAGTTCACTGTGAGTCCATCCGTCCCTTGGGCGCTATTCGCCCTCATTCCCATCAAAGCATCAAGAATATTATCCTTTTCTATGGGAAGATATAGGAACTCTCTGTGCGTGTTGGATAGGAAGAGTAACTTAATGTGCTCCAAATAATCTAGTATTTCCCCATCCATATCCGACAGGCGTGAAGTGTACAGGCTAGAGTAGTATTGTTTAAATCTATTAGCAATATTCAATTCAATTCATTTTGCTTTATTCGATTTTGGTTTAAAAATCATAAAAGCGTACAGTTAAAAACAATCATAAAAACATACATACATTAGCACAATATCTGTAAGTAAAAAAAAAAACATACACCCAGCCTGTGTGGGTAATTTTCTTGTTAATTACACATATTTCAAAAGATAGCATTCCTAGTTCTATCGTTACAAAAAAAAGAAGAAATTGTCCCATAGTATAAGCAAATTAATAGCGCTTTCCACGCTTGTAACTATTGTACAGTGGTTCCGGCATGTTGAAAGCGGAAGGGCTACTACCATTCCATACACAGGCGCTTCTACCCATCAGATAGTTGTACCTTGCCTTTGGTCTTGAAGGGGAGATGTATTGCGCCCTAGGGTAAAAGTCATGTAAGTCCCAGGTGGATATAGGGCCGTCTCCTTCTTGAGGCTGCCAAGTTTGTAAATACGGGACAACGTGTCTGTTCCTAAATTTTACTAACACTAGATCACCGGGAATGTCCTTTGGGAAGGAGCCTAACCAGCCCACCCTTCTAACACTCAATATTCGTCCATCAAGGTCGGGTGGCAGGGGTCTATTATTTGCTAGCCAAAACGTAACCTTGTTGAGTAAGTCTTGCTGTCTTTCGGGTTTACCATATGGGAGTGCTGGTACTCCCGCCAGGACAGACACAAATGGGGCAGCCTCCGGGGGTAGGTGTATATGGGGTACCTTTGTAGTCTCTGTTCTAGCAAGGTTGTGCTGCGTTGATATGGGTTTGGAAGCGACCTTTGGAGCTTTTGTGACTATTGTATCAGAGGCTAGCAACTGAATTTGAGCACTTTTGCTTATTGTAGGTGACTTGGTCTCTTTAAAGGCAGCTGATGGCTGAGAGCGGTTAGATGTTTTGATAATTTTGGTGGGTGGGAAGCTATCCTTAATCATTTCTTCTATTCCCGTCAGCCTATCCCCTAGAGTGTTAATTTTTTCCAACAAGGGTGATAAGAGGGATTTGACCAGTAGTTCAATCTGGGACAGTAAAGCTAGCTGGGAAGGAGGCACTGTCTGGTCAAACTTTGCTGCTGTTTCTATGGTTAAGGGGGAATTATTAGGAGTCAATGAAGATGAAGAGGGGCTTAGGCACAGTTTTTGTAGCTTTGGGTGGTTCCCGTTTTGTTTAACCCCATCGCGCTTCCTTTTAACACAAGAGATCTGTGGGAGTACTGTGCTTTGAGTGTTAACTTTTTTAGGTGAGAGGGGAGATTCCCGCGGGCAGTCATTAATAGGTAATGTACAGCCACTAATTGTGGTACAGGATGGAACACTGTTTTGTTCGTTTAACAGTTCCAATGGGACGTACCTGGATTTACATAGATTATTTAATTCCTCCCACAGTGCGAGGCATTGCGCAGTGCCGGCTGTTTGTGAAGAAGATTGTATGCTGGGTGTGGTGGGTGTGCTGACTATGGACTGGCGAGAATCATTTTCTTCTGTTTCATCAGGAGTAAGGACTGTTGTCCTATTAAAGTGATAGTCTAGTGTCCCTTTGCAAGATCCCCTCTGTGAGGAAGCTTTTTTGGTGACCCCTTTCTGAGTCATATTGTAATTTAGTTATGAGTTAGCTGTATATAGGGAATACGGCGTAATAACACAGTCTGAGTATTTGTACAAGAAAGTTCAGGTCCATTGGTAAGGTCAATAGGTGGGTATAGAAAATATAAGAGTATAAATCTATCTACCTCCTCTTTAGTGCGAGCCAAGGGGGGTGGCCCGTCCCGGCCTCCTCAGGCCTCTGAGGGCCGTAGAGGGCCCGCCCTTTGCCCGGGCTTCGCCTGGCGCGGCCCGCGCGCTCCAGCGTTGCAGGGGGTAGTCCTTCATTATCAGCGCCTCCGGGCGCACACTGATTGGCTGTGGCGGCGTCCAGCCGCTAGGGATCTTGGGGTATGTGGTTCCCTCTCCCGGCGGCCGCGCTGCGATGTCCTGGCAGCGGCGGCAATGGCGGGGCTGGAGGATTGCTCGGACCCAGGAACACAGGGCAGAAGGTAATGGGCAACTCTGTCTGCAAAAAACGCCTCCCGCTTCTGTAAGGGTAGTCCGTCCTTATCAGCGCCTCCGGGCGCACACTGATTGGCTGTGGCGGCGTCCAGCCGCTAGGGATCTTGGAGGATGTAGTTCCCTCTCCCGGCGGCCGCGCTGCGATGTCCTGGCAGCAGCGGCAATGGCGGGAATGGCGGGGCTAGAGGATTGCTCGGACCCAGGAACACAGGGCAGAAGGTAATGGGCAACTCTGTCCACAAAAAACGCCTCCCTAGCAATATCCACTTTCTCAGGGAGTAGGTTGCCCTCCTCCGATTTAATTGCGGTAATGGCGGTCTTGCCTTGTCTGGCTTTCAACATATTAGCCAGGACAGATCCCGGCCTGTCTCCCTATCCATACGCGCGCGCCAAGGCATATTTACCCAAATGCTGCACTTCGCTGTCCACCGCCTTATGATACTCCTCTAGCAATGCCTTCATTACCTCTGTGGACTCCCCATCCATCCTGGACTGCTGACTGGCCTCCAACTCACCCAATTTGCGCTCCAGAGTCAACAGTCTCTGCCGAATGTCACAAAGCACCCCTGAGTGTTTAGACATGGCCACCCCCCTAATGTTCACTTTGAAAGCCTCCCATACCATCTGGAATCTGTCCACTGATCCAATATTAGTAGCAAAGAATGTTTCTACCACTTCTGCAATCGTTTCTTTAAGGAGGGGGTCTAACAGTGAATAAGGAGGGAAACGCCATGTGAATGAATGAATAGTCTTCTTAGGGGTGGACAAGACCATTAGGATAGGAGAATGATCCGACACAGTGCGAGGCAGGACCTGACAAGAACGGATCTGGTGACGATACAAGCCAATAATCAATACGTGTATGTAGGTTATAGTAAGCAGAGTAGTGTGTGAAACCACCCTCCAAAGGGTGGAGTTCTCTCCATACATCAATGAGATCCATGCTTATCATAGCCCTTTTTACAGCTCTGACTGCCGTCACCGGCCTCCTCAACGGGCCTTCTGATCTGTCTAAGATCAGGTTCCTGACCAGGTTGAAGTCACCACCCCAAAGTATTTGTGTCATCCCACATCCACGCACAGCGTTAGTCAATGTGGTGAAGAACTCCGGCCAGTCATAGTTGGGGCCGTAGACGTTAACCAGAAGCAGGTCAAGCCCCCTACCCTGACAGCTGGACATCACAAACCTGCCGCCCGTATCTGCCGTCAGCAGTCGCTGCTTGTATTCGGACCTGGGGTTGACCCATGTCATTACTCCCCTTGCGTGAGTTGTGAAGCCCGCAGCATTAACGTTTCCCACAAGGCCTCTGGAACGCATCTTCGGGCTCTGCAGTGGGAGGTGCTTCTCCTGCAGGAAGGCAATATCTTCATTATTTCTACTGAGACAGTTCAACACTTTGCACAATTTGCGATGGCCATTAACGCCCCTCGCATTCCATGAAAGTGCTCTGAGGGAATCTACAGGTCTCTGGTGAGTGGCCTCTCTAGTCGTTACCATCCTGTCTGTCGTGCGTAACGTGGCGCCCTAAGTCCTGTGACTGACATATGTACTGTGCAATTGACAACAATATGGCTGACCTCTCTAACCTCCCAACAATAAACAGTGTCCCCACTCTTCCTCCCCTCCCACGGCTGACCACCAACAACTCAGTCGCGCAGCATCCCTTATAGGGACCTCAAACACCACCCCCAATCAGAACTTCCTCCTGTTAATGACCATAACTGCATGGCACAGCCAGATTTACCCAGTATGTTTTGTCTAATGCCTCCTAGCTTAGGGCCTGTAGTACCTCTTAATACACAGTTGTATAAGGCTCGACAGAGCACATTTCCCCCTCTACCCCTACTTCCTAATCTCTCTGTTCTTGCCCCTGTACTTCATGATGTTGTACTTATATCTACCTTCACTGGCATTCCCCTCACAGCTTTTATCTCAATCAGTGCTCTCCATGGCTGCCTTTTTGGATGTTTATGCAGGGGTTTAGACTAGTCCTGTACATGTTGTTGCCTGCCACAGCCATTACGTTTCTCTCCATTAACTGTTAATCTTACAGACCAAATCATCTCCAGTTTTTCTTCTCTCCTACATGCTGTTTCTATCAGGTGGATTCACCATGAATGCTGACTTCATTTTTGCTCCTCCTGTTGTCCAGCTGGTGCCAGCACAGCTTCAACTGTTTTCCTTCTACAGGCCTGATCCACACCTTAGATGCCAGATCCACTAAGATTTTTACTTGTCGTAAACAGTGGCGGCTGCTATTATTGCTTAGTAGTGAGACGGGGAGGGAGGGAATAAAACCGAAAACTAAACGCACAACAAAAAATAATTAAAACCACACCTACTTGTCGCACCGACAGCCGCAACGCTCCTTCCCCTTCGATCCTGGACTCCGACTGCGCAGGCTCCTAGATGCAAAATCCTAGCGCTTCCCTCATGCTGGGAATGTTATTCCCAGCTTGAGAAAAGTGATGGGATTGGTCTGAGCAGCTTCGTTTGCCACTCAGACAGTGCATTGGAGCCTGGGGTGTAATTCCAACCTGGCTGTGCAACAGAACCGGGTTGGAGAAACATAAGTGTGCATGTTTGTTTGGCCGGCCTAGGACAGTCGGCCAAACACATATGCGCACTTAAGTGCTCACCACTCCTCGCCCTGCCATGCCTCTTCAACATGATTGCCTGGCCCCGCCACGCTGAAGCTTCGAGTCATCAGCTGCTAGGGAAAAATAAAATGTTAATAAAAAAGCTTTTATTATCTTTATTTTTCCTCTTTTAGCAGGGGGCGACGCTCCTCTGCCATTACTTTGGAGCTGCCTCTAGTCCTAAACCCTCCAAATCAGTCTATCAGAGGGTTTGAGTTGGATAAAAAGCGTTCTTAAATGAACAAACACATTTCACGATACGGAAAACGTGTTCCAAATCGTAAAATGTATTTAAAACTGCTTACCGTTTTTGGTCATTGGAAGGGGTGTGCTTTAGGCATCCCTTTCAAATACCGAATCAGTACCCTATGTATCAATAGTTTTCATCCATAATTCTGATAACTTACAGACTCCCAAGCTGGGGTGACAACTAATTTGTAAAGGGGTTAGGAGCCCTTCCCCTTTGCATAATGGAGTAGCAGTTTCAAGGAGAGTGGGCAGTGGTTTAGGGGCCACTCAGTCA
The DNA here is from genome assembly GCF_964263255.1 of Lissotriton vulgaris. NCBI lineage: Eukaryota > Metazoa > Chordata > Amphibia > Caudata > Salamandridae > Lissotriton > Lissotriton vulgaris. Next base: position 1,141,844,286 of record NC_141696.1, on the reverse strand, counting down.
ACTCTCAATGACATTTTTCAAAACACGAAAAGTGTTTTGTTTAAAAAAGCAGCCCCATTTCCTTTAATGAAATCAGGCTGCTTTAAAAAAAAAAAAATTTTTTTAAAAAACTTTTCCGTTTTGAAATGCATCCACACAGACGTGGTGGTTTGCTGACCCTTGCCGGTCGCCGTTTTTGTTTTGGCTGCTATTAGGAGAGAGTTGCAATTTGTGATTTGACTAATGAATATTCATTAGGCAGGTCTTTATGCGACCCCCTCCAAATCACTATTTTATGAATTGACTTATTAGTACATAGGTCAGTACGCAAAATAATTTATTGGTTGCAAAAACTCGGTAAAAAAAGTGACTGCTTTTTGCAACCACATTTTTAGTTCATTTGCCTCCTGAAACATAAAATAAAATGAAAGCAATAGCATGGCTGCTTGTTGACCGTAGTAAAGGCCAATTGGAAACAGTAAGTTGGATATGGAGCAACGGCTTCTTGGTGGAAATAAGAATGACAGTTTGCTGCCAGTAGTAGAGAGTGTGTTGCCAGAATGGGACGTGTGCTAAACAATGCCACCGAGCATGAACCAGGTGTACTATCCCTTACTCTCAAAACTCAAGATTTCACTCACAATGCTGATACCATTGCCAGCCCGCAAGGTAGTCGCATGCAGCTCTTCCTTGGGCGACCCACAACAACATTGGTTGCCAGCATCAAAACAGAATGGGCCCTTAACTGAAAGTTTGAAAGAAAGGCCAGTCAATTTACTAAAAAGGGACGATGTATATAGTTTGCTTTTTCCATACGTTTTTCGGTCATCACTACTCACTGTAATGTATATCCTTCGTGCCAGCATCAGTTTTTAGGTCTCGCCTTTACCATTCCGCAGGAATGGGAAATGGGGAGAATTCAAGTCGGCTATTTTCTCTTCAAACCAAAGGGCTTTCAGCCCCGCGGTTTTCATGCTGTTCACGTGAACCACGTGATAACATGCACGCGCATTCAGGGCCAGCCAGCCCAGCACATCAAAGGGCTTCTCCTCCCCTAATTATTCATGGCCGGCCGCAGGCCGGCCGTACTTTCAGTTTCCCGGAACGCTTCTCCTCACCTAATTAGGGGAGAAGCCCTTTGATGTGCTTCACACCAATGCGCCTCAGTCATTCCTCTTGTTTGTATTTGCTTCCAGACTCCGATCTGCTCATATGCACAAGACGCTTTACACATTACACTCATCTGCCTGAAGTGGGAGTTTTAAACAAGCAAAGCTGGTCCTTCTGTACTTGCAGTTTCACTTCTAATGTGTGTTGTTATTTATCATGATTTTTAGCTGAGGTGTATCACGCTCGTTCATGAGTTTGATCTCTTCATACTGTGAAATGTTTTCTAAGTTGTTTTTGATTGTCTTACCGCTGGAGGTCTCCCTGTGCTACATTTAGCCTCTGACACATGCAACGCCACGCAACCACGCAACGCCACTCACACACACATGCAACGCCACTCAACATGCAACGCCACTCAACCACGCAACGCCACTCAACCACGCAACGCCACTCAACCACGCCACGCAACTACGCAACGCCACGCAACTACGCAACGCCACGGATGCAACGCCACTCACACATGCAACGCCACTCACACACACATGCAACGCCACTCACACACACATGCAACGCCACTCACACATGAAACGCCACTCAACCACGCAACGCCACTCAACCACGCAACGCCACTCAACCACGCAACGCCACTCAACTACGCAACGCAACTACGCAACGCCACGCAACTACGCAACGCCACGCAACTACGCAACGCCACGCAACTACGCAACGCCACTCAACTACGCAACGCCACTCACCTACGCAACGCCACTCACCTACGCAACGCCACTCACCTACGCAACGCCACTCACCTACGCAACGCCACTCACCTACGCAACGCCACTCACCTACGCAACGCCACTCAACTACGCAACGCCACTCAACTACGCAATGCCACTCAACTACGCAACACCACTCAACTACGCAACGCCACTCAACTACGCAGCGCTCACACATGCAACGCCACTCACACATGCAACGCCACTCACACATGCAACGCCACGCAACGCCACTCAACTACGCACACATGCAACGCCACTCACACATGCAACGCCATGCAACTACGCAACGGCACTCAACTACGCAACGCCACTCAACTATGCAACGCCACTCAACTATGCAACGCCACTCAACTACGCAACGCCACTCAACTATGCAACGCCACTCAACTACGCAATGCCACTCAACTACGCAATGCCACTCAACTACGCAACGCCACTCACCTACGCAACGCCACTCAACTACGCAACGCCACTCATCTACGCAACGCCACTCATCTACGCAATGCCACTCAACTACGCAATGCCACTCAACTACGCAATGCCACTCAACTACGCAATGCCACTCAACTACGCAACGCCACTCAACTACGCAACGCCACTCAACTACGCAACGCCACTCAATTACGCAACGCCACGCAACTACACGCAACTACGCAACACCACTCAACTACGCAACGCCACTCAACTACGCAACGCCACTCAACTACGCAACGCCACTCACCTACGCAACGCCACTCACCTACGCAACGCCACTCACCTACGCAACGCAACGCAACGCCACTCACCTACGCAACACCACTCAACTACGCAACGCCACTCACCTACGCAACGCCACTCACCTACGCAACGCCACTCACCTACGCAACGCCACTCACCTACGCAACGCCACTCACCTACGCAACGCCACTCACCTACGCAACGCCACTCACCTACGCAACGCCACTCATCTATGCAACGCCACTCAACTACGCAACGCCACTCAACAACGCAACGCCACTCAACTACGCAACGCCACTCAACTACGCAACGCCACTCACCTACGCAACGCCACTCACCTACGCAACGCCACTCACCTACGCAACGCCACTCACCTACGCAACGCCACTCACCTACGCAACGCCACTCACCTACGCAACGCCACTCACCTACGCAACGCCACTCACCTACGCAACGCCACTCACCTACGCAACGCCACTCAACTATGCAACGCCACTCAACTACGCAACGCCACTCAACTACGCAACGCCACTCAACTACGCAACGCCACTCAACTACGCAACGCCACTCACACAGGCAACGCCACTCACACAGGCAACGCCACTCAACTACGCAACGCCACTCAACTACGCAACGCCACTCAACTACGCAACGCCACTCAACTACGCAACGCCACTCAACTACGCAACGCCACTCACACAGGCAACGCCACTCAACTAGGCAACGCCACTCAACTAGGCAACGCCACTCAACTAGGCAACGCCACTCAACTAGGCAACGCCACTCAACTACGCAACGCCACTCAACTACGCAACGCCACTCAACTACGCAACGCCACTCAACTAGGCAACGCCACTCAACTAGGCAACGCCACTCAACTACGCAACGCCACTCAACTACGCAACGCCACTCAACTACGCAACGCCACTCACACATGCAACGCAACTCACACATGCAACGCCACTCACACAGGCAATGCCACTCACACAGGCAACGCCACTCACACAGGCAACGCCACTCACACAGGCAACGCCACTCACACAGGCAACGCCACTCACACAGGCACGCAACGCCACTCACACACACAACGCCACTCACACACACAACGCCACTCACACACGCAACGCCACTCAACTACGCAACGCCACTCAACTACGCAACGCCACTCAACTACGCAACGCCACTCAACTACGCAACGCCACTCACCTACGCAACGCCACTCACCTACGCAACGCCCCTCACCTACGCAACGCCACTCACCTACGCAACGCCCCTCACCTACGCAACGCCACTCACCTACGCAACGCCACTCACCTACGCAACGCCACTCACCTACGCAACGCCACTCAACTACGCAACGCCACTCAACTACGCAACGCCACTCAACTACGCAACGCCACTCAACTACGCAACGCCACTCAACTACGCAACGCCACTCAACTACGCAACGCCACTCAACTACGCAACGCCACTCAACTACGCAACGCCACTCAACTACGCAACGCCACTCAACTACGCAACTCACACAGGCAACGCCACTCACACAGGCAACGCCACTCACACAGGCAACGCCACTCACACAGGCAACGCCACTCACATAGGCAACGCCACTCAACTACGCAACGCCACTCAACTACGCAACGCCACTCAACTACGCAACGCCACTCAACTACGCAACGCCACTCACCTACGCAACGCCCCTCACCTACGCAACGCCCCTCACCTACGCAACGCCCCTCACCTACGCAACGCCACTCACCTACGCAACGCCACTCAACTACGCAACGCCACTCAACTACGCAACGCCACTCAACTACGCAACGCCACTCAACTACGCAACGCCACTCACACATGCAACGCCACTCACACAGGCAACGCCACTCACACAGGCAACGCCACTCACACAGGCAACGCCACTCACACAGGCAACGCCACTCACACAGGCAACGCCACTCACTCACACACACAACGCCACTCACTCACACACACAACGCCACTCACACACACAACGCCACTCACACACACAACGCCACTCACTCACACACACAACGCCACTCACTCACACACACAACGCCACTCACACACACAACGCCACTCACACACACAACGCCACTCACACACAAAAAACCACTCACGTTGCCAATAGGTCTCGCAGTACGACAGTTGGAGCCATTACAATTGCAAATAACAATGCCTTTCACTTTGGTTATCATTTTAAATACATAAAGGGCTTTGTCATTTACAAAACCAATAGCTCCAACTTTCCTACTGCGAGACCTATTGGCAACGCCAGTGCTTGATCATTGAATGGACTCCTTTGAAATAGTTTCTGATAAGTTCATCTCGAGTATTTTTATTTATAAGACCAATTATATGCAGCTGTGCATTACACTCATTAATCGTTGTTCTTTTTTCTTTTTTAGAATTGGTAGAGCTTCCTTTAGTTAAATTCGACTTTTCCTGCAATAAGGTTCTGGCCATCCCCATGTGTTTCCTAAGGCTGACACAGTTACAGGTTTTGGTGCTAGAGAACAACCCCCTGCGGTCCCCGCCAGCACAGGTAAGCACTTTGTAACTTTGCATACTCATTATGAATGGGGTGAGGTTAGGGGAAGAAAGCTGTGTTTGTTTTTCCTCTGTAAGAAAATGATGACTGTATGTAGGTTGTCCGAGACTAATTAACTAAACTTCTAAAGCAGTCTCGAAAGACTGACTCCTCAAAGCTCGGCGAGCTAATTAGCTGTCTTATTTCAGCACGCGTGTGTCTGTTATTGTAGGGCAGCCCGTATGCATACCTTAGCTCTCACTTTCAATCCAATCCTCCCGGTTCTGACCTCTTATTAAGAAACTAAATTTAGCCCCATGATATTTCTGTATTTAGTGTCTATTCCTTGCAGATCCTGTTTTCTGCTGACTGCATTCTCCTCCCAGTCCTGTCTCTGGCATGAGGTCAGAGGCCTGGCGGCTGCAGTTGCCTCCTCCTGCTTTCTAATGGCTCGTTTGCCTCCTGTGTATCCCCCCCTCCATCATTATCATTCACCTCCAAATTAACCTTTCATTGTCCCACCTCTCCCTACCTTGCTCCCTCTGAATGTATATATCTATTGGCTTATAGACAATGCTTCTGTTTATATATATGCATGCGTGCCTTCATACAAAAAAACAAAATAAGCATTGGCAAAGCCAAACAAGTCAGCCCCCCCAACGCTGGACCACTTGGCGTTGCCAGTGCTTGTTTAATTTCCCAATGGCACTACCGTTCAGAAGACAGTTCAGTCCAATGCCTGACAAGCGTAGGATAGCAAGAACACTCCCTCCCCATTTTTACTCCCAGTGTATCCCAGGTGTGCTGTTACTCTGCCCTTTCTTGGCGCCAGGTTAGCTTGCTCCTGTACTCGTTTCATTTGCTGTAAGTACCTTGGCTGTACTATATAAAGCCATTACAATACCACAAACAATATAAGACTCCAAACTGTTTCTTCTGCCATCAACGCCGCCGGAGTAAATGACAGTCGGGGTACTTCTGTGCCATCAACGATTATCAAAATGTCATTAACCTCTTACCAGCAAGGATCATCTCATTCAATGCTTTGTTTCTGTATTTTGTGTCTTCAGAACTCGAGGCCGCACCATCCCATTGCTGTAATGCATGCCATCAGGAAAGTGGGCGTGATCAGGCTAGCGCTCCTGTGCTTTTCCATCAGATATGGAAATTGGATCACGCTGATGTCGCCATACTGTGCATCATCAGCCTGTCCACTGTCTTTCCTGAGCTCTGTCAGGTCTTTAGGCGGTGGCCTCTGAAATATGGTTCCTGCCTGGGTCAGGTACAATGTCTGCAGAAGGTACAACATAATACAACTATCTATGAAAAAAACAAAGAGTAACACACGGTATTAAAAGTACTCAACAGGAGTAAAGCCGGATTTCATGTTGGGGCTGTGTATATAGAGTAGGCATTTTAATAGGGGTCTGGATGTCACTGGTATTCCCGACTGCCATGACAACTTGGCTTCAGCTCTTTCCAAGATGACCACTCACTTTTTTGAGGTGAAGCATGGAGTAACATTGAAGAATAATTCTGCCCTGTTTACTGGAGCTGGCAGTGAAGAGCATACGGTGAAATGTGATGGCTCTGGCGGCTTCCTGCCGAGGGTCCATTTCTTGAATGTACTATGCACCTGACCAGTAGTTTCCATCTCCACTACTTCCATCAGTAGTTTCCACTCGATAGCACTATGACAAAATGTAAACACTAATAATCGAGAAGATTTGGAATTCTAGAGCATATTTCATTATCCGTTTGAAAGATTGAGGTTTGTTTTGATAATTGTTTCTGTCGTGATTAAACCACACACACACACACTCTCTCTGGTCACAGCACAGAAACTGCACTTATCAAGGCCACTGAGGAGATCAGACAGTCCTTGAACACGGATGGCTAGGCCGCTCTGATCCTACTCGACCCATCAGCAGCTTTCAATACGGTCAACCAAGGGCTGCTGATTAAAGGTAGATTGGTGTGTCCTGCTCTGCCTGGAAGTTATTGAATTCCTTCCTATCTGGACGAGTTCAATCAGTTAGACTGGAGGGATTCATCTCCACAGGATTCTCTATACTTTGCGGGATTCCCCAAGGATCATCGATCAATCCTCTCTTGTTTAAAATATACATAATCCCGCTAGCTGAATTTATCAGATCATTTGGCTTCGATATTACGTCTTTTGCAGACAATACTCAAATTGTCGTCTTACATGCTTCTGATAGGGCAGTGGCTGAAAAAGTACTGTAGTTGCATGAGAGTAGTAGGCAACTTGATGGCTTAAAACTGCCTTAAACTGAACGCCTCCAAAACTGAGGTTTAGGTATTTGGAGCCTAGCCATCATTCTGGTCGTCCGACTGGTGGCCTGATGAGCTTGGACCTGACTTCTGCTAGGTGCGTCAGGAACTTAACAGTTTTTTTAATAACAAGCTCTCCTATGTTGATCAAGTAAACGCCGTCACCTCCATAGCATTCTTCACTTTAAAAATGTTTTTTATAAATTCTCAACTTCTTACCTGTTGACCTCCAAAAAACAATGGTCACTTCTCCAGTCATTTCTGAAACAGACTACTGCGATGTGCTCTATCTCAATGCTCACACACGTGTTGAACAAATTTCAAATGTTACAAAATATGGCAGCGCTGCTTCTAGCCAAGATCCCCAAATGTCAATCGGTGTCCCATTTCTTCGCTAAGATACATTGTTTTCAGGTAAAACAGAGGATACTATTTAAAGCCTTATGCATGGTATAGAAGGCCCTGCAGGGCACTGGTCCTGTTTTCCTGCAAAAATGCTTTTCGTGGTATTCCCCTTCTCGCACCCTTCGATCCGCATTGGCCAGACTGGTCGCAGGGATGTAGAAGTTTCATGCTAGGAGCCGCTAAAGCCTGGAAGGATCTTCCTAGCTCAACCCAGTCTCCTGGCCTCTAGGAAAGCTCCTAAGACTTAGTTTTTCATCTCCCAGTAACTCTGCTGTTTTATTCTTTCTCCTCTCAGCTGGTGTCAAGATGCCCCTATGGGCGCATATGAGTGCTTTATAAAAATTCATACCATAACTAACACATATATTATAACTCGGATGATGCTCACCAGCATTGAGCTGGTATTCAATGTGACCTACCCTGAAGGAAGCTATTATCAATCTCTTATGAAGATCTAATTATCAGTGAAACTAGAAAACAGTGTGATTGTACTATACAGAATATTAAACAATTTAATATTGCAGTAAAAGTACACTCAGAAGTAACCTTGGAAATAAATTGAAAAAAGCTCTGAGAGAGCAATTATAAAAAGGGCCAAGACTACCTAAAATGAGTAGAAGTATTGTGAGCTATTCTATTGATCTGCTTGTACTAGTGATGTGTTGCTTGTGTACAAACGTTTGTTTGCTTGCATTTCTGTTTTCAGTGTAAAGGGACAGTGGCTAAAAGTATATGCCAAAGAGGGACTGTGCAAGTTTGTTAAGAAGAAATTCAATTCCTCAATGCCTGTGTGTTTGACCTGGCATCTTTTGGCATGGTTTCCCCTGAATCTTTGCTTTCCGACCACCTGTTTTTGACTTTGTTTTTGCTAGCTTTAGGAGTCTATCTCTGATCAGCAGTGCTAAAGTGCTCAAAGTGCATGTGCTCTTATCTAAAATGTGATGACAATTGGTGTATCCATGTTGGGTATATTTTGTCCACTTATATGTCCCTAGTAAAGTGGTATACCATATACCCAGGGCCTGTAAACCAAATGCTACTAGTGGCCCTGCAGCACTGATTGTACCGCCCACAGAAGTAGTCTTTCAAACCTGACTCGGGCTTGCCACTGCAGTGCTTGTGGGCTCAGTTTACTGCCACCTCGACTTGGTATTTCCAGCTACTTGCCAAGCCTTAAAATCCCCTTTCAGTACATATCAGTCACCCCTATGAGAAGCCCTAGGTAGCCTTAAGGACAGGATGCTGCTTAAGTAAAAGGTAGGACATGTACCTTTTTGTTTTACATGCCCTGGTAGTGACGACCACCCAAGTTCGTTTTCACTACTGGGAGGCCTGCTCCTCTCATTGATTAACATTGGGAATTTTCAGCAAGTGCAGACAACCTGCTTCACCTAAACATGGGCTTCCTCAGGGCAAAATCATACAAATTATGATTTATTCTCTTTGTCTGTTCCACAATGTCGCAATCTAACACAGCGTTCTCATCAGTCTAACCAGCGTTTGCTGTTTCACTAAAGTCGATCTCAGTGGCGCTTCTATCCTTATGTAGAGTAAGCAGGTTTACAGGTTATCATAGGCAGAGAGTATACATGTAATGCAATGTTCAGCACTCAACACGCATCAAGGAAAGACGGGTGTCTGCCCTCCATGACTCCAATCACTGCATAATATCCAGCAAGGGGAGACTCCAGCAACGCTAGTCCCGAGACCGACTGCACCACTCTAATCCCCTGAAAAAGGCTCTGTGCCCTCTGGGACTTAAGAGGTCCCTGCTGCCCACCAGCGCTCTTGCGATTGGTCCTGAGCGGAGTGAATGGATCAGTCTCCCACAAATTTCATATGGTATTTTAACAGTAATAACTTTAGAAGCATTGTTTTGCACTGATCCGGGAAGAAAGTCTGTCCCGATCCAAAGCGTGGATCACTGGCATTTCCCCAGGGTAACCGTAAAGAGCCTACTGAAAGTGCAAGGGATACTATTTTCATACCTCATTGTGAAGTCTTTTTTTTGTGGCGTTTTCACTGTTTTTCTCTATCCACAACTGTTTTACACATTGCAGAAGAACGGGGCCTTTGGGCCTGGCGGCGCAGGGCACTCCTGAAATCCTCGAGTTCACCTGTCTTGTTGCACAGAGACACGGAATACTCTGTTGGCGTAGAAAACCAAGTTTATTAGCTGCAGCTAAGCTCAGTTGTCCAAGAGGTACACCAAGTAGGTTCTCAGGAGACTGCCACTTTACTCCGTGGCTCACAGTCTTTTATAGCAAACATACACCTGTACAAACATACACCCAATGCACAAAGTTTTAGCCAATCAGAAGAGTTTGAAAACAAGGTGTTGTGCAATCAGAATGCTCTATGCTTGCTTGTTTGTCTGTTATCCAGCCCCCAGAGTTAATCAATACTAGTACCCATGGTTCAGTGTTGCAATGGCAGGACATGTCTGTATGCTTCAAAAGAAAGGTTGTAAAATAGGAAAACACAAGCAGAGAATGGGGAAGGCCAAAAGATAAGATACGGCAAGAGAAGAATACTAAAGGCTATCAGATAGTTGATATAGAGATTAGACAGTCCAGACAATGATTAGTTAGGCCGGCTGGTGTCTGAGATGGGTTTCAAAACAAGGACGGAGGGGTTTTTTGACACGTTGCAATCCAAGGGGCAGAGACACTTCGTGAATCAAGCAGCCTGTGTAAAGGCAACACACAATGGCGGTAAATGTAAAATGGAGTCGAAATTAAAGAACCTCAGACCCTCCTTTTGCTATTATGCAGGCAATACACAAAGACTCACGCTAATCTGAATCAATGTCAATGGTCATGAGGTCGTCAAGCTGTTGCTGCAACATCATCTTCATAGCCTCTGTTTTCTGTGACATGGGTCTTGGGACACGCATAGTAGCACAAAGACCACAAATTTGCGGGACCACATTGCAAACAAAGACAACACGAAAAGATGATGGCCAAGACTACTCCAATGAAAGTCAATACCTTCCATTCCCATGTGGACAGTAGTCCCCAAAACCATCCCATCAGAGACCAATTTCCTTCGTCTTGGTGGATGGACTCAGCAATGTGGTGTAATTTAGAGATGGCCTGGTATACTGTAGGGGCGTTGTCAGGCATGTAAATTCAACAACTGGATCCGATCAATTTACAGACTCCACCACGATCTGCAAGAATGATGTCTAACACGATTCTGTTTGTAATGTCATAAGGCTGTCCGCCTGAAGCTCAGCAGTGATATTACCCAGTGCTCCGACAGTTTCATTTATTGTTGCTTCAACAACACGAATGAGATGCCTGATATTTCTACTATTGGCCATAGGGCCCCAAAATGGGAGGAATCCTTTAAGGAAGTTGCCTCCTTCTTGTCCTACTGTGTCTTCCAAAGTAATAACCCCTCTACCGTACCTTGTCTTGTGATGTCCCGAAGGAGCTGTATATGTCGGAGGGAGGAGAAAAGCCATATATCCTGAGAAATCGGCTGGTAGCCATGTATAGGCTCTGTCATGGCAAACAAAATATATTCCTTGGGACGCTACCAGTGGTGGAGACGTTCGGGATGTATAGATATATGTGATGTTACAAGTGCTCTTTCCCAATTGAGCCTTAGAACTTTGACCATTTCCTTGAAGACATACGTGACCTTGGTGGGGTACAGTATATATAGGTGGGGATCTTTTCCTTTTGGCTCTGTCTGTAAGACTAGTGACATAATGTGTCCCATTCCAATCAATGTATGCTTGTCGTTCGTCAGTGGGGAATTCATTAAATTTCTTATAATGTTTTGACATAACCACTATTCCTTTTATTAGTGCATCATGACTAACGTCAATTCCATCCCTATTTGGACCAACAGGATGTCGATGTTGGTTCTCATAGGCATTTGCAAACATAGAGGTGTAAGCCCCAGCAGATTCTTTTAGGGAGAAGGGTAGAACTAAATATGGCATTCCTCTATCTGTCTTATGGGGTAAAAGTCCACAAACCCAGCAATCGGTGGTATTGATCACCAATTGATGCTGGTGTAACAAATGAATAAAGGAATTGTTGAAATACTCCATTCTCCTAATTTGCTCATGGTCTGGTAGCGTATGAAATTGGTGTGGGGAAGCAGAAGTGCGAAAAGGTATGGGCTGAGAGGTAGATATAGGCACAGATGTTGGCTGCAAAGTGTGAGTAACCCAACCCACACAAGCTAATAAAACACATAGAAAATTAAAAACACATAATACTACGCCACATCTACTAAATAATAATTTGCAGTATTTCTTCCTCATTTTCATTCTTTTATCATTTTCTAATTCACCAGAATTCATCTTCTAAACTGTTGCTCGTGGCAATCTTCCTATCTCACTTAGCTGTGGTTATTAGCCGTCCTATGACACTGCAAGTCCTGCAGACCTATTGCCACTACTCAGGTCACAAACCAAGTCTCCTACCACGACCCTGCAACTTAAAATAAGATGAATCCAGTATCACATAGGGAAGAAAATATATACAATTCAAAATTCAAAAATACAATTTAAGAATGAAAATGTAATTCAGGAACAAAAGAAAAAGTTTCAAATGTCTTTGGCCACTCTAGGCCTCAAATTGTATCTGTCCTTGTTTGGCACAGTCTGGTTTTGGAAAAGTATCTCTGGATCAGTTGTATCTATTCTAAGACTCGATGGTACAGCTTCTTGCAAAACATCATCTTCTTTCTCAGTCTGAGTCCATTCTAGGTGTGCAAAGTACAAACCGAGGGACTCCCTCTCCTTCACAATCACCTACACCTTCGCGGACCCACTGATCATAAGGTAAAGGCAAGGTGCAATGCACACCATGGACCCAATTCTTTTTCCCAACAACTTTCACGGCTGTATGTGTGGTCAATAGCACTTGTCTCGGCTCTCGCCAGCGGGGTTCCAAATTCGTCTTCCTTTGAAACTTTTTAAGGCACACCCAGTCCCCAGGTTTGAGGGTGTGCCCAGGATCTGAGGAAGCGTGCGGCAAGGTGTCTTGTACCTGCTGATGAAAAACACGCAATTTAGTGGTGAGGTCATGCAAATAGTCAATCAACATTTGGGTATTCTATGTCAGAGTACTTCTTTGGTCTATGAACACCCCAGACATTAGCCGGGCGCCCAAACACAATCTCATATGGGCTAAGTCCCACACGAGAATGAACAGCTGTTCGAGTTGACAAGAGGGCCAAAGGTTAAGCATCGGGCCAAGCAATACCCGTGCTGGCCTGTATCTTCGCAGGTTTAAGCTTGAGAGTGCCATTATAGCACTCTACCAAATCTGCTGACTGAAGGTGGTTTGCCGCATGGAATTTCTGCTTAATACCAAGACCTGCACATACTTTCTACATGATTTGACCCACGAATTCACTTCCGTCGTCACTTTAGACAATTCGAGGTAAACCAAACCTCGGGAAGTATTTTAGAAGGACCTTGGCTGCAGACAAAACAGTATTATCCTTCGGGGGGTAGGCCTCTATCCATCTAGAAAAGGCACACACCACCACAAGGACATACTTTAGGTTGTTGCATCTCTCCATGTGAATGTTGTCTATCTGGAATACCTCAAAAGGATACGTTGGAGGAGCAAAATGGCCTGCTGGGGTTGGTGTCCCTCTTCCTGGGTTGTGCATCAAACAAACAATGCAATGTTTAACAAGATTGTCTGCACATTTAGGAATCCCTGCATTCCGCCATACCGGAGCCAAAAGCTTGCATATTCCTTTTGCACTGATGTGGGCTGGACCATGCGCTATAGTCACTACTGGAAGTACATAGGCGTCTGGTAACAGCCAACGTTGGTGTTCCGACAATTCTATCCAACACCCAGTCGCATCCAACATTCCCGTACCATCTCTCCACTTACTCAATTCTTTCTCTGTAGCCTCTTCCTGAATCATTTTCACACTTTCTATTGTGTCCTCACACATTCCTCCTTGACTGACCCATCTAGCAGGTCCAGCAGCATACATATGACTCGTCACATCTCTCGCTGTCTCTTTCGCTATCTGATCCGCAAAAGCGTTTCCTTCACCCACGTCATCAGTGATCCTCTTATGCGCACTACACTTTACAATTGCTATCCGAGTGGGCAAAGCAAGTGATTCTAGAAGGTCATTCACTAACTGACCATGCTGTATTTTAGTACCATTTGAGGTAAAGAATCCTCTTTCCCTCCAAAGGCGGGCAAAACTGTGGGCCACCCCAAATGCATATTGGCTATCGGTAAACACATTCACTCTCTTTCCTTTAGCCAATACACAAGCTCTAGTCAGAGCTATCAATTCAGCTGCTTGGGCTGAATTCTGCCTAATGCGTGCTGTCTCTACAACTGTATGCAAAGTGGTAACCACAAAGGCCGCAGTCATTTCACCACTGGGAAGCTTGAAACAAGAACCATCCAACCATAGGATCCCATCCGGGTCGAGGAGCGGCGTATCCTTCAAATCAATCCTACCTTTTGTCTCCTTCTCTGTACGGAGAAAATAATCATGTTGCTCTTGAATGTCTTTCTCTACTGGGATCGGTAACAGTGTAGCTGGATTTAGGGTATTGCATCGCTTGATGTGTATGTGGCTAGCCAAGAGCGTCAGCTCGTACCCAGATAAGCGGGCGCTCGTAAGGTGCTGAGTTTTTGTCCTATTTAGAAGAGTATCTACTGCATGTGGCACCATGACAATAATAGTATTGTCTAGTCCCAATCCAGCAGACTGGCGAATGGAAACTGCTGCTGCTGCTGCTGTAGCTTTCAGACAACTGGGTAATGCTTTAGCTACAGGTTCTAATGTAGCCAAACAATAAGCACATGGACATTGCTTGTCCTCAAATTGCTGTGTCAAGACTGACAACGCGCAACCTTCTCTCTCGTGCACAGAAAGTGTGAAAGGTTTACTGTAATCCAGAGTACCCAACACAGGAGCAGAACACAAGGAAGTATGCAAATCAGTAAAACTTTTCTGGCATTCCTCTGTCCAAGGGAGAGGTTGTGGTGTATCTTTAAGGCGAAATGCTAACAAAGGTTTTGCTAACAAAGAAAAATTCGGAATCCATTGTCTACAGTAAGAGGTAATGCCCAAAAAGGCACGCACCTCTCTCTGTGTGCATGGTACAGACATTTGTGCAATTGCTTGGATTCTTTCTGGGGTCAATCGCCGTCCCTCCTTCGACAAGAGATGACCTAAGTAGGTAACCTCTTGGCCGCAATATTGTAATTTAGAGGGCGAAACCTTATGATGAAGGTCAGACAAGTGATGCAACTGTGAAACAGTAACTTGTTTACAAACATCCTCAGAATCAGCAGCAACCAACAGATCATCCACTTACTAAATAATCAACCACACCTTTCTCAACCAGATCATAAATGATAGCCATCAGTGCTCTCTCACCATCACTCGAAAATCTGTACTGAGGAAATCGAGGTAGCCTAACATTGGACTTGAGCGTGACAACATAGGGTGGAATCTGCAAGAGACCAACATCATTGGGGCCTGTAGCCCAAAGAGTAGCAGGCAGGGAGCATAATTCAAGAGGGAGTTGGTCTCTAGACAAATATGTCGGGAAATCAGACTTTTACCTAAAGTAAGGTGTACACCAGAAGGAGAACAATGCAGTGCCTCATATAGTCTTTTCAACAAATCCAAACTCAACAAATTCAAACCACAACCAGTCGTTAAAATAAGCGGAGCCTCCAAATCATAAGGACCTATCGAAATGGGCAGAGGACAAGAAACTGGGTTACGAACTGGGGCGCCAGAAAATCCTACAGAAGCATTTGTTAAGGCAGACAAAGGTGCCCCCCAGGGAGTTTAGAGTGGATGATAGAACTCTTCGTTGCACCAGTATCAAAGAGAAATGGCTCGGACACACCTAGCGCAACAACTTCAACATATGGCCCATTTTGGTCCACTGGAACTGATAAGACTCCCTCACTTTGTATATGGCTGTCCTAGCTAGAGAAACCCTGATTCTCATCTTCCATGTAATAATCGTCATTATAATAATGGGCAGACTGAGTATTTCGCTGATCAAAATAATTCATGGAATGTTTAGGCAGAAAGGACGTTGGTCCTGGGACATTGTACCTCGCCCCCTCCCCCTAGGTGTAGACTGGAAGCCACCTCGGCCTTGCGGCCCAGGCACACCACCAGTACGCTGCAATAAAACCGGGCAATTATTCTTAAAGTGACCGTCCTCCTTGCAATAGGCGCATTGATACGGACCCAGTAGAGGCCGTGGGACAAAGGGCTCCGGTGTCTGAAACAACTTCTGAAATTGGGGAGTCGGCTGAAACTGATGCTGCGCAGGGCGAGGGGGATAAGCCTGTTGCAAAAGAACTTTCGTCTTTAATTCTTTGGTCTTTTTATCAAGTTTATCCTTCTCCTCCTTATCCCTATTTTCATAATACTGAGCAGTAGCCAATATCTGGGCTGAAGAAGAAACAGCCCATGAACTTTCGGAATCTTTTAATTTATTAGAGAGTTTGGGAAGCAAATTAAATACAAATTTATCTACGAATAATCGCTGTCCCCCCTCTGTGCTCAAATCCTGACCTCTGTGATCAAGGAACGTTTCCTCAAAACGAGTAAAGAAGTCGGAGACACTCATCTTTCTTCTGCTTACAGGCAGCTAACTTATCCCAATTAACTCGCAGAGCGAGCATCATAGTTTTCATTAAGGTAATAATCCTACCAGGAAGTTGTGCAATGAAATCATCAGGTTTAGCACCTCCCACCTGGAGTCTATCAGCAGCCAGTATAGCATTCCAATCACCTCCTAATTCTTGGACGTGATCCTCTTTCCGAATCCTGGCCCAAAATGGTTGTGGGACAACATTTCCCATCAACATATCTGTCAGCCAAATTCATAATGCAAGCATCAACAGTCTGAGATAATTCTTTGTAGTAACCAGCAGGGTTTTTTCGGGGGTCAGGTAAAGACTGTTTAAGGGCCAGCATCTCCGATCTCTTCCAAGGTACATGTACCCATATACGTTGGAAGTGAGCTGGTATAGGCTGATTACCATCCTGGGCTGGAACCGCTTCTCTCCACACTGGAGGAACCTCTCTCATAGGATAATTCTTCAATCTACGTCTAACAGAAGGATCAGGTTCAGATAAGGACCGGGAAAAGAACATTGATCTGAAAGTGACAAGTGTCCGTACAGCATTCTCGACCTCAGGACCCCAATAATTCCCTTATCAAAATCAGTCCTAATATCCAGCAAACCCTTGGGAGCCAAACCCAATCCTGTAGCCTCCCATTCCTGACCTAGAATGTCACACATGGCATTGAAAACGAATCTTTGTACAGAGGCATCCCACTGCTCAAAAGTATACATGATATCTGGAACAGTATATTCGAGATCACTCAGGATCCACTTGTGAGCAAGACCCAATAACGCCTCTCGTTCTTGGGAATCTGGGAGTGAGCTTTGTGTCTGCCTACAGGGAAGAACAGGAGTCAGACTTACCGACCCAAAGAAAGGAGAAAAGAGACCAGAAACAGTCTCAACCATCCGGTGACGGACGGAAGGGGAAGTTGGCAGAAAAACAGGAGATAAGGTATGAGACGGAGCAGGAGAAGAGGCAACAGGTAGAACGGAGGTCGAGGCAGAGTAGGCTGAGGCAAAGAAGTCGGAGGCAAGGGAGCCTAAGGCAGAGCAGTTGGAGGCAGAGAAGCTGGCGGTAGTGGTAGTGCCACAAAGGGCTGTAGTGGGGGTGCAGAAGCTGGAGCTGGTGGGAGAATAACAGGGTGCTGGACTGGTATCAAAAGCAGGGGTGCATTAGCACCTTGTACATACGGTGGGGGCAATCTTAACAAGTGGGACATTAAAGGATCCTTCTCAAGATCAGCATCAGTATTTGGGGAAGAAGTTGGCAGCACATGGTAACATTTATCGATTGCTATGCGATGTTGTCTATCTGAGACCTCAATTGCATAATCTATTTCATCATCCTTAAACTGCTGGGCATCCTGTATAACAGTCATGCCTCTTTTTTTCCTATCTCTTTTTGCCTGTTTAATTTCTTTCTGTTTGGCTTCCTTGCGCCAAAGGCGAAAAGAGTCTAAAATAGCCGGCCGGGCTTTTCAAAGTAGCTTCTAAATTATCTAGAATGTTAGGCTCAAACCTACCATTATGTGGCCACTGTAAAACACCATCTTTCTTTGTATAGCGAACCCACACTTTATTAAATTGATGGGGCCCACACCATGCTTGGAATAGAGGTCATAAGTAGGAGTTCCAACCGGAGGGATTGGACAAGAGTCCTCCAGTCGGGAGTCCCTATCGCAACCAAAACAACACAATCTCCTAAACTTACTGAAACCAGGCATCATTATTTCACTGGCCTCTGTACAAACAACAAGGGGCTAATCAAAACAGCACAAACGTACTCACCCCTTGGCTTCGGTTATTGCAATAATCGAATCAAAGAACCCAAAAACAAAGAAGTGGGCGCTACCCAGGAATACTTAACAAAATGTCTTCTCACGCCAACAGAGGTCCGTCTAACATCTCGCAATACCAGTCATCACCAATAGGGACCAAGGCAGGACGGCAGTCAGGGCAGCAGTCACCAGCAGCCTTTGGAAAGGAGAAGCCACACTTCAAAAGACCATTGGTCCACTTTTCGACATACAGGGGTCGCTGGTGTGGGGGCGCCTCCTCTGGAACTTTCCTGCGGGGCTCCTCACGATCCTTGGGCTCAACCGCTACTTCTGAAGCCGCCCCACGTTGGGCTGCCAATTGAAGAACCGGACCTTTGGACCTGGCGGCGCAGGGCACGCCTGAAATCTTCGAGTTCACCTGCCTTGTTGCACAGAGACACGGAATACTCTGTTGGCGTAGAAAACCAAGTTTATTAGCTGCAGCTAAGCACAGTTGTCCAAGAAGTACACCAAGTAGGTTCTCAGGAGACTGCCACTTTACTCCGTGGTGAAGAACCGGGTTTTTAGAACCCAGCGGCGCCAGGGGCACGCCCAAAGTCTTCGGATTCACCTGTCTTTGTTTACAGAGACACAAAATACTTTTGGGTGGCGTCAGAGACCAAGTTTATTAGCTGCAGCCAGTAACAGTGACCCTAAAAATACAGCATGGAAGTATTTCAGGAGACTGCTCAAATTCGTAGAGCAAGACATCTTTTTATACACAATATTCACATTTACAAGCATACACTCCCACTGCGCCAAAAGTTAACCAATGAAATACATTCTCAAACAAAGTATCACATGACGAAAAGCTCAGTTTGCAATGTCTCAACCCAAAGTTAATCATTGGGAATGTCCCAAATCCAATCTCCACAAGCCGAACAAACCCATAATTGAAAAGCACAATGCATGTAATGAAGAGCATAGAAAAGGAAACAATGTCTGATAGTGAGCAAGATAAGGCATGTGTAAGGAGACTAAAAGTTAACGATGTCCTGAACAATGATTGGCAATCTCAGACAACGATCAAACCAGGGAAATTGACTCGGCAGGGTCAGCTTCAAGTGAAGGAATGAGGTCCTTGCAATTCACCTCAGAGTCAAGAAAGACCCTGTTAATGTATACCAGTACATGAAGGCCAGGCCGCTTCATTCGTTCGACCATATTTGTCGGCCTGCGTGATGGCAAGACAAAATGGAGGCTTAAACAAAATGGAACCCATGTTCGAGACGAAATCTCCAAATACATGGCAAATTCGCTAGCTAACGTGACAAATTCACTCCACATTAGCCGCATTCACTAAATACGGTCCGACATCACCAAAATCGCGACGGAACCATGACCGTACGTAACGAGGCCCGTTTTCACAGAACCACAGACCTCCTTTTGCCATTACGTAGGCAATCACCTAAACTCACGTTAATCTGAATCTAGGTCTATCATCATCAGACCATCTAGATATTGCTGGCGCATCATCCTATTACTTTCTACTTCTCTCGAGACAGGTCTCCGCACACACGTAGCAGCACAAAAACCACAAACGGTGGGAGCACAATGGATAAAAAGACAACAAGAGAAGAGAATAGCTAAAGCTATACCAAGAAAAATCAGAACTTTCACTTTTCCATTTAGACAACAATTCCCAAAACCATCCAATCAACAACCAGTTCCCTTCGTCTACATGAATAGACTCCGAAACCTTATGCAATCTGGAAATGGCTTGGTACACTGTCTGAGCATTATCTGGTATGTAAATGCAGCAACTAGATTTGATAAATTTGCATACCCCTCCACGACCAGCAAGTATAACATCCAACGCAACACGATTCTGCAATGTCATAAACCTGCAGTTTCATTTATGGTGGCCTCAAAAACTCTTGTAAGCTGTCGTATGTGTCTGCTATTGGCCATAGGACCCCAAAAGGGTAGGAGACCCTTGAAGATATCTCCTACTTCCTGTGCTGCGGTATCTTCCTGATCAAAGACACCCCTAACATATCTCGTCCTGTGGTAATCCATAGCAGCCGTGTACGTAGGGGGAAGCAAAAACGCCACATAACATGTGCCTGAAAAACCAGGTGGCAACCATGTGTAGGCTCTGTCGTGACATACAAAATATGTACCTTTAGCTGGGACTAACGGAGGAGAAGTCTGGGATGCATAAACCTAGGTTTGAGCACATACACTCTCACTTAGCTGAGCTCTCGGATTTCGACCATTACCACACAAACGAAAGTGGCCTCGATGGGGTACGATCCACATCGGGGGACGGACCTCTTTCATCTCTCCTTTTCTGTCAAACTAGCACTATACCCAGTGACATTCCAGCCAATATATGCCTCCGCTTCATCCTTAGGGATAGCATTGTATGCATCGATATCTCTGATCATATCTACTATTCCCTTTATCAAAGCACTAGTGCTCGGGGTATCTCTCATGGAACGCATAGGGTATACCTCATTCGCATAGATGAACATTGTCTGCAAAGCCCATACAGACCCATTTGATGAAAAAGGCAAAACCAGATATGGCATACCTCTATCTGTCGTATGAGGCATAAGACCACATAACCAACAATTTGTAGTATTGACTACCAACTGATGCTGATGCAAAAGCTGTATAAATGAGTTGTTTACAAACTCCGATCTTCGTGTCTGTTCATGTTCAGGCAACGTATAGAATTTGTGCAAAGAAACAGTAGTAGAAGAAAGCATAGGTTGGATGGTGGGTGCAGAAATCAACGGTGTTGCATATACAATCCAACCCACACTATCCAATGTGATACTCAAAAACACAAAAGAACACAGTATAATAAAACATTTGTTACAAACCAATGTACACAATCTCATTCTAAAATTCATTTTCTCAACAACTCTATCCTTTACAAAAGACTCCATCCTTTAACCGTGCTGTTCGCGGCAGTTGTTTCTCTTCGCTCAAGTATGCGTCTGTAAGTCTAGGGAACGCCCTAGAACAAACCAGAACCGCTGACCTTGCGTCCACACGGCTCACAACCTTAAGTCTTTGCACCGCGACCCTACAGCTGAACCCGGATGGTGGTTCAAAAAAGAAAAAGACCAAAAAAAAGTCTCTTGTCTGATAGAGTATAGTTCATTCAAAAATATAAAAAACTCACAATCTTTATTAGTCCAATCTGCTTTGTAGATTATAGCGCTCTTTACCAGACACAGTCTGATCCTGAAACAATGTCTCTGGATTTGTAGTATCGAGTCGCATCGACGGAGGCACAGCTTCTTGCAAAACTTCATCATCCTCACGTTCCGACTGAGTCCATGTCAAATGCGCATCACTAAAGGGGACAAACTCCACAACTCTCTTGCTTTCTGAATCAGGAATACCATCAGCAATACTTTGGTCATACAGCAAAGGAAGTGGAAGCTCCTTGGTGTGGGTGGCATGCACCCAATTTTTCTTCCTGGAAACTTTGACGGCTGTTCGAGTTGCTAGAAGGACTTGAAAAGGGCTCGAGATTATTCGTCCTCTGGAAATTCCGGACCAGAACCCAATTTCCAGGTTAGATCGTGTGTCCTACATCCAAAGAAGCTGAAGGTAAGGTATCATACACCTGTTGGTGAAGAACACACAATTTAGCAGTCAAATCATGTAAATAGTCAACCAACATAGGGTACTCTATGTCGCTGTACTTTTTTGGCCTAGGCACAACCCAAACATTCTCCAGGTGACCAAACACAACTTCATATGGACTAAGTCTTATACGAGAATGCACTGTCGTCCTCATTGACCATCGGGCCATGCTAGGCCAGAGCTCGCTTGTATCTTGGCCAACTTCAACTTAAGGGTGCCATTGTAGCATTCAACCAAACCAGCTGACTGGGGGTGATTAGCAGCATGGAACTTCTGCCTTATTCCCAAACCTGCACACACTTTCTTCATAATCTGGCCACAAATTCACTTCCGTTGTCACTCCATACCATTCTCGGCAAACCAAACCTAGGGAAGAACTCCTTCAGAAGAACTTTAGCTGTAGATAAGGCAGTATTATCCTTTAGAGGGTAAGCCTCTATCCATCTTGAAAAGGCGCAAACAACCACAAGGACATACTTTAGGTTGTTGCATCTCTATGAATAAAGTCCAACTGTAAAACCTCAAACGGATAAGTAGGAGGAGCAAAATGACTCGCTGGAGTTGGGGTTCCCTTACCAGGATTGTGCATCAGACAAACCTTGCAATTTTTCACCAGATTCTCAGCACATTTTGGAATTCCAGCATTCTGCCATAGTGGAGCCAACAACTTACATATCCCCTTCACACTGATGTGAGCCATTCCATGTGCCATCGTAACCACTGGAGGCACATACGCATCAGGCAACAACCATCGCTGGTGTTCTGACATCTCAATCCAACAACCAGTCGAATCCAACATTCCTGTACTCTTTGCACACATTCAATTCTTTCTCAGTAGCTTCAGCCTGAATCAATTTCACACTCTCTATTGTATCCTCACACATTCCTCTATCCGGAACCCATCTCGCAGGGCCTGCAACATAAATTCAACTTGTCACATCTTTCGCTGTTTCTCTCGCTACTTCATCCGCAAACGCATTACCACGACCAACATCATCCGTAACCTTCTTATGTGCACTGCATTTCACAATCGCAACTTGTGTCGGCAAAGTAAGTGACTCAAGAAGTTCATTCACCAACTGACCATGCTGAATCTTCGTACCATGAGAAGTAAGAAATCCTCTTTCTCTCCACAAACGTCCGAAACTATGAGCAACACCAAACACATATTGACTATCGGTATACACAGTCACTCTCTTTCCTTTCGACAACACACATGCTCTCATCAGTGCAATCAACTCTGCTGCTTGAGCTGAATTCTGTGGAATACGTGCAGCTTCAACAATCGTGTTCAAAGTCGTACCTCATACGCTGCAGTCGTATCTCCATTCGGAAGCTTAAAGCATGAACCGCCTACCCATAAGGTACTATCAGAATTCGAAAGAGGAGTATCTTTCAGATCAATTCTACCCTTCGTTTCTTCCTCTGTCCTGAGAAAGCAATCATGCTGTTCCTGAACATCTGTCTCTACAGAAATCTGCAACAACGCAGCTGGATTCAACGTGTTGCATCGCTTTATATGCACGTGACTCGCCAAAAGCGTCAACTCATAACCTGACAAACGTGCACTAGTAAGATGCTGAGTCTTAGTCTTATTCAGTAGAGTATCCACTGCGTGTGGGACCATCACAATCAACGTATTATCCAATACCAGACCAGCAGACTGTCGGATAGAAACAGCCACTGCCACTGTAGCTCTCAGACAACTCGGCAATGCCTTAGCTACTGGATCTAACGTAGCCGAGAAATATGCACATGGGCGTTGCTTGTCACCAAAATGTTGTGTCAACACTGACAACGCACATCCTTCTCTCTCGTGCACATACAACGTAAAAGGCTTACTGTAATCGGGGGTACCCAACACCGGAGCCGAACACAACGTATCACGCAATTCAGAAAAACTCTTCTGACATTCGTCAGACCAAGGAAAAGGATTCGGTGTATCCTTAAGAGTAAGTGCCAACAGAGGTTTCGTCAATAGGGAAAAATTCGGAATCCACTTTCTACAATACGAGGTGAAACCCAAGAAAGCACGCACTTCTCACTGTGTCGATGGTACAGTCATTTGCGCAATCACTTGTATAGGCTTTGGGGTCAATCGTCTTCCCTCCTTTGACAAGAGATGACCTAAGTAGGTCACTTCTTGGCAACAATATTGCAACTTCGAAAGCGACACTTTATGATGGAGGTCAGACAAATGCCGTAACAAAGAAAGCGTAGCTTCTTAACAAACCTCTTCTTCATCAGCAGCAACCAACAGGTCATCCACGTACTGGATAAGAGTCGCACCAGAAGGCAAAACAAAAGAATCAAGCTGAGTCTTTAAAGCCTGACTATAGATTGATGGACTCTCACAATAACCTTGAGGAGCACGCTTAAACCGGAAGCTTCGGCCTCCTAAAGAGAAGCCAAAAATATCTCTACTCTCTTCAGCAATAGGAATACTAAAGAAAGCATTCTTCAGGTCTATCACAGAAAACCAAGCAGCCGCAGCTGGAATCATAGTCAATAAAGCAGTAATGTCTGGGACACAGGAAACTGCGGAACCACAATCTTATTCACTTCTCGAAGGTCGATCACAAACCGATACACAGGTGGCTGAGAAGAGTCAGTACGCTTAAGAACAGGCAGAACAGGACTGTTACACATATTACCTCTCGTTTCTTCAATCACATCTTTCTCAACCAAATCATAGATAATTGCTAAAAGAGCTCTCTCACCATCACTCGATATTCGATATTGCGGAATACAAGGCAACTTAGCATTCGCCTTGAGGTTAACAACGTATGGTGGAATCTGCAAAAGGCCAACATCATTTGGACCCGTAGCCCAAAGAGTATCAGGGAAAGAACGCAATTCCAGTGGAAGCCGATCTATAGACAAATACATTGGAGAAATCACTCTCTTACTCAATGTAAGATGTACTCTCGCAGGAGAACAATACAAGGTCGCATTCAATCACTTCAATAAGTCCAAACCCAACAGATTCTCACAACAAACCTGTCGTTAGAATCAGAGGTGCTTCCAACTCACAAGGCCCAACAGAAAGAGACAAAGGACAAGCAACCGGGTTACGAACTGGGGCGCCAGAAAAACCTACCGAAACATTCGTCAAGCCAGACAAAGGTGCACCAGAGAGTTTAGAGTGCATGATAGAACTCTTTGCCGCACCAGTATCCAACAGAAAAGGCTCTGACACACCTGATGCAATCACTTCAACATAAGGTCCACTCTGATCTACTGGAACTGACACTACTCCCTCTCTTTGTCTATGGCTGTCCTAGCTAACATTACAGTCAGCATTCTCACTCTCAACATAGTAATCATCAGCATAATATTGAGCCGTCTGACCAGACGCAACATTCTGTTGATCAAAGCAATTCATAGAATTCTGTGGGGGAAAGGAACGTCCATTCTGGGGGAACACACAACGTCCTCTACCTCTAGGTACTTGCTGACCACCTCGACCTCTCTCACCAGACACACCATTCGCACGTTGCAGCAGAATCGGACAACTATGCTTGAAGTGACCCTCTTCCTTATAATAAGCGCACTGATTAGGGCCTACTGGAATTTGCTGCGGAAAACACTCGGGTTTCTACAACACTCTCTGAAACTGTGAAGGTTGCTGAAACTCACGCTGATTAAAACGAGGCGGATACGCCTGCTGCAAAAGAACCTTCGTCTTCAATTCTTTAGTCTTTTTCTCTGCTTTATCCTTCTCATCTTTATCTCTATTCTCGTAATATTGTGCAGGAGCCAATATCTGGGCCGAAGAAGAAACAGGCCATGAACTCTGAGTCCTTCAACTTATTACTAAGCTCGGGGAGCAAATTATAGACAAACTTATCCACAAACAACCTTTGGCCACCTTCCGTACTCATATCTTGACCACTATGATCGATAAATGTTTCTTCAAACCTAGTGAAGAAATCAGACACACTTTCCTTTCGTCTTTCTTCTGCTTACACGCTGCTAACTTATCCCAATTCACTCGCATAGCAGGCATTAAAGTCTTAATTAAAGTAATAATCCTACCAGGGAGTTCTGTAACTAAAGGCTCTGGTTTAGCCCCTCCATCTTGACGACCATCTGCAGCAACAATATTAGCCCACGTATCTCCTAACTCTACTGCATGATCCTCGTGACGGATCTTCGCCCACAAAGGTTGAGGGACTACAGTCCTCAATAACATATCTATGTCAGCCAAATTCATCACACACGCATCAACTGTCTGGGACAACTCTTTATAATATCCCGCAGGATTCTTACGGGGGTCAGGTAGAGTTTGCTTAAGAGCCAGAACTTCAGCTCTCTTCCAAGGAACATGTACCCAAACATGCTGAAAATGAGCCGGTACAGCAGCAATATTATTAGGGACATCGGCCAAAACTTCCTCTCTCCATACAGGACGAACTTCTCTCATCGGATACTGCTTCACTTTTCTCCTAACAGAAGGATCAGGTTCAAACAACGACTGAGAAGGAAGTCTACACCTGAACGCAAGAAGCGTCTCTACTGCTTCTTCAACATCGGGACCCACTATCGTCCCTTTAGAAAATTCGAACTGAACATTAAGTAACTCCGATGGAATCGGACCCATTTTAGTATCGTCCCACTCTTCATGAAGGAAAGTACACATAACATCAAAAACCTACCTTTGCTTTGGCGCTTCCCACTGTAGGAAAACCTACATAACCGCTTGCAGATCATATCTGGAGGCATTCAAAACCCATCTACGAGCAAGGAGATCTAACACTGTCCGCTCCTCGGAACTAGGGAGCTGACTATGCGTTTGTTTCCTTACCGAAACTGGGGTCATATTAAACGACCCAAAAAGAGGAGACAAAAGGCTAGTGACAGTTTCAGCCATTCGTTGTCGAGTAGAAGGAGAAGAAGTCGACATGAGGATAGGAGACCAAGTATTCTGAGACGACAAAGACATAGGGTCAGTAGAAAAGGAAGTTAAAGGCAAAGGAGTAGATGGCAAAGGAGTTTGAGGCAAAGCTGGCGTCCCTAGAGAAGGCTGCGCCAGAGGAGAGAGAACAAACTGTGGAAGAACAGGTGGCTGAACCACAGCAGGAAGTATAACATCTGGGGGTTGCGGAGGTGCCGTAGCACTCTGCATATAAGGGGGGGGGTGAACTTAACAAATGCGACATCAAAGGATCCTTTTCATGGTCCTTAGTCACATTCGGGACAAGAGGTGGCAAAGCCGGATAACACTTATCAATGGCCATGCAACGTTGTCTATCTGACACCTCAATCGCACGATCTTCTTCATCTTCTTTAAACTGCCTAGCAGCTTGCATTATCGACATATTCTTATCTTTACTATCTCTTTTAGCTTGCTTAATTTCTCGCTGTTTCGCTTCCTTACGCCAGAGGCGGAAAGAGTCAAACATCAACGGCCGGGCTTTCTTCCTAAATAGCGCAACTTCCAAATTATCTAGAACATCTGATTCGAAACTACCATGTTGTGGCCATTTTAAAACACCATCTTTACGTGTATAGCGGACCCATACTTTATTATACGTAATGGGACCCACTCCCTGCTTTGAATAGAGCTCATAACTCTGAGTTTCAACCGGAGGTATCGGACACGAGTCCTCCAATCGGGAATCCCTGTGGCAACTACAACAAAACAAATTCCTACGTTTGCTAAGACAGGCATCTTCGCTCACTAATCTAGCTTCAAACCTCAAAGGGTTATCAAACACGATACACTCGCAAATGTACGAACCCCTCTGCTTTGGTATTTGCAAAAACCAAATCAAAGAACCCAAGAAACAAAACCAAGTCGTGGGCGCGACCCACTTATACTTAACCAAAATGTCTTGTCACGCCATCAGAAGACAGTCTATTGTCTCGCTGTACAAATCATCACAAAAGGGTCCAAGACAGGGCAGCAGTCCTTCGTAGCCGTCGGAAAGGGGAAGCCTCGCAGCAAAAACCTTCAGTCCACATTCGACATACCGGGGTCGATGAAGTGGGGGCCCTCATCCAGAATTTCCTCACGAAGCTCCTCATGATCCTCGGGCTTGGACCGGTACTGCTGAAGTCGCCCCACGTGGGGGCCAACTGAAGAACCGGGTTTTTAGAACCCAGCGGCGCCAGGGGCACGCCCAAAGTCTTCGGATTCACCTGTCTTGGTTTACAGAGACACAGAATACTTCTGGGTGGCGTCAGAGACCAAGTTTATTAGCTGCAGCCAGTAACAGTGATCCTAAAAATACAGCATGGAAGTATTTCAGGAGACTGCTCAAATTCGTAGAGCAAGACATCTCTTTTTATACACAATATTCACATTTACGAGCATACACTCCCACTGCGCCAAAAGTTAACCAATGAAATACATTCTCAAACAAAGTATCACATGACGAAAAGCTCAGTTTGCAATGTCCCAACCCAAAGTTAATCATTGGGAATGTCCCAAATCCAATCTTCACAGGCCGAACAAACCCATAATTGAAAAGCACAATGCATGTAATGAAGAGCATAGAAAAGGAAACAATGTCTGATAGTGAGCAAGATAAGGCATGTGTAAGGAGACTAAAAGTTAACGATGTCCTGAACAATGATTGGCAATCTCAGACAATGATCAAACCAGGGAAATTGACTCGGCAGGGTCAGCTTCAGGTGAAGGAATGAGGTCCTTGCAATTCACCTCAGAGTCAAGAAAGACCCTGTTAATGTATACCAGTACATGAAGGCCAGGCCGCTTTATTCGTTCAACCATATTCGTCGGCCTGCGTGATGGTGAGACAAAATGGAGGTTTAAACAAAATGGAACCCATGTTCGAGACAAAAACTCCAAATACATGGCGAATTCGCTAGCTAACGTGACAAATTCACTCCACAATAGCCGCATTCACTAAATACGGTCCAACATCACCAAAATCGTGACGGAACCATGAACTTGCATAGCGAGGCCCATTTTCACAGAACCACAGAGGCTCACAGTCTTTTATAGCAAAAAATACATTTGTACAAACATAACCCAATGCACAAAGTTTTAGCCAATCAGAAGAGTTTGAAAACAAGGTGTTTTGCAACCAGAATGCTCTATGTTTACATGTTTGTCTGTTATCCAGCCCCCAGAGTTAATCAATACTGGTACCCATGGTTCAGTGTTGCAATGGCAGGACATGTCTGTATGCTTCAAAAGAAAGGTTGTAAAATAGGAAAACACAAGGAGAGAATGGTGAATGCCAAAAGATAAGATACTGCAAGAGAAGAATACTAAAGGCTAACAGATAGTTGATATAGAGATTAGGTAGTCCAGACAAGGATTAGTTAGGCCGGCTGGTGTCTGAGATGGGTTTCAAAACTAGGACGGGGGGGGGGTTTGACATTTTACAGTCCAAGGGGCAGAGACACTTCGTGAGTCAAGCAGCCTGTGTAAAGGCAACACAAAATGGCGGTAAATGTAAAATGGAGTCGAAATTAAAGAACCTCATTGCCTCTTATGTTAAGCCTGACTTCTCTGTGCCAAGCTACCAGAAGGTGAGCAGGGGCTGATTTAAGTGTGTGACTGACTTACCCTGAATAGAATTGCAGTCCCTACTTGAATAGTGTACATACCTCTGCCGACTAAACACCCGATTTCTAATGTCACGGAATAGAAATTTGGCCTGAGACTAATTTGCTTATAGAACATAAACTCTGCTATGATAGTTCATCACACATTATTAATCTCTGTGGTATTCATTCTATTGACAATGAATGTGGTAACAGCGTTATAATTGCCAGAATACTGTGGTGCCGTCCTTATCTGAAATTAACTGTTTCACGATAATTTCTGTGTTATGGAAAACATAGACTATGGGCAAAATTTTGATCCTGGTGGACAGTCCATTTGTCCGCTGGGAAACAGAGG
The DNA here is from genome assembly GCF_964263255.1 of Lissotriton vulgaris. Classification (NCBI taxonomy): domain Eukaryota; kingdom Metazoa; phylum Chordata; class Amphibia; order Caudata; family Salamandridae; genus Lissotriton; species Lissotriton vulgaris. The sequence continues at coordinate 1,141,814,536 of NC_141696.1, read as the reverse complement.
AAATTACTCCATCTCACTTACAGAGGTACAGTCCGCCAGATTTAGAATTGACCTCTAAGCAGACAGTCATTTTCCTAAAGCATTGTCAGAAACTGCCATCACCACAATTCCTGTCAATGCTTTTTACAGTTTGGTGCAGGGCTCCGTCAACATGAAAGTATCTTGAAATCAAAGACAGGTCGGTAAAAAATCAGTGCATCATTTGTGAACAATTATTGCGACCTGTCTGTACATCTTGCCCTACATTACGGAAACTGTATAATGTACTGATGTTTAGATCTCAAAATCGGAATTTCCATCTCGCAGATATTTAGCAGAAGGCCATGACTTTAATACTAGCACGCTGGAAGACAACGGGGCCCTCTACATTGAGAGGGAAATGGAGGTGTTGGACTTTATGTAAGTGTCCCACACTTTAATTTTAAAGCAGAGGTGATAGCACAGATGTCTGAGACGCACAGGCACTTTCAGAAAGAAAATGGAAGCTCCTTTAAGTTCGTACTCTTTGTTGTGCAGGCAATAGTGTTCAATTGTAGTGGTAGACCCCGTAAAAGACTGTCAGAATGGCAGTATAGGACTGGATCAACTTGCTATAGTCTCTATTGTACATTGTGGCTCTGAAACTCACTAGGTCACTGGAAGCAAGTAAAGGAATCTTAAACCTAGAATTTCAACTCCGGCTGCCTGGTGACATTTATTACTAGAGTGACTGCAGGCTAGGCTTTTTAACCTCTTGGATGCTAATGACAAGGGTAACTCGTCATGCACTTTTCATTGATTTCAATGGAAACTAAATGAGCCCAAAAATATTGCCTTAGCAGTAAAGGGGTTAAAGTAGCCACAAATTCACAGCAGAGCTGGACATTCCACAAACAAATGTGCTGATAGACTAATACATTCCCAGGATTGACTGACAGTGCCCTATATATCATGGCGACCCAAATTTCACCCAGAGTGCCTGGGTAGTGTAAGTTTTAGAAAAGAAGTGGTTCAATCGGAGATGCAAACACAATAGCAACAAAAGATGATTTGATCACTTTTGTACACAGTGTCTGAGAAAACATAAATGAACACAGATGAGGGAAGAATTGATAAATTGCAATAAATGCTTTGGAAGTAAATAACGAGAAACAATGACATATAATCACTTTAACTTTTTCTTTTTAATATCTCTGTTAAAATTGGTAAAGAACATAGTAATTCATCAATTTCTTGCATAAATACTTAAACATAACAATAAAGTGATTGAGTTACCATCGAGTTCTAAGATGCAGAAAAGGTGCTCGAAGACGGTGCACATGAGTGTGTTGATAAGAAAGAACAAAAGGAAAACAAAGAGCACCCTTTGAATTGTATGGCGAGGCCTTGTCCTCCCCTCCCCAGTATGCCTTCCACCCTGCTTACAGGGATGCAGCAATACACATCTGTCTGTCGAGATCTCTATACTTCCTCTCCATGTTTCGCCATGCAGTCCTGGGTCTCCCAAAATGGAACCCATGGCCTGCCATGGATTGTACCATGCATAGGCTCACATACACCGAGTGCAAGTATACAGTAGACACACACTGCATAATGCTGTATCCTCCATATACTGTACACTCGCAGGCACACATATATCCAGCACTTGCATTTAACAAGCATGTACTGCTCAGCACTGTAGCATTCATGTACTGTAGCCCTCGTAGACACACATACACCCAGCTCATGCACTTATTAGGTTCACACTGCCTTCTTCATGTATTGTACCACTTACTGTTACACATATCCAGTACATACACTTATCCTGCATGCACTACACAGCACAGCACTACATCCTTCAGGTACTGTACCACTTACAGGCACATGCACCTCCAGGACATGCATACACTATGCAAGCACTACTCAGTATTGCATTATCCATGTATTACACTCTATTCAGGCACACATACAACCAGCACAGTTATACCACTTCTGTGCTGCTCAGCACTTCACACCAATCTGATGTTGCTAAGGGTGACATAAGTGCACAGCACTGGGATTTTTAGTAGTGAGTGAGCCTGTAGACCACACTCCAGTGAGGCAGATAATAAAGGACCTGTTGACTCCTGCTAATCCCTACACTGTATGCTGCCATCACTGTGTGGGTAGCGCTTTGGGTGCCCCTCCTGGTCCAACATTACAAGAAACAGGTCTATGTCATGGTGCACAAACATGATACGTGTTTGCCTATGACAACGAAAATCAGCTTTAGTGATGCAGACATCAGTATATTTGGGCACGAAGGGCAGGGGTGCACGTCCACTTCCATCCAGAGTACTATTCTGTGCCAACAATGATAATTGGCTGACCCTTGTGGCTTAGAGAAGACTGGATTGGTGTGTGTTTAACTCGCACACAAAGACACACTCCTGTGTGAATGATATGCAACACATTGCTCTGTTATAAAGTGCTCCTTTTTCTGGCATTTTGGCATCAAGCTGTTGTTCATATTTTACAGCTGCGTTTACTGTTGCTGCCCTCTGCTTCCGTCTCAAAGCCATGGTGTACTTTTTATTCGCTTTTACCCAGAATTCTTTTGTTCACGTTTAGTACTGCCACCTGCAGTTTTTACAATACAAGCTCCCGCAGGCGCATATTATTTTTTCCAGAATCTGCTCCATACTTGAAAATTCTAAAGGCTATTTTTCATAGCATTACTATCTCAATTAGCCACCTGAGGCGCCCAAACAGCCTCAAGAGTCCAAGCGTTCTCAATAGGATTGGTGTCAGGGTAGATACAGGCTAAACAATATTAATAAAAGATTTGCCAACGGTCACAATATGAATCAAAAGAGAAAAGGAATTAAATGGGGCAGCTCTGCACAAAGTAACACAGTCCACGCTCTGAAAGAATAGGCATTTAAGAGGCAATTCATTTTGAATAATTACCATCATGGACATATAAGAGATACCGATAATAACATTACAAGTAAAGTTGATGTGGGCTAACGCCCTCGGGAGCTCACATGCTAGGACTATACCTCAGTAAGTTCCTCACCCAAAATGAGGATATAGATGTAAAGGCAGGACCTAGGGAGCCAATACCTTTGGTGATGTTATGAAAGTAGCACACTACTCACAGTAGGTGAGAAGCACCACCTAGGTGGTCAGCTGTGCCCACGAATCCTGGCGACCACACAGGAACATGCACAGCACTAACAATAAGAGAGGAGAACACAGCCACGTTAGACAAGCAACTAAAGGGAAGAAGGGCTGAACCAGAAAGTAACGAAAAGAAAATAACACGGGCAGAAACCAAATCAAACAAATCCTATTGGGAAACAGGGAACTAGAGTAGTATGGATTGGAATGCAGAACACCTAAAACAAAGAAGCTGGGAAAGGAAGAGAAAGGCTGCTGAAGGACACTACAGTAGAAGTGAGCGTTGAAGAAATACTGAAATAGAGCATTCGAAAGAAACAGGGGAACACAGCAGACCAGTGGAGATTAAGGAAACAAGGAATCACTACAAAATAGTGCAGGCTGAGGAAATAAACAAGAAATGGGGCATAACAACCGGATTTGCGTGCCCATCTCTACAAAATCCGTATGTCCCTTTTTTTGTCGGCCAGGTGTTCCTTGCCGGAATTTATTGGGGGTGGGGTGCGGCGCTAATTGTACAACTTTTATTTGCGAAAAATGCGCAACAAGGGTAACCACCAGGGTCGGATTAGGACAAAAAAAAGTTCCGGGCATCAAAATAAAAGCAGCCCCCATTAGCAAGGCATATAGTTTTTAAAAAGTGGTAATGTTGGAGAAATTAACAGTAAAAAACGACCCACCTGGCTATGAAACCGGCCCAAAACTGCTAAAAAATAAATAAAACTGGCCCATGCATTGATTTTCCAGACCAGCCCACCGGGCACTGGTTGATTGCTATAGGCTAGTTTCCTGGTAACCACTGGTGTCGCAATTACTGGAGAACACCTGTAAACAGATCCTACTAACCTTCCATTTTACTGAAGCCGGCGAAATGGTAATAGCACCTTCTATTTGAAGCACTTAGAAATGGCTCGAGCTCTATATAAACCAATCTTCACCTCCTGCTTGATGACTGGAATTATGTACGTCTTTGTTGTCTGGCCACTGTTGAGGCTTCATTTCTGTTACGCATTAAATGGCGGTGGTTAGTGTCTTTTTTCGCATTTTCACCATGTGCCCGTTTATCGATGTAATGTTATCATCAAACGTATTATCTTTTCTCGGAGTGCGGTCAGTTCCCTTGTTTGATTCTTGAAGGAATGTCAAGCTAAGGGAAGTCTTTTTTCTACGTAGCGACTCAGAGAAATGCATGGAAGCTAAAACCATCTTAATGGATATGGAACATTTAGGTCTTAAAAAGATTAATCAGGGACCTACACACGAGGCTGGCCATACTTTGGATCTGGTGTTTTCTAACTCTCCCCTAACTACGTGTATGCCCCCTACCCAGGTCGAATGGACTGACCATTTTATTTTAAAATTTTCCACTGATGCTATGGATAAGCCACGCATACAGTTGCCCTTGCCCACTAAAAGAAGACCCTGGCACAAATTAACGGCGGATAATTTTCGTGAAGCCTACCAAGCCCCCTTGATCAATGATCACAGAGGAACTATGTCAAATGAACTTGAACGGTTTGAAAAGGCAGTTAGCGAAGCAATTAACTACACCATCCCGCTGAAAATCTACAAACCCCGTCAGGCAGTCAAGCAAGAAATCTGGTATTCCGAGGATCTGAGACTGATGAAACAAAAAACCAGAAAGTTTGAAAAAGTATGGAGACAGTCTCGGAGACCGGAGGATAAACAACACCATATAACCGCTCTCAGGTCTTATCACAAGGCCATAAGGGCAGCTCGGAAAAACCATATCGCGATGCAACTCACCAAGGCAGGGAAAGATTCAAAAGTTTTATTTAAGATCTTACAAACTTTTACTAAGCCTGCGGCATGTGAAACTGTAGAGGTTGCATCTCAAGACCTATGCGACGGGATCTCTCAATTCTTCATGAAGAAGATAGATGCAATCTATGGAAAGATAATGACCTCAAAGAATACTGAGGTGGCCGATCCCAATAGTCTTTTCCATAATAACACACAACAGAAGCCACATGCTAAGTACCTAAAGAACTTTCCCCCTATCTCCTTAGAGGAAGTTACTGCTCTAATGACTGAGATCAAGAGTGGCAGCCCCGAGGACCTCCTCCCTGCCCGCATCATGCCCATGCTGGCGGAAGTTCTGGGCCCAGAAATCCAGCAGTTAATCAACTTGTCACTAAGTATGGGAGAGGTCCTGAGGGACTGGAAAAGGGCACTCGTGAGACCGCTGAGAAAAGACACCACCATTCCTTGGACGGAACTCACCAACTTGAGACCTATTTCTCTCCTTCCCTTTATGGGTAAAGTGATAGAGAAATTTGTTAATAGGCATTTGTTCACTTATGTTGAGGAGACAAGATGGACTGGATCCATCCCAGTCGGGTTTCAGGCCGAGGCATAGCACCGAGACCACCTTGTTGTCAGTCGCAGACGATTTACACATGTTCCAGGATAAAGGTCACTCGGTCATCCTGGTTCTGCTGGATCTGTCTGCGGCGTTTGACACCGTGTCACATGACATTTTGACCACCAGGCTTATTAACATCGGCCTAGAAGGTGAGGCCCTAGCGTGGTTGAGGAGTTTCCTGACAGACCGCACCCAAACAGTCACCCTGGGCGCCTAACGGTCAGAGGAGTTGGAGATCTCGAAGGGGGTGCCACAGGGCTCTTGTCTGAGCCCTACCCTGTTCAATATCTACGTGGCCCCCCTACCGAACATCATGAGGTCCCATGTGTTTATCCCTGTGTCATATGCGGATGACACCCACCTCCTCTTCCATTTTACACACTTTACCGATGAGGTCAGGAACTCCTTCTCCCAGGGGATGAAGGCAGTGGCCCACTGGATGGCATCTAACTTCCTGCAATGCAATGTTGCTAAAACGGAAGTGATGCTGTTCGGTGAGGCCAAACTCCTGTGGTCCCCCGATTGGTGGCCGCAGGATTTGGGACCAGTCCCGAACCCCAAACAGGTGGTAAAAAATCTCGGTGTGCGTCTGGACCAGGAGCTGTTCCTGAAGCAACACAGCAACCAAGTGGTGGGCTCCTGTTTCCATGTCATCGGAATGTTAAGGAAAGTGATTCCCTTGCTCTCTGACTCTACTAGGAGGACGCTAGTGCAGGCCTTGGTGTTGAGTCGTTTAGACTATTGTAATGGGCTGCTTCTATCAGCAAATGAGGGAGTAATTGCCAGATTGCAGGTGGTCCAAAATACAGCGGCCCGCCTTGTTCTAAACCAGCCCCCTCGGACCCCCTCCATACCCCTCTTGAACACCCTGCATTGGCTTCCTGTCAAGCAAAGGGTGAAGTACAAGACTTGTTGCATAATACACAAGTGTCTTCAGAAGAAAGGCGCTGGGTATTTGTTTAATAGATTTCTTCCCTATAAACCTTTGCGATCCTTGAGATCCAGTGAACAAGCTCTGCTGCAGGTCCCGAGAGCAAAAAAGACTAGACGGGGTGGTAGAGCCCTTTCAATTGCTTGCCCAACGCTGTGGAACAGCCTCCCAGTTTCCTTAAGACTCTGTAAGGAATATCTTCCATTTAGGAAACAATTAAAAACCGTTTTATTTCAAAATTATTAGATAGGACATGTACTCACTGTCTATGTGCAGGAAGGAGGCCAAAGGCGCGGAGATACTCCTTTGGGAGATGATCCTAGCGCGTTATAAACCTGCAAATAAATAAATGCGTTGTCAGAATAATGCTAATGCGGTAATTAACCCAGTTTAAAAACCGGGCGCAAAAACATCTCCTCAAAAAGGTTTGTGTCAGGCAGGTATTCTGGTAACGGTTTTTCTAATGTTGCGCATTAATGCGTCATTTACAGACTGAAGTTAATAGTGGGCACAAACCACAGCGGTGTAAATGACATTTGCTTCTGATTTTGGGTTCGTTTTTGCAACCGACTACTACCTAAGGTGTAAAAATAACCGGGAAGTTATGTGTCGTTTAACATTTTATGCTGGCAGTGGAAGTGTGTAATGGAAAACTTGTTAGAGCACAAATTGTGCTCTGCTCATAAATCACTACTGCAATAAGAGGTGCAAAAGCCACCTGTTCTCAGTTTTGTTAATGCCCTCATTTGAAATGTGTTTTATTGAACATGATGAGCAAGCAAATGCAGTTGTGTCCATTCGTTGAGCTATCTGTTCTTAGAAACAAGCTCTTGGCATTGCTGTGGGGAGGGGGGAGAGGAGAAATGCTAGACACGGCCTGGCGGCCGTGAAATGTGAAGCAGGAGGCGGGGGAGCGGATGCCTTTGAAGTGCGACGCCTTTGAAGTGAAGCTCTCGGAGGCAGGCGGCTGGGGGAGCAAATGGTAAGCGCGTTCACGAGCTCATGCACTCGATGTAATCCGCCTGGTGGTTTCAGAGCTTGTTTTGCCCTCAATACTCTCGTCCAATTATCGCTTGCGCGATTATTAGGACGAGACCTAAAAAGCAATGCAAGGCAGTGCTGCTTCAAGAAACCAGGATACACTGAAAAATAGTGCTGGTCGGGAAACAAGAATAGCAGTTGCTCAAAAGTAAGGAATCGCTGGAAAGGAAAGGTCAGCCAAACAGTGACGCTGAATCATTGACCAATGCTGGACTGAACGTAACATAGGCTTAAATGAGCTCCCTATTGATCACATTCTTCATGTGTGATTCTGCTAGCACATGCCAGCCAGAGTTTCCTTAAGACTCTGTAAGGAATATCTTCCGTTTAGGAAACAATTAAAAACCGTTTTATTTCAAAATTATTAGATAGGACATGTACTCACTGTCTATGTGCAGGAAGGAGGCCAAAGGCGCGGAGATACTCCTTTGGGAGATGATCCTAGCGCGTTATAAACCTGCAAATAAATAAATGCGTTGTCAGAATAATGCTAATGCGGTAATTAACCCAGTTTAAAAACCGGGCGCAAAAACATCTCCACAAAAAGGTTTGTGTCAGGCAGGTATTCTGGTAACGGTTTTTCTAATGTTGCGCATTAATGCGTCATTTACAGACTGAAGTTAATAGTGGGCACAAACCACAGCGGTGTAAATGACATTTGCTTCTGATTTTGGGTTCGTTTTTGCAACCGACTACTACCTAAGGTGTAAAAATAACCGGGAAGTTATGTGTCGTTTAACATTTTATGCTGGCAGTGAAAGTGTGTAATGGAAAACTTGTTAGAGCACAAATTGTGCTCTGCTCATAAATCACTACTGCAATAAGAGGTGCAAAAGCCACCTGTTCTCAGTTTTGTTAATGCCCTCATTTGAAATGTGTTTTATTGAACATGATGAGCAAGCAAATGCAGTTGTGTCCATTCGTTGAGCTATCTGTTCTTAGAAACAAGCTCTTGGCATTGCTGTGGGGAGGGGGGAGAGGAGAAATGCTAGACACGGCCTGGCGGCCGTGAAATGTGAAGCAGGAGGCGGGGGAGCGGATGCCTTTGAAGTGCGACGCCTTTGAAGTGAAGCTCTCGGAGGCAGGCGGCTGGGGGAGCAAATGGTAAGCGCGTTCACGAGCTCATGCACTCGATGTAATCCGCCTGGTGGTTTCAGAGCTTGTTTTGCCCTCAATACTCTCGTCCAATTATCGCTTGCGCGATTATTAGGACGAGACCTAAAAAGCAATGCAAGGCAGTGCTGCTTCAAGAAACCAGGATACACTGAAAAATAGTGCTGGTCGGGAAACAAGAATAGCAGTTGCTCAAAAGTAAGGAATCGCTGGAAAGGAAAGGTCAGCCAAACAGTGACGCTGAATCATTGACCAATGCTGGACTGAACGTAACATAGGCTTAAATGAGCTCCCTATTGATCACATTCTTCATGTGTGATTCTGCTAGCACATGCCAGCCAGAGTTGCAATCATTCCTCCACCCATATATGACCTGCAACAGTAGAGACGAATCAGCAAGAGGGAACTCTGGGAATTGGAGTCTTTGGCAGGAAAAGCATATGGGCTGCAACAAATCTCACACTGGATCTGGAATGCGAGTCAAACCCAGGCCATTTTTCCTGAAAGCTGTAAATCAGTATTGGTATAATGGAAAATGTAGTATTTGGGAGGAATAGCGTGCTGGCTATTACAAAATACAATATGGATGCGAAATAAAAAGAAAATTCAGAATATTATCCAATAGGTCGAAAGTCAAAATACAGATATAGCAAAAGTTCTGAGAGTTTATTTGAATACTGTATATCCCACCAGTCATTCCTCCTGGTGTCATATAGTTACTGCTTTTCTATATACTGTGTTAAGTTAGCATGAGTTTATTAAATGTTTAAACAACATATTTTCCTTCGGCTTCAGTTTGCACACGACACATAATTGTTATTGTAGCTTTCAACCTAGACGAAAGATGTGATTTATTTGAGAATAATATGTTATTGCTCTGATATCAGTCGTGCTTGGTACACTTGGTACACTGTCTGCACACTGAGTGCTGAACCCTCTAAGAATAACCTAACACAAGGTTGCTGGGAGGCCTGATCCTCACACCACATTAGACATAACACAAATACAGTTGCTGCCAACATTGGGCTCTAAGCGGGTTTAAGATGGAGTTACTGAGAATGCAAAAACCCACTTGATGATGCTTCGCATGCAGAGAGCAGGCAGCAGATGATGTGATCCTCTTCTCCTGACATTTAGAGGTATGGGCCCGTCCTGCTAAAACCTAAATGAGACCTTCTTAGATATAATATAGTATGCTAATTAGGGAGTGCGAGAAATAGGTGCTATTAATTTCTATTGATTTTAGCATTATAATATGCTATCACCGTTTGCTTATTATGGACTAGTAACTATGCTGATAACTCTGATTCTTTTAATATGTCTTTTTGTATTATAAAAGATACTGCGTTTGAGAACCTTGCATTGAATAATAAATATTTCAAAAGTGCACGTGTCCTCTGTTACTCCACGTTCTGGTTTGAAATGATTATAGAGCGAAAGAGAGTTCATGTGTTCCACGATACCTGAGGTAACCTAAGTTCATGTTCTGGTTTGTCTAAGTCATTGGGAGTTTGTCATGACCAATGAGACACTGTAGCTAGCTCGGTAAGGGGATTTTGGACACTGAGGTGAGTTTTGGGTCACCCTAATTCACTGAGGTTCCTGATCTCCAATCTTACCTCATTCCGGAAACAGCTCAAGACTCTATTTTTCAACTCCCCACAGTAATTTCTGGTAACTATCCCCGTCTCTGCCAAAACATCTGTTGGTCCCTTAGCGCTTGGACGCCCCCGGGCATCAATCGCGGTCAATAAATCCACATACAAATACAAATCTCTATGCACAGTTCTGTAAGAGAACGGAATCCCTGCTACATGGCACCCGTACGTTAGAGGTCTTATATCATGACACTCGAGTAGTATATCATTCAAACCTTGACCCCTTCATTCCCGTTTCCGGAAAACTGTGGTGTCGGGAAAACCTACCTATTTTTGAAATAGGACTTTTCAAGCTTGAATCTTACTAAAACGGTTTCCTTGAATTACTACCCAGTTGTGCTACAAAGTACTCTTTGTTTTTTCACTTTCCTGTGCAGTCATGGCACAAGCCGTGGACATCCCGCTGCATAGTCTCATTGCGGTGCGTGATCATTTGCGGGCTTATAATGTTCCTTTGGACGGCTTGGCTGTGGTTCTGGTGGTGAGTGCGGAACATGCTTACCCTTACGAACTGTTTTATTCGTGGGTCATCTTTCCGGCGGTGGACGCAAATTCTGGTGTGTTCCACTCGTATACTGCCTCTCCTGTACCTGCTGAGTATGCTCCGTACAGAGCACAGGAAGTTCCTATTGATGTTTGGTAGCATGGAGTTTGGTTTGGTGGCGCCCTACCCCATTCTTTGACCGCTCCGAGATTAGGTCCTTTGTCCATTCCAGGCGCAAATTGGCCCGCTTTGGCTGGATTTACTCCTCACCCTAATCACGGCAATTGTAACTTAGGTGAACTTAGGCGACTTCATGTAGTCGCTATTGCCGTGATTAGAGCCCTTGTACATTACACAAGTCGTAATGTTCAAGGGGCAGCCCCTAGAGGTGCAGCCCTTCCGGCAGGACAGGCTGGTTTGAAACTCAGTCCTGTCATGGTGAATTCCGTAATGGGCAAGAAGCCCCAGGATAAGGATGATTTTCCTTTCTGGCTTGCTGAGAAATTTGACCAGCTGGAAGCGGTATTTCTGAATACGACTCCTGGTGAAAAGCACCGGATTCTAACGCTTAGCTTGCCGAAGGATTTGCCCCCTGAGCTTGACGACTGTGAGACCTGGGGTAAGACTTTTGCAGCGGTCTATTCGAGGTGCTATGGCACCCCGTCTGTGTCCAATCTGTCTACGGTCCTTAAACGTGTTCAAGATGATCACGGAGCGGAGTCTGCGGTTGAGTCGGGTATGTGCCTGTGTGGCACCTTTGATGTGGTTTGCGATCTGATCCTTGCGAATGTAAAGGGGGATGCAGTGAACTTTCAGGTAGCTAACGCATTAAAGGCGGTTCCCGATCCCGAGAAACCCTGACAGTTAGCGAAGATAATTGTGGCGGCTTATAAAACGGTTGGCCGCAATGCCAATAGTCTTAAGCCTTTTTCTGATAAAGAGAAAAAGCAGCCCCAGGGCCAGTCTTCGGCAGCGGCAGTTCAGCCCAACTCCAATAAAAAACAAAATTGGCCTAAAAAACAGAAACGGGGTAAGCAACAGCAACAACAGGCTCAGACATCTCGCCCTGCGTCTCCGTTGCCTGCGCAGTCGGAACGTGTTTATGATTTGCGCGACTGCACGATGATTAAATATCCTGATCGGTTTCAGGCTTCTGATCAATGCTCTCCTCGTTCCTTTCAGGACTCATCGGCTCCGTCAACCGGTGGTGGAGGGGGCGGCAAGGGCCGGGGTGGCCAGCAAGGACGTGGTCAGCCCTGCCCGCGCAACGGTGCAGACAAGCAGGAGGGCTCTTCGCCTCAGAGACCGCAGTTTGCCAAGAAGAAAGTCGCAGCCTTAACGGCGCATCGATATGCCCCAGATTGTGAGAACGCGGCTTCGGAATCTGACGTGGGCTCCGACCTTGCTGGACAGCGCGGCGGAGATTACCATAGTGAGAGAGGCCCTCCGTCCACTACTGAAGGCGACGGCGACTGACACTTATGTTGTGATTGAAACAGCTGATACAAGAGTTGCTCCCCCTGATAGACTTTTTGAAATTGTCCTGTTACTTGAAGGTGGCATACAGCGTACCATAAAAGGGGTATTTTGGGAAAATCTTTCGTCTACGTATGACATTTTGCTTTTTGAGGCTGACTGGCCCCCACCTTTTGTTCTTGCAGCTGCGCGAGGGGGGGAGGTAATCCTCCCCTGTTTCGCAAACACTGTTTCGAGAGTGGAAGCGCTGCACTTTGCAGAAGAGTGGGCTCTGGCGCTTGCACCGGCTGTGTACCGCAATCAATGTGGCTGGGATAGATTGTCCCCGAGCCACGAGATTCCTTTGCGGTCTCAGCCGCAGCCTCAACCTCAATATCCCATCCGACGTGAAGCAAAATCTTCAGTCGCGACTATCCTTGAACAATTGGAATATCAAGGTGTGATTGAAACATGTGTGTCACTGATGAATAACCCCCTCTTTACTGTGAACAAGCCGGACGGCTCATATCGTTTGGTTTTGGATTACCGGCATTTAAACTCGCATTGCCGTAACTGTGCAGTACAGAATACTCACGGCTCTGCCCTTGTAAATAGTCTTGTGCGTAAGCGGTTCAAAACCACGCTTGACATTTCCAATGGTTTTTATGCCCATTCATTGGACAGTCTAAGTTCCCAATGGACTTCATTCACATGCGGCGGTGTCCAAAAAATGTTTCGGCGTCTCCCAATGGGCTATAAGAATAGTCCTGGAGTTTTTTCCGCCCGCATTGTCTCTCTGTTGGAGAGAATCGACCTGGATGCTTGTTCGTATGTGGATGACATTTATCTCACCGACGACGAGCTTTGGGAGCATCTGTGCCGAGTGAACAGTATTATTTCTAACTTTGCAGACATGGGTTACAAGTTTAACTTTGCAAAATCGCACATTGCAGAGTATACAGTGTTGTTTCTAGGCTATAAACTAAACAATGAAGGAAAAGGATTGGCTCCTCACTTCTGGAGAAATGCGCACAGTTGCGTGCTCCGACAACACTGAAAAAATTACAGTCTTTACTGGGCTTCTTAAATTTCGGGAGAACATACATTCCGGAATATGCCCAGCGTATCAAGTCTTTGTATGCTTTGATACAACCATCTTTTTCCAAATTAGGCTGGCTGCCTGAGCATTCAGCTATTCTGCAGTCTTTGCAAGCTGATTTGCTCGCTTCTGAATATTTACAGACTCGTGATAACCAGACCAACCTTGTGATAAGAATTGTCCCTGGGACGGTAGGTTTCACGTACCTAACTTTTAATGAAGGAGATACAGTACCTATAGCTTACAAGTCACACTTGTACACTTCGGCTGAAATGCGTTTTTCCACTGTGGAAAAAGTTTTAACGGCTGTGCAGATGGCAATTCTCAAGGAACGTGCCCTGTCACAGGGAAAATGCATGTTGGTTGTTACCCCGTGTCCTGCCCTAGAGGCAGTTACGAAAGCCAGTGTACCAAATTCCAAAGCTTTGCACCCTCGGTGGTTACAATGGGCTGCTTCCTTTACATCCCAAGATGTCACGTTTATTTTTGACGCCACTTTACGGTCGCAGGAGTACTTACAGTATGAATTCGTTCATCCGGCTCCTTTAGCAATGCGGCCGTTGGAGGATTTCCATTGCATCATTTACACTGATGGTTCGGCGCAGGTTGCGCATGGCTCTAAACATGCCTACGTTTCCGCATGCGCCATTGTGGTCGGTGCCATGGTGAACAATGAGTTCAAGTCCAGTGTCGTGCACACGCAGACACTTGGGGACTGCACCGCACAATTAGCAGAGCTTCGTGCTCTGACGCTTGCATTGGAGTACGCAGATCCTTGTGTGACGACTTTGATCGTAAGTGACTCTTACTACTGTGTCCAGTCTTACAATGAAAACTTGTTCTTTTGGATTCAGAATGCTTTTCGTGATTCCAAAGGTAGCACAATAAAACATAAAATGATCTGGGTCCGAGTGGCGGAACTTAAAGAAAAGTTACCACTCGTGTTTGTTATTCATACTCTTGGCCACCAGCGTGTGGGAGTCCACGCTTTCGGAAATTCGCTTGCTGATGAAGCGGCGAAGTCAGCAGTATCAAAATACTTAGTTGCAGCAGTTACACGGTCCAAAAGTAAAATAGATGATGACATCTTGGCGGCTGTTGCTGCCACTGAGAAGGGAGGTAAATATCCTGCGGGGTTCCCTTCGAAGTACACATACCACTTAAGTCCCGATAAGGTTCCTTATGTAAAAATTCCAGAAGTTGGCGAACGTTTAATTCCCAACTCGGATCGCAGAGCTACTTTGATTACAGCGGCGCATGAAGGTGTGGCGTCTGCGCATGCGGGCGTCTCAGCCACTGTAACGCAGCTACAACAGAGGTTCTGGTGGCGGGGACTGTACAAACAGACGCGCGATTATGTCCTTCAATGTGACATTTGCCAGCAGATTAAACCTTCAACTGCTGCGCGTCCGCCTCAGACACAGTTGTACATATCTAATAAACCGCTAGGTTGTGTTTATTTAGACCACTGTGGTCCTTTTTCTTTTGATACTGCGTATAAGTACATCTTAGTAGCA